>NW_005842141.1:1094773-1111884 GCF_000455745.1 Alligator sinensis
CCCCATTACATTACCCTCAGCATCACTTCTCTTTGTCACTAATGAAAGTATGATATTTTCTCACACTCTCACTTATAGTTTTGGAGCCGCCTTGGCTTTTCCAGTCTCAGCTGCACCCATGTCAGATACAGCCATTTCCTTCCCTTCACAGTTCCCATAATCCATCCCTTCTTTTTCACAGCATGAGCCTGTGCTCTTAGTTCTTATCTCATTACTTGCAGCTGTCTCCCTCTGGCTTGCTCCATTATGACCTTTGTTCCTCCTGTAGAATCTCGCTCTTCCTTGAATTTTTGCATCTGCTGCCACTCTTCTTTCATATCAAGTAAACTTTTTTTATATATACTCTCCGTTTTCCCCATCTCCATGTTCCCTTTTTTTTATTTCTTCTTTCATTTCATCCAGCACTCCTGTCCTGCTTCTTACCTCTGCCCAGGCTTCATTACATCACCTTGTCTTCTTTGACAGCTCCCAGTTCTGTCCCTTTTTCCATACAGGCCCGTGTGTATGGAGTAGCTTCCCTTTTAACCTACATCAAGTTCCTTGTAACTCTTCTATTCCAAACTATTCTAAGATTCCCACTGTTCACTGAAGCTTTCAAACTTCAGTATTCAGTAGGGCTGTGCAAAGCTTTGGGTGTTGAATCGATTCGGAGGAGATTCGGCCCGATTTGGTGGCCGAATCTCCAAATCCAAATTGAATCGGGGGACCAATAAAAAGGTGTGAATTGATTTGAAGCTCTCCAGATCTTTGGAAAAGACTCGGAGAGCTTCGATGATTCGGGCAGTGCCTGCTGGCTGCAACAGGAAGCTGGAGCCAGACTTGGAGCTGGTAAGTAGGGGCCGGGGGAGGAGGGCTGGAGAAGGGGACAGGGACCATGGGGGGACCCCTGCCAGGCCCCAGCCCCTGCCTGCTCCCCCAGCCCCTCCCATCACCCTCCGTCCCCTGCCCGCTCTCCCAGCACCCCCCATGACTGCCCCACCTGCCCCAGCTCCTGGTGCTTTAGAAAAAGCCTCGACTCACTGGATGCTGCTGGGCAGGGGGGTGATCCCCGCTGCCCGCCCCATGCTGCATGGGAGGCCTCTGTCACGAGCCCCCTTACCCCTCTCCCAGCCCCACCATGGCTACCCTGCCTGCCCCAGCTCCATCCCTTTAAGAAAAAAAAATGAAAATAACCCTGAGCTCACCAGCTTGTGCAATGGCCTTGGGTCTTTGGGGGGCTTGTGCAGAGCCCCCAACATGGCACAGGGCAGCAGGGAGCAGTGGGAATCACCCCCCACTGGGCAGGAACTGGTGAGTCGGGGGGTGTTCCTTAAAGGGCTGGAGTTGGGGCGGGCAGGACAGCTATGGGGTAGGGGCTGGGGCAGTAGTGGGGGAGTCGGAGGGCTCATGCAGAGACCCCCATACAACGGGGGGCACAGGGGATCACCTCCCCACCCCCCTAGCAGCACCCAGTGGGTGGAGCTTTTTTTCAAAGTGCCAGGAATTGGGACGGGCAGGGCAACCATTTCTGGGCTGGGGGAGTGGGCAGAGGTTGGGCCTGGGTGATTCAGCTGAATCGATTCGGGACAGTGATTTGATCACCTGATTGAATCACTTACTTAATTGAATCACTGTCCCCTGAATTGGCCATTTCCGAATCCGAAGCAAATAAAAGCCATTTCACACAGGCCTAGTATCCAGACCCTTCTTTATATATATGATTATCTCTGGTTTTTGTCTTCCACAGTATGGAGCAAGGACCTTTATCTCTTTGGCACAGAAATAGTACCATACAACATGTGTGTGTGTGTGTGTGTGTGTGTGTGTGTTTCTGGAATTATTTGAAAGATTACAAATAGTGGTAATTTAATATAGGTATAGAAATAAGATGTTGCATGGGGTATAAATCAACATAAATTACTCCATTATATTGTCTATTACATTGTTCTCTCTCTCTTTCTTTTATGTATGGTCATGTTGAATTGAGTTTGTCTTTCCTGTTTCCTTTTATTCATCTAACATGGTTGTTTATCAGCTTTGTTAAAAAGATGAGTCTCTTGGCGTGGACTGAAACATTTTGACAGTGGGTTGTTATTTAAAAAAAAAAACCCCAAGGGAACCACTGATTTCTGAAAAGTAATATTTCAGCAGCTTAGATATGTAAATGGACCTCCACACCAGGTGTGGTGTGCACTATGTACAGATAGCATATCCCCAAAGTTTAAAATATGAAAAATATATTGTGGCATGCAAGACACATAAGTGTGATCACATGCTGCTGAAATGTACTACCAATCATTTCACACTTGTATGAAATGTAAACAAACCTCATTCTAACCTCTCATTGTCGGCATTCTGGACTGTCACCTGCTAATTAACTTGACTGGAATTTGCACTCAGACTCTTTTTACAGCCTGCACAACCTCCTGCCAGATTGCTGGACAATAAAATTTACATTAAACTACTCAGTCAGACAGAAAATATCCACCACGGGCTTTTCATTGCTGCATGCGCAATTGTCTTGTTCCAGCTGAGTTCAGAATATCCCAAACAAAAAGTGGAATATTTACATTATACAGATTTTTGGATTACAGATACATATAAAAATATGTGAAAGTATTTATGTGTTATCGTACAGCCTGATAATATAAAGTATTTAGCCTTAGTGGGAGTTGACTGAGCACTGTACATTGTGGGAGCATGGCCATGGATGTTTTAATGAATTAGATGTTTTTATGTAGGATATATACTCACAGTTAATTCTGTAACATGTACACTTCCACTGCTAAAGAGATATTCTATACTAGTTTAATGTGCATAGTTATGCTTATACAATTTAGAGATACAATTTAAAAACATGTACAAGTCAACATTTTTGAACTGTTAGCAAACTATTATTCCTGGAAATTGAGATACTCAGGGAAGGAATATATGTATTGTGTGTGAAATACTAGCTGCAAATTTAATTGGCCTGACATTTCAACTGGTTGTGCGGTAAGAATTAATATCACGTTGCTGCTTGCTTCCTGGAAATTATACCTAGATGCTTTTGAAAATCATTTTTTCTTCAAAAAGAATCTTCATTCTCTGAAGATCCTAATAGTAGTGACTGGTTACCTTCAATCTCAGTAAAATCCTTTCCTCACCCTTTACATGACACTTAATGACAGAAACTCTGCAGATTATACACGAGAGAGATTTGCAGCAATTTTCACTGCATGAAGTCAAAAAAGCTTTTTTTTTTTTCTGTCAATGCTAAAACTTCTACATTTAAAAAAGATTTATTTCCTTTCATTTCAGCATGCTCCCAGTTCTGATTCACAAGGTCCAATAGGCTGTGTTTTCTGGTTACCATATATGACCTGAAATGTTCAGTTTGGTACCAAATGCTCCAAGTGTTTTATATCTGTCTCTGCCCTATGGGATATTTTGCTCAAACTTTAAAACCCATTAGAAAAAAAATTGCTACGTGAATGAAACTTACATGAGCACATAGAAATGTAAATCAAGCTTAGCTTCTACTCCCTTACATTGCATGTGTTGCCGTGACTGAAGACAATTTTTCATCCAGTTTTCCTGACTGCTTTTCTGTTTCTGCTAATTAAGGGATTTCCTCTCCATAGGGACAAGATTTCTCAAATGAAATCCTTTTGGTCTTGGCTCCAGCATATTATCAGGTAGTTAGTAGCAACAGAGAAAAGTTTTTTAGAACACCCTGAGTTGTTTGGCTTCGGACCAGTCTGAGGAATGAGATATGAAAACAGAAGTGATTGCTTGGAGCAAATGTACTGAATAGTAAAATGCCAGAGGACTGGAGTCAAAAAATGTGCAGTTTTAAAATTCAGCGCTAAGGAGCTGGTGTTTTGCATAGGCAAATATTCTCAGTTTCAATCTATATTTCAATGAGAGTTGTGACTCACAAAGGAACACTGGGTCTTACCTATAGAAACCTTATGAAAGTGTCTAAATAATACAAGATCTATGATGATCATATACCATTTCCTAAATTGAAAAATCTTTATTCTAATAGGTTTTATAGCTGTCATGATAGATAATCCACCTTTGAAAAGTTGAGCTCATATTTGTAATACAAGCTCAATGGACCACTTAGGCTTGGGATAGACCTTTTTTCTTTTTTGGTCAATGCTTCACAAAATATTTTGATAAGCAAAAATTGCAGAAATTTGTATTTCATGGTCAAAGGACTGGGGCCCCACTCTCAATTCATTAACTGAATGCTGTGGAGGTGGAGGCAGAAAATATTTACCAAATGTTGGGGTTTAGGTGTAATTTGACTGTATTGAACCTTTTTGATTTACCTGAACTCACAAATGAATGTAGTCTACATGGAATGTGTGTGTTATCTGCTCATGACCTAGATGGCTGGTTTTAAAGCTTACATAACAAATAGCAACACTAGGTACTTTCTGAATGCTTAGAGTTTTGATTTTTCAGGGAATATAGTCAAAAACCAAACATTAATGAGGGAGAGATCTGTGACTGCATAAGGCACACATGCCTAAGGCATTTCACTATAGATCCAGAGGCATACATTTGAAATATGTCCAGGAGCCTTGCCAAAGACTACCTACAGAGGATCATGGTATCTGGTCTGTCAGGCCAGGAAGTCAAAGATGACCAGATGTGATACTAACCATATTGCTGCTGGCCACATCACTCTCGTCTGTGCCATTGGCTACAGAAACTACTGTGCCTGAATTCCTCAACAGTAATGGGCCACTGAGGCTTGGGATAGACCTTTGTTCTTTTTTGGACAGTGCTTCACAAAATATTTTGGTAAGCAAAAATTGCAGAAATTTGTATTTCACAGTCAAAGGACTGGGGCCCCACTCTCAACAGGGAATCCAGCTTGTCCAGACTTGCTCCTTCCTGGAAGTTTACAAGTGATGCTACTATATAAATATCAGCCTAGCTATCTTCCTGAGACTGATAAGATTTTCCTCCAGGGCTTACTGTCTTCTGGTTTCCATTCTTAAAAAGTGAGGTTCCTACCTCTCCTATATCCCTGAACGAGTAAATGACTCATACCTGACACCCAGAGATGGCAAGACCTCAGCACTTTTTACACGTTTCATGATACCTGCTGATAGGATGGGTCAATAAAAGAGTCCTGCCACTTGTTTAATTGAGAAATGCTGTTAATTTAGGGCACCTATTAAACACCGTTATATCTGTCTGCTTTGTAGCAAGCATTGTGCACTTCATAGGCCCCGCTATACAAGTTTTGTGATTTAAGGCAGTGGTCAGCAACTGTTTGGAGCCAGGTATGGCAGGGCACTATTGGTGCCTGCCACTTTAAGGGCCATGTCAAGCAGCCGGCAGATGTTTGGCTGCTGCGGCCATTTTAGAACCATGGCCACCTATATAAACAGGGCAGTTCACTGCTGGCAAGAAAGCAGAAATGTTGCCTGGCTGAACTGCTGAATGAAGCATCTGCAGGTAGGAGCAGGAGGCTCTTGGTCCTGGGCATGACCTAAAACTGTACCCTGCTGGGAGTGGGTGGTCTGGTGGGGCTTCCAGTGGCGCGGGAGCCCCCAGGAAATACCAGGCTAGTTACCATCCTGGTAGAAGGCAGGTCGGGGTGCCTTAATAGCCCCAACTCTCACATCCCTGGTAGGTTCAGTTGGTTCAGGGGGAGCCCAGGCTCTTAGGAGTCCTGAGGCAGGGCACAGGTCAGCAGAGGGATCTGGAGCAATGCCCAGGCTCTTTGTGAGTCCTGTGGCTTCAGGGACCATGAGAGGGGGCCAGGCATGGCTATGGGCACCTGAGCCTCACAGGGTGTAATACTCCAGGGCAGAGGGCCAGGCAGGGCTATGGCCACCTGAGCTGGATGGGGTAGCAGACCCCAGTGAGCCCCAGTGAGGGGGCCAAGGGCCTGGAACCTAGTAGGTGTTTATTTGTCTGTTTATATGTATGTTTTATGAAAGACGCAGTGAAAACCACAGGTGGATGCCATCTGTGAGGTTTGGGCTGCAGTGTAGGGACACAGAGAGTGCCCCCTGACATTGGGGCAAGAATGGGCAGCCTCCTGCCTAATTAGAACCAATTATGAAACAACAAGGCATGGCAGGAGAGTGAGGCAGGCGGTTAGCCCAGGAACAGGTGGGCGGGGCAATGGTGAACCAGCCCTGAGAAGGTCCTCTGTTTCCCAACCACTGCTTCTCCCCTGTCCCCCAGCCACAGCACAGGTACAGCTCCACTCTGTTTGGCCCCAACACTGGTGAAAGCCCCCAGTGATCAGAATGCCACCAAAGCCCCCTGGCTCTGTGGGCCACCAGATCCAGTATCTATGTGAGCTAGATCCAGCCAGCAACTGTATGGTGCCAACCCCTCATTTAGGGTGTTTTGTTTCTGCTCATAAGGGACCACATCAAGCTATCTGGATGCAAAGGAAAGATTAGCAGTAGAGTGAGGGGGCCAGTATGGCTACTCGAAGAGGTCTTTAATGATATGAGAATCGAACAGGGATCATTAAAAAAGGAGAAATAACAATTTCTAAGGAAGATAATAACAGATGAGCAGGTAAAGGGGAAATCTGAAAGACCAAGTGTAGAATGAGTTAGTTTTAGTAAGGGACGTACAAGGCAATAAGAAACATTTCTATTAAATACATTAGATTGTGAATACATTTCTTTACATAGTGGAGAAGGAGAACAAAAACCAGATGAGACAGACTGTGAGAGATCACCGCTGCCAAATTTAATTTAGTCTTCACAAAAAAATCTTAATTGTGACCAAATGTTTTATTCAATTAACTTTAACAGCAAGAAGATAGAAAGTCAGGCTACACAAGGGAAACAGCAGGGTAAAGAATACTCAGGCAATTTAGATGTGTTCACATTGACAGGACCCAGTGACATTTTTCCTACTGTATTTGTGGAACTAGCTGGAGCAGTGTCTGGACCTTTAGATATTCGCTTTGAAAACTTGTGCAGTAGAGGTCTGAAGCAAAGCAAACATAGTACCTGTATTGAAACAGGGTGAAAAGGAGGACATAGGAATTACCAATCGGTCAGCCTAACTTCGAGTCCTTGAAAGGTTCTGGAACAAATTATTTACAGTCTGTCTCTAAGCATCTAGAGCAGGGGTGGGCAATTATTTGAACCCATGGGTCACATAGGGAGTTGTGGTGAGCTGTTGCGGGCACTTCCTTTTGCTCAGAATTCACAGCTGCAGGCCGTCCCCTGAAGGTGGGTCCCTAAGCTCTTTCTGTTTGAAGCAGAGCCCGAGTCACTTCTTTCTTTCTAACCATAGATATTCTGAAGCTGTGCTGCAACACAGAAAAATAATTCCATGTTCCTTTGGGGCAGGGAAAGATCACTAAAGTAAGTAGGGCTTATTAAACTAGCTTTTAACACACTGACATGGGCAAGTGGGAGTCCTGTATTCTGGTTTCTGCTTCATTAATCACTTGCATGTTTTACCTTGACCAGTCCACCAAGGGTAGATGTAATTAGCTGGATTTGCAGAATTGGAGACTCGGGTTAGACACAGGGGAAAAGTTTTTAACTAAAGGAATATGTAAACACTAGAACAGCAAGCCTGGAGTCTGTGGAATCCCTGCTGTGGGAGTTTAGACAAATATCTGTCAGGGATGGTCTGGGTTCACTCAGTCTGGCCTCAGAGACAGACTAGAATATGAGGCCTCATGTTTTCCCTTGCAGCCCTACACTTCTTTGATTTCTATAAGCACCAAGCCAGTGTGAACAGAACAGGAAAGTGGTGGGTTGAAACTGGCAGAGCTGTGCATGAAAGACTGCATCCCATACCTCCGGCTGTATTCAGCTCCGGCCTTTCTAATTCCAGGTGAACTTATTCCAGCATTCACCAGATTTAATCCTTAGAATACAAGGGTGTATGTAGGTTGAAGCTGTGTTGGTCTAAGGACATAGGCAAACAAGGGTTTTTGGATGAATCTGATATCTTTTATTAGACCAACTTAAATAGTTGGAAAAATTTTTCTTAGCAAGCTTTCGGGTTGAAAAACCCTTCGTCAGACCGAGGAAGCATCTGCAGTAGGTGTGTACTCTTTTTGGGTAGAATGAATAATAAAGATTAATTTTGCGTCGCAGAGCACTAAAGTGCCTGCTCCTTTAAGAGCAGAAACTGCCTAAGGAGAGGCCCCTAAGAGCCAGACAGAAACCCCACAGCTGTAGGTTATTATGGCAGCAGGCTAACAAGGGAATTAGCCTGTACCTGCACCCGGTCAGCTGACGAGAAGAAGGCAGGGCCCTGGGCACATATAAACTCCAGGGCTGAGACCAGCAGGGGTTAGTTTTCTGGCAGCAGTCAGGGTAAGGACCCTGCAGAAAAGAACTGTCCAGAGTTGCCATGGCCACCTGATCTGCT
This sequence comes from Alligator sinensis, assembly GCF_000455745.1. NCBI lineage: Eukaryota > Metazoa > Chordata > Crocodylia > Alligatoridae > Alligator > Alligator sinensis. The sequence continues at coordinate 1,103,123 of NW_005842141.1, forward strand.
GCATGTAGGACTAATGGGACTCCAGGAGCTCACCAGGTACCCTGACCTACAAGGTATTTAATGCTTGGGGAGAAGCGGGCCTCTTTTAAAGGGACAGAGTGTAGCCTGCTGTGTTTGTATTGTTATAGCCCAGGGGCTTTTGATTTCTGCTGCTATATAAACTGGTGGACCGGGATGAGGCTATTGGGGGAGAAGGAGGCCTCATTGGGGCACACTACAGTGTGGAGACCCCAGCACCAGTGGGCGGAGCACCAGGGGGCACAGTGACAAAGGGTTGAGCAGGCTGCCAGCACCAGTGTGGGCACAGAGACAGGGCTGTGGAGAGCCCAGTGCCTGTGTGGGTGCTGAGACAGGGCTGCGGAGAGCCCGGTGGTGACAGGAGGCCGAACTAGACTAAGGCCTCAGAGGGACAACATTTAAATACCATCTGCGAGGCTTGAGGCATGGTAAAGGGGTGATTTTGGAGCCACGCATCTAGCCCATGAGGCTGAGGGTGTCCCGTGAGGCATCCATTTTGAGCGAGACCCAAAAAGGGGTCCAAGAACCCACAGGGCTCAGTAGGGTCCATCAGGACCATGTCCAGACATAAACTTCAGGGCAGCCTCCCTCTTTATTATAATTACCAGCAAGATGTGACAGGCGATGAAAAAGGGTGCCCGTTGTTGGGCAAGATTGGCATGGTCACGGAGCCCTAGAGGCGTCACAGCCATCCCTGGGGACCCCACGCCGGATAACATGATATTCATGAAGCCTCTGGCTTTTTACTATTCCTTCCATCCAGGAAGAGCACACACCAACTGCAGGTGCTTCCTCAGCCTGATGAAAGGTGTTTAAACCCAAAAGCTTGCTAAGAAAAAAAATTCCAACTATTTAAGTTTGTCTAATAAAAGATATCAGATTCATTGTTAGAATACAGGTATTTCATTGCCAACCAGGCAGTTAAAGGAAAACATAGGATAATGGGGTCATGATCTACAGTCACTACTTAAAATTTTTATTATAAAACCTTGAAAACATAGATGCAAAAGTATATCAGTAAGACTCTTACCACATATATTGAACTATAATGCAGCCTATAAGAATTGAAATAAAATGGCTTTTACGCTGTTCATTGAAGATAAAATGAAAAGATTGTCTTTCTAAAACTAGTCAGTGAGCACTGTTTTTATCTGTGTCCTTCCAGGTCATCTGGAGACCACAGTATTATGCCTTTGCTAGGAAACAAACGCCTGAATTAATTCAATTTCAGTGTTGTCACATTTAATGCTAATGTATGGGACTTTAGTATCACCTCAAGGAGAGCAAGGTCCAACTTTAATTTTCACAGTAGCCTCTGACTTAACCTGTCTAGCATTCTCAATGGCCACTTGTAATCAGCTGTATTGTCATTCAGCCAATCAATAAGAGTTTGTGTTAATAGGGTTTACATTTCCAACTGTAATAAATACTCCTGTTGTCACTGAGCTGATGGATTTGTCTGTCCCCTTCAGGTCTTTCTGTTCACATTCATTCACAGCACACGTACACCAAAATGCATCTCCCATACAAAGGAAATTTGGCGGGATTTGTTTTGTTTTAATTTTTCCTTTGTCTCTTTTTAAAAGAAAAAATATATATACATGGTTTTTTTGTTGATGCATGTAGTAATGTCAGGTCTTAAAACAACTCGATTGATTAGATTTGATTTAAAAACTATTCAGGAGGAAATTGCATAACAAGACAGATAGCTCAAATCTGTGGGTTTTGGCACAGAGCTGCGGAAGAAAGGCCTGGCTGTAACACCCCCACAAGAAAAGAACTTGACATTTTGAAACATTTTTATTGACCAGTGTGGACAGGGAACAGGAAGCCAAATCACTTTTGCAGGCAACCAGCATTCTAGTCCTTGCTGACCTTTAAATGCCACTTTGTGTCATCAGAAAGCCAAGGCAACGGTAATAATGGGGGGGGGGGGGGGGGGAGATTTTTTAAAAAAATTGAAAACAAACATAGCTGGCTTTCGGCTTCACAGCCCGACTCTTTCTAGTAGGGAATTATTATAGTAAGACTTTCCAATACCACACACACACACACACACACACACACACACACACACACACACACACACATACATATTTTACTATAAATATATCATCATGTGATAATCTATATATCTTAGTTTTAGTGTACATAATATATGTGTGCGTGTGTGTCAGACTAATAAATTAAAGCAAAGTATTAATATATTAGAAAAACCTATATATATAGAGATCTATTTATCTATCTATCTATCGAGAGAGATATCTATATAGAGAGTCTTGTCTGTCTGTCTGTCTGTCTGTCTGTCTGTCTGTCTGTCTGTCTGTCTGTCAGACAACTATACAAAAATTATTTTTCTCTGAATACAAATGGGGGAAACTCAATGCTAGCATATGCATTTGCAATGCCACCAAAAAAACCTGTGTTTAACTCCACCAAATAAACATATTTAAAATTAAACTAGGAATGTATTAAACCAGGAACCAAGAAAATATTAATGTATTAGAAAAACCAATATATATTTATTTATTGTTTTACTAATACATTAATACTTTGTTTTAATTTATTAGTCTGACGCTTTTTTTGCTACAAATTAGGGTAAAATTTTCAGAAGCACCTATGGGATTGTGGAACCTAAGTACTCTTTTCATAAGTGACGAAGGACTAGACTTTTTAAGCACCTTTAAATACAAATAGATCTCCCTTAATTGGTTTTCAAAAACTTCCACCAAACAAGCTTACAAACTATTTTTAGGTATTAGTTATTTTACAGTCTTACTTTTTCATCTTCTGTTTTTTCCACCAAATCAATTAAATATAGAACAAAGTTAAAGAGGATGATAGGAAAACTGAAAAGTAGTGTACTTAAAATCTTAGAAATATATGGTGAGTTACATCAGGGAATGATGGGAATGGCTTTGTGCCATAGATTAACCCAGGGGCAGGCAATTATTTCAGCTGAAGGGCCGCTTACTGAGTTTTGGCAAGCTGTCAAGGGCTGCATGGGTAGCCACACCCTCTGGTCACCATGTTGTGACTGGAAGTCCCACCCTCTAACCCCTGACCTTTGCTACCAAAAGTCCCTCTCCTTCCCCCAAAAGTACTCCTTTTAGCAAGGGGGTTTCCCATCTCAGAACCAGAAAAATACCAAATTATATTCTAAAAGCAAACATCTGCAGCATTCTTTAATTAATTTCAAAAAATATTTTTGTCCTGATTTACATGTGTTTGCATAGTGTAGAGATGATTGCACAACAGCTTAAAATGGAGCCTTACTCTTGCTTATTGTGGGGGGTGGGTGTATGGGGGTATGTGGGGGAGGAAGGATATGGAATTTGTGGGGAGCTGTGTGTGGGAGGAGGGTGGGTGGGGTGTGTGAGTGGGTGAGAGTGTGGGGGTTTGCATGTATGGCAGTGCGAAGAGTTGTGTGGGTGCACGTGTATGGTGGGGGGGTGCATGTGGGACTCACCCTATGAATACACACACGTATTGCCCCTATCTGTGCGCGCACACACACGCACAGGCGCACACACACACACACACACACACACACACATATATACACCAGCGCGGCTCCATGCTTCCAGTCCAGCGATGCAGCCAGGAGCCACAAGGTGCCGGAGCAAGGCAGGGGCAGGAAGAGAGTGAAATGGCTAGGGGTGGCAGGGCTGGGCTGCTCAGTCCTTCTGAGGGCTCTCCCTGGGTCCTATTGCCCCTGGCTCCTGTCAGTTTTGACAGGCAGCCAAGAGCAAAAAAATATTAATTTACTAATTTTTTTAGTGGCCCTGTGGGCCAGATAGAATGGCTTGGTGGGCTGGATCCAGCCCGTGGGCTGTATTTTGCCCACCCCTGGAGCCCATATGTTTTCTCTTTACATTACTTAAGTGACTTAAAATGTCCGTAAGATGTCTGTCTGTGTTTAAAGTGAGATCCTATGGTGGCCAGTTCTCTCGGGTAGCAAGAATTGCAGCTGTTCCTGGTTTAATTTTAAATATGTTTATCTTGCTGAGTTAAACACCATTTTTTTGATGGCATTGCAAATGTAGATGCCATCATTGAGTTTCCCCCATCTGTATTCAGAGAGAAACTCTTTTTGTACACTTGTCTAATATATTCTTATTTTGAAGAATGAGCAAGATCTCTCATGGCATCACAAACGTGGACTCGGATCATAAAAGGTGGGAGATATTTGAAAATTCATTGCTATCTGAAGTTGCCTTGATCTTTGTAATGCAGTAATTGTAGGAACTGATTTTGACAGTCTTTAGAAACATGTTTACAATAAGAATAGTGTCTTGTTAAATGGAATAGATAGAGGAAAAAGAACTTATTTTTCAGATAGGTTAGTCATGCAGTGGCAGTCATAGAGCCTGACTTGCTTGTTGCCTAGACTGAGCAATTCCATTAAAGTTAGTTTACTGGCCACAATAATGAAATATGAGTAAGTGAGAGGTGATGATTTGGGAAAATCGCATGGAAATCATATTACTGAATATTCATATTGTTCATTTTATGCAGTCTCATTAATTGTATGCCTAAAGTGTCTGAAAAAAGGCCCAAATCTTCCAATATTTCAACAGGGAGTTAACCCAGAGCCTGATGCAACTCACTGAAGTCAATTGAAAGACTAATACCTCAAAGCAGTTTGAGATGCCTCAAGAGGCATGCTAGAAACAAAAAAACATTCTCCATGTTGCCTATGTGCAGTGTGTACTCAAATTTGATACCTGCAAATCCAGGTATCAAAAATAAACCCCAGAAAAAAGTGGGGCTAGACACGGTCCAGGACCAGAGGCTGGGGTCCTCCAAAGAGATACTCTGGTAGTCGGCCAAAACGTGTCTATAGCTGCCCTCTCGCCTGTGCTGCAGCATGCTGCCCAGGCAGGGCAGCCTGGACAGGTGTAGGCTTCATGGACCTGGGTTCCATCCCCAGGTAAATGGGGACTTGGGGTGGTAGGAACTGGAACGGGGGCTATGTGGGTGTGGGGGATTGCGTGTGTGTGGGGGGGAGGGGAGAACACTGTGTGTGGGGTACACCTGCCTGGCCACTGCATAGCCCACAGCCCCCCTGCAGCAGTAGCAGCCATCGGGGCACTTGGGGCCCTCCTGGCACAGCCCGTCTGAGGTGCAGAGCAGTGTGGCTCGGCCCTGGACACCTGGCACCCAGCACTGCCTGTGCCACATCATGCAGGCCCGGCCCAGCCCAGCACAGGACCGTACACCTTCAGGCAGCTCGGGGCCACTCGGGTTGTCACCTGGGGGCCGGCACTGCTCGCAAGGACTGCGTATCGCACTGGGCCAGGTCCTTTGTTCACAGAACCAGCCTGGCCTGGTGGCATGCAAGGCCCGTGCATGCAGGACCCGGCCTGATGCAACATGCTGTCCCTGTGAGTGGTGCTGGCCCCCAGGAGACAGCCCAAGCAGCCCAGAGCTGCCCGAAGGTGCACAGCCCCATGCCAGGCCAGGCTGGGCTGGACCCGCATGATGTGGCACAGACAGCGCGGGCGCCAGATGGCTGGGGTCAAGCCTCGCTGTCCTGCACCATGGGGGAGGATGTGCCGGGAGGGCGCCAAGCACTCGGTTGTACGGACACGCAGGGAGCAGATCACGACTCTGCCCTGGGCCCTAGCCCTGTTCTCCTACTGTTACCACCCTGCAATTCTGGGGTTTCCATGGAGACCAGCTGGGACCTACACAGGCAGGGCCATCCCTGGGGGTTACCGCTCCACAATCAGTGCTGTATAGGCCCCGCCACAGCTTATATGCCCCGGGTCTGCACACTCCTAGGGACAGCTCTGTACGCGGGCAGGGAGCACGGCTAGGTGGATGGATGGGGCTGTGGGTAGACAGGGCAGGGTCTGGGATCATGGCATGGTGACAGCACAGGGCCAGGGCCTGGGACAGAGCCACAGTCCACTCCCTGCACAAACCTGCACTTGTCGCAGGGTCATGTGGGCAGTGGTTCACAGCTCTGCTCTGGGCCCGATCCCACACTGTCACTGCCTCGTGATCCCACCCTGTGGTTTCCAGTCCATGCACCTATCCTACTCCTGAACACTCCTCCCCACCCACCCATAACCCCATCCCATCTGTCTGGCTGTGTGCTCTGTCTACATGGATCCCACCCCTGGCGGTGGGTGCAGAGCAAACGGGGTGTCTGGGCAGCAGGGTCGGGTCCAGCAGCAGCAGCAGCTGGAAGGATCCAGGGCTGCCAGGAAGTGAGTCTGGCTGTTGCACCGCTCCAGCCCCACTGTGTGCCTGAATGTGGTGAGACTGGCTGCATACACCACGGCCTGGGCTGCCTCTGCCTGAGCTGGGTGGGACTGAGGGACATGCAGCAGGCCAGACAAAATGCCTTGGCAGGCCGGATCCAACCCATGGATTGTATTTTTCCCACCCCTACCCTAGAGTCTCCTTCCATTCACCATTGGAGAAAGTACACCTGTACTGGGTGCAGCTTTCACACATGCTCTTGTTGACCTGACTCTTCTGCTGGAGTCAGAAAAGTTTTGACTTCAATAGGAGCAGAGTTAAGCCTTAAGAAGATGTTTTGTATATTTTTATCATGCATTTTTTTCTTGGAGCACCCTCTTCAACAGTGGTGTATTGGTTTAAATTCAGATAAATCCTCTACCACTGCTGGTGACCAGTATTTGCAAGGAGGAGGATAGACTTGAAGATCAGAAATGTCTTTTTCATGTCTAACCCACATGGACCTCTTAGCAAGGTATCCCAAGCTTGTTGCACATTAAAAAAGAATAAGCATCAGCCTTCAGAGTAGACTTGAGTTTTTATTCAGTCTTCCTCTGAAAACACAAAACCAGAAACTTCTTTATATTCCAGGCACTATAGCACAGTATTTGCTTAGGAATAAATCGATTCTATTATATAGGAGCCAGTTGTAGTAGACAGGGCATCACAGACAAAGAGTTTGTGCATTTTGTAGAAGAGGTCAGTTTATTTTCTGCTGCCTAACAGATACAACCAAAAATAAAGCACATGTACCACTAAGAAGATGAAGCCAGAACCATTTTATTATTTCACAGGCTGAGTTTTTCATTGAAGAGGTAAGAAGTTTCAGAAACTGTGTTCTTAAGGTTAGAGAAATTAGAAATAAAAGACACATATTAGACTATGTTCCAATCCCTCTTTAAATGCTGGTTACTGTTGGTGAGAGATTTTTCCAAGGGTACTTGTATCATGTGCTGCTTATGCGAGGTATATAGTACAATGGGCTAGAGGTCAAACTTGTAGCAAGCAGCCTGCATACTAATAAGGAGCGCCTATACACGAGCAGCAAGGCTACTCCGACTTGCTGTAATTACAGTGTGCCAGGCAGATTAGATTAATCAAATCTGCTGGAGCATGATAATTACCATGCTCCAGCAGACTCTAGCATCTTGTGTGTCAGTGTCCCCACACTGAAAAATGGCAGCCGGGGCACTTTTTTAACTAAAGCTTCTTTGACAAGCATTTAAGTCATTAAGTCAATGTTAGGTCCACTTGAATAGTAGATAAAGGATTACACTCAAATCAATTAAACTTGTACAAATAACATCTGAGTTCATCTTCACAGTACCTGCACAATACTAGCCTTCACTAAGCTATCCAAAATTTGTGTGGTATGTGTCTTCTTAATAATATCTTGCTAGTATTTATTCAGAGTAATCCATCTCTTCATGGCAGAAGCATTGGTGGATTATTTCCTGAAAACTAGGCAGTCCAGCTGTGTACTTATCCATTCCCTTTGGCTACAATTACTGATGCTTCTGCTACAATTAGAGAGCCAAAATACCAAGAGGAACTTCTTCAGGACCAGGTGTTACTACAATACCAGTATTTTGTTTGAGGTGATTCCTGCTTTTAGCCTAGTGTGTGTATTCTACCTTTTTCTGCAGTCTTTGCTTTGCAACATTCCAGTTGTTGTAGAATTGAATGTGATATATCAAACCAAGAGACTTTTTTAAAGTTCATATTTGAAGCTAATGAAAGGTACCAGAATGACATTACAGTACTATGGCGCATAGTGCCCTGCCCACAGAACAGATGTAGCAGAATAGATGTAACACATAACTGGAGTATATCCATGTATGGGTGTAGAAAAGATGAAAAGGGCAGGAGAAAAAAAAGGAAAAGATTTTGCTGTATATAGTGCAGGACAAACTATTCAGAAGATACGTCTGTTGAAAACCTCTGGGTAAAGGTCAAAGGACAGAGTAATACGGGGGATTTCATGATGGGGGTCTGCCAGCAAAGCAGGAGGATGAGGTGGAGGAAGCCTTCTTCAGACAGCTGACAGAAGGTTCCAAATTGTGGAACTTGAGTCTCATGGGGGACTTGATTAGGACATCTCCTGGGAGAGAAACAGAGCAGTGTACAAGCAGTCCAGCAAACCCCTGGAGAGGATAACTTTTTTATACAGATAGTAGAGAGGCCAACTAGTTGGGGGGAAGCTCTTCTTGATTTACTGCTCACAAATGGGAAGGGATTGATTTAGAACAGGGGTGGGCAGTTATTCTGGGTGGAGGGCCACTGAACAAGGTTTGGTGAGCTTTTGAGGGCCATGTGGGTAGTCCCACCCCTTGACAGTTGCCCTGCCCCCTGATTGCCATCTTGGGACCAGAAGTCATAGATTCATAGATTCATAGATGTTAGGGTTGGAAGGGACCTCAATAGATCATCGAGTCCGACCCCCTGCATAGGCAGGAAAAAGAGCTGGGTCTAGATGACCCCAACTAGAACCT
>NW_005842141.1:1111940-1120934 GCF_000455745.1 Alligator sinensis
TTCCAGACCTTGGCCACTCTAACTGTGAAGAAGTTCTTCCTAATGTCCAGTCTAAATCTGCTCTCTGCTAGCTTGTGGCCATTATTTCTTGTAACCCCCGGGGCGCCTTGGTGAATAAAACCTCACCAATTCCCTTCTGTGCCCCCATGATGAACTTATAGGCAGCCACAAGGTTGCCTCTCAACCTTCTCTTGCGGAGGCTGAAAAGGCCCAGGTTCTCTAGTCTCTCCTCATAGGGCTTGGTCTGCAAGCCCTTAACCATACAAGTGGCCCTTCTCTGGACCCTCTCCGGGTTATCCGCATCCCTCTTGAAGTGTGGCGCCCAGAATTGCATGCACTACTCCAACTGCGGTCTGACCAGCCTGTCAGTCCCATCCCTACCCTCTGATCTTTACCACCAGAAAGTCCCTCCCCTTGGCTCCTGGAAATACTCTTTTTTGGCAGAGAGGTTGCTATCTTAGAAGCAGACAAAACTAAATCATACACTAAAAGTTAAACACCTACTATAACATATTTTAATTTTATTACAAAAAGGATTTTTGCCATGATTTGTGTTTTCATAGTGTGTATAGAGGCAATAGCATAATAACTCAAAAATAGATTTTTAGTCTTGTTTATTGTGTGGGTGGGTGTGCGTGCGTGCAGGGGGTTTGTGACGGGGTGTGCCTGTGTGTGGGGGGGGGGCATAAGGCATGTTGGAGGGTTGTGGGGGCAGGATGTGTGTGTGTGTGTGTGTGTGTGTGTGTGTGTGTGTGTGTGTGTGTGGCATTTGTGGGGTGAGGGGGAGGGTGGAGGGGTGTGAGGACCCACGCACTCCCCCCATGGCTCAGCAGCAGGCAGGGACACTCATGCCCAGCACAGGCACTGGTGCCCAGATGTGCCTGGCTCCGGCTAATACTACACATCGTAGCAAGGGGTACAGCCTCCGCCAGGCAATCTCTATTGCTGGTATTCCCCAAGGTGCATGCACAGCCTCCACCGACTGTCTCTATCACCAGCACTCCTCGCCACACACATGCAGCCCCCACACTCATGTGCCATGGGATGAAAGCCCCACATGGTGGAACTGGCTGCTTTCCCCACCCCTGGACCTTCAGGGAGCGGCACAGGGTGTTGGCTCCAGCATGCAGGGCTTTCCCCCCATGCTGTACGAGTGTGGGGGCTGTGCATACGTGGCGGGGAGCACCAGCAATAGACACGGCCCAGCAGAAGCTATGCCCCTTGCCGCAATGTGTAGCACTGGCCAGAGCCACACACTGCTGGGCACCAGTGCCTGTGCTGAGCACAAGCACCCCGAGTGCCTCTGCCTGCCGAAGATGCACTCCATGGGGGAAGTGTGTGGACAGAGGTCCCCACACACCGCGCCCCGCCCCCCCCCCCCCCCCCCCCACATCCACCCCTTGCCCAGCCAAGTTTCACACTGCCACCACCTCCCTGGTCACAGGCTCCATGTTGCCACTAGCCCCATGCTCTGCACTCCTGCCCAGCTGCAGCTCTGCCTCCACCCCTGCCACTTCCCTACCTGCTGCTGAGAATGAGCTGGATGCCAGGGAAGCCGAGCAGGTCCCCAGAAGCTGGAACAGCAGCCCTACCTGGAAGCTGTCTTATGGCCAGGCCAGGCCATTCTGCCCACAAGGGTGGGGGCAACGTGGGATAGGGTATGTTGGGGGTGTGCATATGCATGGTCATCTTGCTCCCACCCTTGTGGGAGGAAGGGCTGTGTGAGGTACAGTTTGCTGGGGAGCACCACAGGCCAGATGAAAGCGCTTGGCAGGCCAGATGTGACATGTGGGCTATATTGTGCCCACCCCTGATTTAGAATGTGAAGGTGGAAGATAACTACGAAATGATAGAATTCAAGATCATAAGGGAAGAAAGGAAAGAGAGCAGCAGAATAAGAACACTGGACTTCAGAAAAGCAGATTTAACAAACTCGGGGAACTGGTGGGCAGCATCCCCTGGTGACAAGTCTGAGTAGAAAAAAAAGTCCAGGAGAGCTAACTGTACTTTAACAGGACTCCTTTATGGGTACAGGACCAAGCTATCCTGATGTGACAGAAGAGCAGCCTGGTTAGACAGCAATATCTTCAATGAGTTGAGACTAAAAAAGGAATGCTATAAAGAGTAGAAACTTGGTCATAGTACTAGAGATGAGTATAAGAGCACATGGGGAGAAAATTAGGAAGGGTAAGGCATGTTTCAAGATGTGGCTGTCAAGGGACATAAAGGGCAATAAAAAGAGATTCTACAAGTATGTCAGAAGTAAGAGGAAGACCAAAGAAACCACAAGTCTTTACAGAATGCAGAAAGCAATCTATTTACAGATGGTGCAGAGAAAGCTTGCTTTACTTCAGCCTTCACAAATAGGGGCAATTATCACAAAGCTAAGGAACTAAAAGGTCTAGAGTTGTAGAAGAACAAGTTAAGAGTTACTTAGAGAACCTAGATGCTTTCAAGTCAGCAAAGCTGGATGGGATGCACCTTGGGTACTGAAGGAATGGGCTGAACCAATTTCAGAGCCATTAGCTATCCTCTTGGAGAACTCATGGAGGTTGGTGAAGTCCCAGATGACTAGAAAAGTCTAAATGTAGTGCCCATCTTTAAGATAGGGAAGAAGGAGGTTCTGAGGATTTACAGACCAGTCAGTCTTATTTTGATACCTGGAAAGATTATGGAGCAAGTTCTTAAGGAATCTATTCTGAAATACATAGAGGAGAACAAGGTGATCAAGAGCAGCCAGTATACATATGAATAAAAGGGCAAATCGTACCTATTCATCCCAATTTCCTTCTATGAAAAGGTGACATTTTCTGTGGATTGAGAGGGAGCTTTAGACACTGTCTTCCATAACATTCTCATTAACAAGCTAAGAAAATTCAGACTAGATGAAAGACTGTAACATGGATATATAACTGGTAGGATCATTATGCTCAGCAAGTAGTTATCAATGGCTCAGTATCTAGCTGGGATAAGGTATTAATTGTGGTTCCCCAAATATCTGTCTTGAGTCCAAGTGACGGGATTAAGTGTACGCTTAGCAAATTTCCAGACAACACCAAGTTGGGTGGAGTTCCAGACACTCTGGAGGGTAGGGCTAGGATTCAGAATGACTTGGGTAGACTGGAAAAATAGTCCACAATCAACCAGATGAAATTCAACAAGGAAAAATTGAATTTCTGCACACAATTATTCCATCCCACGTGCAAAGCCCTGAACAGGAGACCGTCACCATACTCTGGGGATACGTTCTCATATCCCCTGCGAATGGCGAAATCCACAAATAAGGCATTGCGTTCATGAATGCCATCTGCGTTCGTGAACACAGTGCCCACAATGGCTGGGGGGGGTTGGGGCATGGCTGTGCTGGCGACGGCAAGCACAAAGCTCCCGAGGAGCTGCTTTAAGTGTATTTAAGATGCAGGTTCAGCATTTGCAAATATTTGAAACTGCAAATGCCGAACCCGCAAATAGCAAGAGTTTCCTGTACTTGGGATGGAAGAATTGTGTGCACAAATACAGACGGGAATGATTAGCTAGCCTGTAGTAGATCAGAATAGGACTTGGGGGTTACAGAAGACTATACACTGAATGAGCTAACAGTGTGCTCTTGTTGCAAAAAAACCCAAGAGCATACTGAGATTTATAAACAGGAACATCACTTCCAAGTCAAGAGAAGTAATTCTTCCACTCTGTTTGGTACTGGTGGGGCCTCACCTGGAGTACTAGTTTTGGGCCCCACACTTCAAGAAAGAGGTGGACAGTTTGAAAAAGTCCAACACAGAACAATAAAAATGATTAGGGGCCTGGAAAGCAAGACTTGTGAGGAAAGGCTGAAAATATATAGTGTGGAGAAGACAAGGCTGAACAGGGATTTGATAAGTCTTCAAGTACCTGAAGGCAGCTACAGAGAGGATAGAAATGGGCATTTCTCTTTTTTCTGTAGGGGACAGGACTAGGAGCAGTGACCTGGCCTCGAGCTCAAGGAATTTTCTGACTATGAGGGTGGTCAAGCATTGGAACCGCCTACCTAGAAAAACTGTGGACTCTCCATTTCTGGCAATTTTGAAGAGCAGGTTAGACACACTCTTGGCTGAGGTGGTTGAGCCAGGGATGCTTCTGCCTTGAGCAGAGCAGGGGTCTGGATTAGAAAACCTCTTGGGCTAGGGATAGACATTCAAAAAGCCTGAGCTGGAATTGATTCAATCTTTGCAGGTTATTCTAACCTGCCTAGGTTGAACCAGTTTGCAACTATTCAGACATTCCCTCAGGACTGAGGAAATGCTGGCACATGCCTGCAGTGGCTCAGGCTAGAAACTGGGGGATGCTAAAGCAGTTCTTCCTTCCCTTCTACAGTGTTGAGCTGAGGGGGGGGAGAGAGGGGGTGGCTAGGCCCCAGCAGAATACTTTGATTAGAGAGGGGTTTAAACCCCCACCATGCCTGCACCGTCCCAGGCATTTCTCTGCTTGCTGCTCAAGGGGCAGGAGTATTGCCAGACCCCCTAGCACTCTGAGGCAAAGGTGGGATGTGCAGTGCATGCATCTGTTGATGATACTGAGCCTTTCAATCTCCTGCTCCCTGCTTCTTCATACTGTCTGCAAACCTGACAGGCGAGGGAGCCAGCAGGAGCCTGATAACACAGCATTTATCAGCACATCAACAAAACAAAAAAGCCTCTCATTAGTTCAAGCTCTTCTTAAACAGCTTTTTCCAAGGAAGAAATGGAGGGACCTTACCAGCTGACCTGCTGATTATGTCCAAAAAGCCCTAACCAGACACTGTTCTGTCTGCCTGTCACAGTGAATTTAGACACACACACACACATGCACACACCTCTCAGTATTAGCTAGTATACCACGTGCCTAGAGTCCATGGGGCTGAGGTCCGTACTGCGGGAGATGGAAGGGTGGGAGGGGAGAATCCCCGCTTGAGCGGCAAGTGCGGGACTATGCAGGGGAAAGCAAGGCAGACCCTGCTATGCCTGCACTCTCCCCCGGAGCTCTGGATAGGGAGCAGAGGGATGGGGCCAGCCCTGTTCTCTGGAGCAGAGAACACATCCCATGGCTGCAAAGCGTCTGGGATTCCTGTGGGGCTCTGTTTTAATTTACACCAGGAAGAGGTCTGGGACAGACATTCCATAAACCAGTTTGACCCAAATCAGTTAAGTCTGATACTACAGTCAACCAGGTTTATCTTAAACCAGTTTCAGCCATTTTGAAACTGGTTTATGTGCACTGAACTTATATTGTTACAGGTTTAAACCAGTTTCTGATCACTTAAACTAGTTTATGTGTAATGCCTGTCCCTAGCCTTGAGGTCTCTTCTAGTTTTACTATCCTATGACCTTGGCAGCAGCATTTTGCCCCAAGTTATTAATGAACTTCAGTTCTGACCTAGGGGACTCTCATGGTAGCTTATTTTCTCTTTGGTTGCTTAGCCTTGTTGCTTAGATGGGCAACAAGGATGTTTATAATGCACGATAGACTTTATGTGGGTATATGGCTAAGGGGAAATGTATTCAATTCTTTTCTCTATTGACTTTTGTCAAGCCTTCGATCTCACAGCAATGGGACTAACCTCTGTAATGTGCATCATTTTTTCTCACAGCTGAGGGTGCAAGGAAAGAGAAGCAATATGTGTGTGTGCTGTAGGCAGAGGCAACCCAAGCAGGGCGCGGGGCCCAGGGCAAATTGGCCCATGCGAGACCCCAACCCTGCTCCAATCCCAGACCCAAAGAAGCTGCTGCCACCATCAGCAGCAGCGGCGATGGCAGGGGGGGAGGTCGGGGGAGGGGTGTAGCAAGTAGCTGGACGCGGAGCCGCCACTCTGCCTGGCTCCGCACCACTGCTGCTCCGTTCAGCTCTGCCCGGCCCCCGCAAAGCGCGGGGTCCAGGGCAGTTGTGCTGATTCGTGCCCCCCTTCCCTGGCTGTAGGGGTTTTACTCATTTACTTTTGAAAAGGATAAATGCATACACATCTTTGAGAGTTCAGGCTAAAAAAGACAGGGTTGAAGAACTGCCCTCTTTCAATTGGAATAGAAATGGAAAGGCTTACAAGGCCTAGTCCCTATCATTGTTTGTTCAGTTGTCTCAGACCGGGCCCCAGGAAATTTGTATTTCCTGGACACACCCAGGTAGTAAAAAGTTCAATTGTACCTGAGGAGCACAGTTAACCAGAAGTGGTCTTCATCCTGGTTTTTTAGGTGGCCTTTTAGATAGCTGTGTCCTGGCTATAAAGAATTGCCATCGATAACTCATGTCATGTTTAAAAAAATGTTTTGTGAAATCCAACCCATGTCTTCTCCCTCTCCTCCAAAATGCAACATCAAGATTTCATTAAGCTAAAAAAAACGGTTGACAAATTATGTAGAAGAAAAATCATTTCTAAGCAACACCAAAGAATACTTGATAAAATGAAATTATAATCATCGGAGAAATGCATAAGTAATTTAATGCATCATTTTTTATAAGAGATTTTATTTCCTGACCATTCCTTTTTGCGTATTTGAATATATATTAAAACACAAAGATATATACCCACCCACTCTCAAACTCCATACCACACACATGCACACAAATATTTAACTAATGCCCCCATCCAACACATTGTAATTAATTAAAGCATTTCCACTGACTTTACTGAGCTTTGAATCAGGCCCTAAGAGTTGTACAATTAGGCATGTTCATCATATATACACATAGAAATAGGCCCACTTCTGTTCTGATCTACTTCTGTGTAAATCCAGAGTGATTCCACTAAACTGAAGTCATGGGAGCTATTTCTGGACAGGTTCAGTCAGTTCTTGTCCATTCCTCTGTAAATAACGAGTGACTATTAAATAAAAAATTAAATAGGTGAGAAGAGAATTGGGCCTTTTAGATTTGCATTGAGGGTAATTGACAGTGAAATGTGTACTGGGATATAACCTGCAGCATATAATTTATCAGAATTATATATGTGATTCTGATGTAAGTATAAAGTGTGCCCTCAGGAGTTACAAATATAGCTTATTATTCATTATACTATATTATATTTGGCTGATTGTGATAATACATTTGAACAGGGTACACCTTTTAAATAGAAAGAAATGGCTCTCTAAAGAAGTAGGAATTTCCTACTTTGATCAAGTTCCCATCAATATTACTGAGCTTGACCAGGTGCTGAACATTTCTACCTGTTTATATTGTCATGTAGGTTTTGTCTCTTGCAACTCTCACTTCATGCCAGAGAGGTTAATAACTCTTAGTTGATTTTTTTTGTTTTAATGTCCAAATAGTGTAGTTTCCAGTGCAGTGAGCTTAGCAGAGGAACATGCAGTGTTATTTAGAGCATAGTCTTAATTAAAGGCTAATCAGATATATTTTGTTTTTCTTGTTTCTTTTTCATAGTCTATAAAAAGTGATCATGACCAAATTGTCCATCTGCTTGCAGGGTTTTTCAACTGCACCAAATTCCCCTTCGGTGATGTCACGTTCCATTACACTGGGTCCATCACAATCTCTTGGCAACATCTCGGGAATGACGGCAAACCCAGAAATCAAGAAACGCAGAGCTCCTCCTCCTCCCACGGTGACACCGCAGTTGCAGGACACAGAGAGGAATGGCCAAGAAAAGACAGCAGCCCAGGTGAGAGAGCCATAAGGAAGAGCAGTGTTGCTGCACAGACTGACTAGAATGGACCCATAATCTGTCTAAAAACAAATTCCCAATGGTTGGGTGATTTGGTCAGCCATTATCTCCAGCAGCCAGTTAAATGCCTTACATCAGTAGCTCTGTTATTCAGTAGTTCTCACTCCTAGAGATTTGTATATAGTGTCTCTGGTTGCTGGAATTGCTAGAGGCCTAAAGCGACTCCTAATTGCAGGAATCTTTTAAAATTGCTGTATTTCATATGGAAACCATAGCACAGTTATTCAGAATAGATGACAATGAAAAGAAGTTCAAAGAACTTAGGTTATAAAAAAACAAGAAATATGCTTCAGAAATTCATTGAACAAACCTGGGTAGCGTTGCTTGTTTGTTTCTTGTTGTTTATATAGTGTTACTGGTAAGCATGGCATTTTATAGGTCTGAA
Source organism: Alligator sinensis (assembly GCF_000455745.1). Taxonomy (NCBI): domain Eukaryota; kingdom Metazoa; phylum Chordata; order Crocodylia; family Alligatoridae; genus Alligator; species Alligator sinensis. Next base: position 1,120,013 of record NW_005842141.1, read on the forward strand.
AAAAGACATCGTACAGGTGTCAGATTTTTGTCCCAAAGGGCTTCCTGTCTGAAGGTTAGATTAGTGTTTATCCTATATGCATACGCACAGGCTTGGAAGAGAGCTTGAGACTTTAATACTTCTGGTCTGAGAAGGAGAGCAACCCAAAGGGACCGTTACATACCATGCATTTAGATGGGAGAAAGCCAGAGCCTTGACTGCACCTGGAACTCATGAAGTAGCATTGGTGTCCCAGAGGACATATACCACGGGCAACCTGGGGGGAAGTGGGTAGCGGAGTCCCCCAGGGCTCAGTCCTTGGGCCTGCACTGTTCAGTTTCTTTATCAGCAATTTGGACAACGGGGTGAAAAGCAACCTGTTCAAATTTGCTGATGATACCAACATTTGGGGTGAGGTGGGCACGCTAGTAGGGAGGGAAAGACTGCAGATAGACCTGGATAGGTTACAGGGGTGGGCTAACAAAAACAGGATGCGTTTCAATACTGACAAGTGCAGGGTGCTGCACTTGGGCACTAGTAACCAGCAGCACACTTATAAGATGGGAAACTCCCTTCTTGAGAGCACAGAGGCAGAAAGGGATCTTGGAGTCATCATTGACTCCAAGATGAACATGGGCCACAATGCAAGGTCACGGTCGGCAGGGCTAACCGGACCTTATCGTGCATCCACAGATGCATCACAAGCAGGGCCAAGGAGATGATCCTCCCCCTCTACCTGACAGTGGTCAGGCCACAGCCGGAGTACTGTGTCCAGTTCTGGGCACCCCACTTCAAGAGGGATGTGGACAACACTGAGAGGGTCCAGAGGAGGGCCACCCGCATAATCCGGGGACAGCAGGGTAGACCCTACAATGAGAGGCTACGGGACCTGAACCTGTTCAGCCTTCACAAGAGAAGGCTGAGGGAGGGACCTGGTGACCAT
>NW_005842141.1:1122151-1125444 GCF_000455745.1 Alligator sinensis
TACCGGTAGCATTTGTGGGCGGTCTGATGCCTGCTGGCTACTGCCAGCAGTGTCTGCAGGTGGTTGCCAACTCTTGGTCAGCTCTCGCCGCTAAACCACCGGCCCCACCACTGACAGCGCCAGCGGCGTCTGTGGGAGCTCCACTGCTTACTGCCACCGCACTCTCACTGCTGCCATGCCCTGCGAGCCACCGAGGGAACACACCATTCATGAGATACCATGGCAGTTTCTACCCCTGAAATGAGTAGGGCCAAATAATGGCAGATTATGTAGAGTGTAATCTGGTTTCCAGTTTGTGGCAGTGCAGCTATTTGGCCCTATTTGTGCAAAGGCACAAGACATCCCTGAACAGACACATATGCAAGGAAGGAATAAAACCTGCAATATAACAGAATGACTGACAGTTGAATTAGTATCCTGATGGGATTGTTAGTCCTTTAGTTTTAATGATTACAGGGAGTTAGCAAGCAGTTATTGTTGGACGTGACCCAGTGACTGAATAGTTTTCTTATGTGCCTTGATAATGACTTACCATTTGTCTGCTTTCCACTTAAGTAACTAGTTCCTGGTCAGGTGGCCAGACAACAAAAGTAAAGTACTCTAAATGCCCCATGTGACAGAAGGTTGTGTGAGCAGAGTAAATACACTCAGGATGATATTTGGGTTTTTTCTCTCCTATTCTCTTTCTCCATCTCAATGCATGTATCAGTGAGACAGTCTCAGAATAATACGTTTGACCATAAATCTCTAGAATTTCTTGTCGAAAATAAGTTTCCCTTGACACAACATTACAATATTATTTAGTTTTGTATGGGTGGTTTCCCCTACCTTCCCTTTCTAAGTGTATTGCTTTAAAAAAGATAAGTGAGCTCTTGCTCACAAAAGCTTCTACATCTCTGATTTGGTTAGTCTTTAAAGTGCACCTCTACCCTGCTTTCTGCAACTTATGTTGTGATGTGTATTTTTTTTCATTCTTTTTTGCTACTTTATAATATTTTATGCTGTTAATTCTGGCCCCTAGAATTGTAAGTAATTGCTTTTAAGATCGTCGCTATTTCTGAGCAAAAATGTAATGGTAGCTCCTAACAAGTTTACACCGGGTAAATCCTATATTGTCTTACTTTTTTGCTGAGTTTATCTTCATTTGAGGTGGCTTTCACATTTTTTTTGTGAAGAACTGAAACACTGAGAACTTCAACTGTTTTCAAACATGCCAGGTTTCACAAGCTCAGTTGGGAATCACAAGACATGTTGTTCCATGTCTATAAAGGTCCTGATTTTCTGGATTTTGGGGGGAAAATATTCCTGTTATTTTTCACAAGCAGTATACAATGTCACCGTTGTTTTTAATTTATTTTAAAGAAAACATTTTGGAAAGCAGATGAGTGATTTCACAGGATGGCTTCCATAATTGTCTTGATTTGGGCCATTTAGAAGTGTTTCGTATAGTTTACCTAGTCAGTAAAGAACATTGGGGATTATCAGAACAATTGTTTAAATTCATCTGAGCATTTCTTTGTCCTGCTTTGGATGATGAAAGTATATTTATCAGACCACAATTGTGCAGGTCAAGTTAGTAAACATGGATACAGTGCTTCTGGAGATCCTTATTTTGAAAACTGTTCATAGATTGTCCTGAAACTGAAGTGTAAGCCTAAGGAATACAGTTGAAATGAACCTACAATTTTATGTAGCAGTGGAAAACTGAGGAAAGAGATTGATTGTTTTGGTATTATATGGTAAAGTAGCAACAGGAGCATTGTTTATACAGAAACCCAAACAGTTCTAACTTATCTCCATGCAGATTATTCAGTTTGCTGTGAAAATAGAGTAAATCTCAGGGTGTAAGTTTATTTCTTTAGTTTATGGGAACGAATTAGCATTTAAAAAAAAATTTTTTTTTTTCAAGGAAGAACGTCAATTCTTTATTAATGGACTTCCTTCCATAAAAAAGATAAGATGTTTGTTTAGAAAACTTTATTTATGTGCAACTGTTACTAACAGGAAGATCCTGAAAAAGGAGAACACATTTATTTCCAGTGAGGCTAGCACATTATATAAAATAAGAGTTTCTTTTCTGAACCTTATGAGGATATTTGTCTTTGAAACTGAATCTGCTTCCCTTAAAGCCATGTAGAAAAGTAGGGCCTGTAAGTGTCACAATTAAACTAGCCCTGACCTCCCATTTTTTACTTACTCCAAAGCTTTAGGACATTCTGTTTGCAAAACAATGTAGATAAACCTTATGGTGACATTTATCATCTCCCTGCTCAGTGACTGCATACTCTGCAACTGCCCTGTGCATCCAGATTGGAACATATTTTGTTAATGCTTTCAAGTTTCTTTAGTCGTATTTCCAGATGGTCAGATAACTTATCCTGTACACAGCTAACTGTATCTCAGCTCCCATCTCTATGAGTTTTATCATGCTAATTGACTTCTCAAAAGGAAAGAGCCCTTTGATAACCTTCCAAATACTTGCCCCCAAAACTGGCATATGAGTAGTTTTCCCTTGATCACGTTTAAAAAAAAAACAAAAAACTCCCCTAGAAAATATTCATTTGCATTCAAAGTACTATGAAGCAACATTCCAGACCATGCCATGTCTGCACCAAATAATTTAAAAGAAGGGAAACCAGGTGTTTCTTCCCCTGCAAGTCATTCTGTCTAAGCATCTGCCATTTACTGCAAATTACTATGATGCAGAACTCCCAAAGCTGTATACTGTAACCCTGGAGCCAATGCTAACATCTTCAGAGCAGAGTCCAGAGGGAGGTATTACCTATCTCAGGAGTAGGGGAATCCTTCTGCTGCCTAGTTCTGACACTCAGCAAGCGTGCCAGCACCTTAGGGAGACAATCTGCTGTAACTCAACAAATGACAAAGCTGTTTTTTTTTGCCTGCTCACTGTCACAACCCAGTGATTTTTTGTGCCTCGGCACTATGGAATTTCCTGGCCACATGAGAGCTCCTTTGCACAGCAGAGTGTTCTGCTGCAATTAAGAGCCTGCATGCAGGAGAGTTCCCGCCAATTTGCAGTTTCCTTTGCAGGATGCATTTCTTCTTTGCAGCACAGAGATGCACGGTGCAAAGAGTTCCCGCTATTCGGATGCAAATTTGTGCCCCGTTATTGGCCAGTGCTAAATTATTCACACGTGGCGGCTAGTAATTGGCTCGCTGGCCGTTTAAAATTCCGCGCGACTTCTGCCCAAGTCGAAGAGCTTTGAGCACGCTGCAGAGTGTCTCTGAAGTTATCTGACTTGCGGCTGCCGATCGATAGACTGATCACCTGT
>NW_005842141.1:1130622-1188135 GCF_000455745.1 Alligator sinensis
GGCTAGTAATTGGCTTGCTGGCCGTTTAAAATTCCGCGCGACTTCTGCCCAAGTCGAAGAGCTTTGAGCACGCTGCAGAGTGTCTCTGAAGTTATCTGACTGGCGGCTGCCGATCGATAGACTGATCACCTATCGATCTTTTTTCCCGTCACCGAGCGCAACCCCGACGTACCCCTTTCCCCGCCGGCTTCGAATTGCGGATGGATTAACTGGCTTGGGCCCCGCCAGCTGGAACAACTCGTATGGTTGTTCCGACGACCAGACCAGCTGCGTCGTGATTGCAAGCGGCGTGAGTAAAGTTTTTTACAACCAATAAGTTGTGTCTGCCTCTCCATTCACCAGCCCGCCCTGACGTACGAGCGTAACTCGAGTCGGCCCTGGCCGTCCGAGACACTCACGAGAGATCTTAGTGACTCCTGAATAATGGTGAGTATTTTGGAAATTTTCAACCAGCTTACCCATTTAGGAATACTTCCACTTTATTGGCTAAGTGGCCATATAGTCTTCTCAACACTTGTGCTGAACACAAGAGATAATGTCCTTGCCCCAGAGCAGAGAGAAGTAGAAAGCCAAGGAACTCCAAAACAAAGAATAACTTTTTATTAGCTAGTCACATTGTTTTTAAAAATTGTAGTGTCTAAACTTGCCAGCTGGGAGTAGTGCCAGTTTATGGGAGATACTGTACAAGCAGCCCTGCCCCAAAGTATATACAGAGATGAGTGGGGGTGGGGGAGAAGTATATTATCCCATTTTACAGGTGGGGAAACTGAGGCACAGAGAGGTGAAGGGCCAGATCCCATTTCACTATAAACAGCTAAATGGGAAGGACTTGCCTATGTAACTGCAGTGAGGGCACTTATGCACACTTCTGGATTTTATTTTGCCCCTTCAGTGGTGAAGTAAGGTCAATCTATGTTAGCATCTGCTGGAAGTTGCAGGGGCAAGGGAAAAGCCTTGCCCCCAGAGCAGGAAACAGGGGTTTAAGGTCTCCTGCACTGAGGGGGTTTGAACCTGCCTCTGCCTCTCAGCAAAGTGTTTGAACCACCAGGCACTGCCAAGAATACTCTCTAGCTCTCCTCTTAATGCTGGTTGGGATTTACCTGGCGCTATATACATACACATGCATTTATCTGGGTGATTCTGTTCTTCCCTTCCTCCCTCCTGACACCCGCCCAATTGGAACACAGCCCTACTCAGCATGCTCAGTCTATGCTGAATCCCATATTGTGCATAAGAGACAAACACTAGAACTACGTGGCTGCCACTTAGGCATGGGAAGAGGAAATAGGTCTGGCCCAAAGTGTTGCTTCAGGTCACATAGGAAGTGTGGCAGAAGTGGAAAATGAACCCAGATTTCCTGAATCCTACTTCAGCATTGTTAACTACAATACTTTTGCCGGGGGGTTACAATCTGGCTTGGGTCATTTCTTGTTAGCAGTGAAGAGGTGAATCTTCTTCTGGGATTTGAATACAGGGGCTGCAAGCAAAGCACAGGAAGCATTCAAAGCATAGGAAATGGAAAAGAGAGAAGACAAGAAACAAGGCCTTGAGGGTTTTCTATAAGGACCCTTTTTACAAAATGCATGAGATTTATTCAAAATAAAACATCAGGCTTTTAGGAAACTTTTTTTTGTTTTTTTAGGAGCAAAAAAGAGTCGTTTACCTACCTAATGATCTTAACATCAATGCTGAAAGGAAGTTGTTAACCAGAGCTACATACTGCAGTTGTTGCTTTGGATGTTAAGCTCTTTTTCATACCAAAATATTTAGTTTGTTATTAGCCACTTACAGCTTTCTTAAGCATAGGATAAAAAGGGAGAAAGATAAGGCAGTGCATCAGAAATTGACATTCCCACGTAGCACCTTTAATCTTAGGTTAGGACATTAGTTGGTTTAAATGTGTACAATAACATTATTTCAGTGGAGCTGTATTGTAGACATCAGCTGAGAATTTCGTCTTCAATGTTCCACTTTTTAAAAAATCCTCACATTTGATACCTTTTTTCCAAAAAAAAAATAACATATTTTTTTTCTTTCTCTAAATCATTTTTCCATGATTACCTACATTCACAGAAACATTTAAGGTTACTGCTGTGCAGATGAAGTATTGTAGATGAATTGATAGGGAGTTTCCCTTACTTCTGCTTTTCCCTGGTTGGCTCTCATTAGGCCTCAGACCTGTACCACTGAAGTCAATCAGAGCATTGCCTCTGAATTGTGTGGGAATAGGATTAGACATTTCATAACAGACCTTTCATGCACCCTCCACTTAGGCGTGTTTTTAACTACACAATACACGTAGTTTATTTGATGCAAGGGGGCTGCATATGAGTAAAATTGGACATGTATATTTGCAGGATGAAGGTCAAATATAGTCAGATACTTCTTCAGGGTATTGGTGGAAAGTTTTAATTCTCCTTAATTGTTTTACTTTGCTTTTATGCCTAAAGAAAAGGTTAGTCCTGAGATTGACACTGCTGTGTAAACAAATATAAATCAAATTTTCATACAGACCTTTTTCTGAGCAAGCAAGTTCGTTAATGTTAAAAAATTGCCAAGTTTGTTCTAGATGTACAGGTAAGTTTACCTTGGTATTTGCTGTATTTCTTTTAATAAGGCACAAGGCAGACAGAGAAACACAGGGGGAACATTGGTATTTAGTTATCTCAAACAATTAACAGGTTCCTAATCCTGACCTCTGGTGGGTTCTTTTTTAAAGCATCTGTAGGCTGCTGTTGGAAACAAATCACATATTTTAAAAAGTGATATATCCAACCCATTTGGCATGAGGAGGAGTTCTAGTGTGATAGTGTGTGGTTCGGCTGCAGTTAGAATAGCGAGGTACTTTGTGAAAAACCTGTTGTTTGGAAGCTTGCTCATGCCTTACCCATAGAAGGCCAGTTTCTTTATACAAGAGGATTTACCTGTTACAAATAGATACAAATAAAACAATCACCCTCATAGTCCAGATCTTTTTGACAATTGCTGCTCTATGGGGCATTTTACAAGGGGACTTCCTCCTGCAAGAATAGCAACTTGTGGGCCATTCCTGATCGACACAAGTGGCAGCAAACTTGAGGATACTATAATGTATGTTGGAGGTAACCTGTTACAGGATACAGGACATAAAAAAGAGCCTGTTTCCTCTCTTATCTTTGGATGTTGTTCTAAGTGAAGACTGGCTAGTTCCAAGAGATCAGCCTATCTTTGTTATTTGTATGGGATCTCTGTAGAGCTGTCTTAGGACAATGGTGCTCAGTCTATAAGACAGATCCATAGGGTTGGCATGTGGATTGAGACCTGTGCACCCAGATCCCACCTCACGCAACACAGGTTGGGCTCCGCGTGCCTGGATCCTGCCTTGCACTGCCTAGATCAGGCCCTGCAAGCCCAGATTCCACCACACACTGCCTTGATCAGGTCCCATGTGTCCAGATTCCACCTCATGCCACATGGATCAAGCTCTGTGTATCCAGATCCCACTTTGCATGGCCTTGATCAGGTCCTGTGTGCCCAGATCAGGCGCTGTGCTGCCTGGTTAAGTCCCTGCACCATCATGACCGTGTATGTCTTATCTAATGCGCAGAGCCACACTATCCAGCCTTCAAGGCTCTTAACGGTTCAGAAATTTGGCAGCAGGGGTACAGCTATTAATGCTACTAGTCTTCCTCCACAGCCAAATTTTCAGACGTGTGGGGAGCCCTGTGGGCCAAATAACATGACTCCATGGACCAGATCTTTCTCACAGGCCAGGGAGTCCTGTCTTAGGACATGAATTACATGAGCACTGGTATAGTAGCCTCAGTAATGCAGTGTTTACAGCAATGCCCCTCTGTGCAGCATTTACTGAGAAAGGGACCTGGCTTATATCTGTCTTACAGAAACTGACTGCCACCCTTGCCTTGAGTTCTCATGGTCTAGCACAAGTCTGAGCCAGCTGACCACAGAGCTATAGACAAGTCTTCTCTCTTGGTTTGGAGATATACAGCCACCATTCATCACAAAAGTATGGTTTAGATGGTGATGATCCTGCCTTAAGCAGATGATGCTGTAAGGTGTCTTCCAGCCATATTTTCCTATGATCCTGTGATCATTGTGGAGCTTCAGAATGATTTCTCTGTGGACAGGCCTGAACCCCAAAGCAGTGTTCGAGCCAACTTGTAGTGCAGGACAGACACAGTATCACTCATGAGGTATTCAGCCATATCTGCCAAAGCTCCCGGGCTCTATTCTACACTGGTTACAGCAGCCACCCCAACCTTGTCTCAGCCACTGTGGAGCCTTCACTGTTGTTTTCAAGATCTCCAGCAAAAGCATTTCTTGCTGGGCAACATCTGCGAAACTATTTCAAGAAGGTGATCACATGGTCACAGAATATGACCTTTTTCCCCACAGTACTCCTGGACTTCCCGAATCCATTGCTACGTCTGTATGGGGACAGAAAAGACAAGAGGCAAAACAGCAACTGAAAGGGGCTGTTTTGGGCCTTGGCATGGCTGCTACTTACTCAACACCAATGCACTAACTTTTGCCCAAATAACTTTTGCATTGTTCACTAGAGTAAAGAAGTAGAGTAAGACGCAGAGTACTGTATCCAGCATATTGTGTTCATAAAAGCTTCATTTATACTGTCACCATGACCCCTTTCACCATGAAAGAATCCCCAGCATTTCTTTAGGGTAAAGCAGATAGCTTTTTTTTTTTTTTAACACTTACACAAATGATCACAGGGATGATATTAGTTCGGTGTTTGTTCTGCTGAGCAACAGGACAATTTGCAGTGGGTATTCCCCCTAAATTGTCTTCCTTGTGTTCTGTATTTCGGCATAATTTTCCTTTGGATCAAGGTCACGAGCAGTTCAGCGTTCAGAATGTACTACAGTTATTCCATGTTACCAAGGAGCTCTTCACTCAACAAAACAGACGGGTGGGCTCAGATTAATTATCTTCCTTTTGTGGGTTACACCTTAGTCAGAAACACCATCACAAGTCATTGAGAGGTAGGCAATGTTTTTATCTTTTTTCAGAGAGGAAGGGAGGTTTCTTTTGATTCAGAGGTCTTGTGGGTCATGTCTTCCCAACCTTTCTCTTACGACGCACTTCCTTTCTTCCTTAGTTTTTTTGTGAATTTTTTTTTCTGTGGAGCATCCAAAAGTCCCCTTGGAGAATAACAGATATTTTTTATGCTTTGAGGCAGGATGCAGTGAATCAGTTTCAGCTGTAAGGAAAAGCTATTTTTCAGAATGTTTCTTGCTCTCTACAAAGTACTGTCTCTTCTAGATGACTTTCCAGTTCTTACAAGTTCCCTTAATGACAGGAAAACAAGGTTTATTCCCAAAGAGGAAAGAGTTACTTGCCTTCTTTTTTTTTTTTTAAAGGTGGCTTGCAAAAAAATGTAAAAATTAGTCTTGTGTCCTTCGTTTGCTTCTCTCTGATGTGTAAAGAAGGCTTGAAAGGTAAATGTTATTTACAAAAGTTCCTTATGCCTGTATTTATTATCTGAGGTATTGCACGATTATCAGCTGTGGTCTTTTCCTTTCTGGAAAGAGTTTCTTGCCTTCTTTTTTTTTTTTTAAAGGTGGCTTGCAAAAAAATGTAAAAATTAGTCTTGTGTCCTTCGTTTGCTTCTCTCTGATGTGTAAAGAAGGCTTGAAAGGTAAATGTTATTTACAAAAGTTCCTTATGCCTGTATTTATTATCTGAGGTATTGCACGATTATCAGCTGTGGTCTTTTCCTTTCCTTCTTATACTGGAAGACTTGTTAGAATTCTGAGAAAATATGCATTGTTATCTCACCATAGCATTTTATCTAAAAAAAAAAAAAAAAAAAAAAAAAAAAAAAAACTATTTAAAGGGATAGGGAAGTCTTTTAACCAACAAAGTATTTCTCCAAAATTCTAATTACTTAAGTCATTGTTAACACAGAAAATCTACATAAAAATATGCCACTGGATCCTTGCTAACAAGTAGCTGAAGATGGCTAAGCTCCCATAACAAGAGATGGTGCCTTCTTATATTTAATTCAAAGCCAAATCTTTAAGATGAGTGCTACCACTCATCTGTATATTCCACCCCTACTAACTGTAACACCTTAAACAACTTTGTAGGCTCCCACAGTTGTCAGTCAGTGTGTCCATGCTTAAGACAGGTTCAGATAATACAGGTCTTTTTTCAGAAGTTGTGGGCCTCAGAAGCCCTGAGTTGAACACTGAAGATAACACTGCATTTCAGACCCCACAGAGGCAGAAGTGAAATGAGGCTGCTGAGATGCCTTGTTACAGGCCTCCCCATTCTGTGCTCAGTTAAACTTATTCCCAGTGTCCCCTTTATGGAGGGGTTAGAGGCTCCTCACATTCCACCCAGTTGGCTTCTAGGTACAGTCTGGGTGAGGTCAAAAACTGGCTCTGGCTATGTTTCCTCAATAGACAAACCATTAGGGGTTGAGGTGGGGTCAGACTGCACAGAATCATGACTTGGTTTCCCCTGTAATGTAAATGAACAAGCTACTGTGCTTCTGATCAGAAAAAAGAGCTGCCTGAAGTTAGTGACCTTAAGGTGGTGGAACAACTCAGTTTCACTTTACATTTTTTTGCACATTAAGGTCATCCTTGTAATTTGATAACTGAAGTCAAACCTGTCTGACAGCATAGATAGGAACTTTAGTTCCTTCAGTTGTGCTGTGCATTCTGCAAATCATGCCTTGGCTTCATCTCCTCAGGCTGACAGGCCAGGAGTTTCAGGAGGAGAAAGATACTGGAGACATTGTTCAATGTTCTTTGCCCCAGGAGTGGGGAGTTGGGGCACGGGAAAGAGGAGGCTATGCTGACAGTAGCAGTAGAGAAATATAGAAAAGAATTACTAACAGTGCTCAGGTAACTCTATGCATTTCTCATGGAGAAATCAAGAGAAGATATGGGGACATAGAAAATACAAATGGGGTACCAGAGAGCAAGTTGTTGGAGTCTGTGCCAGACTGGTATACCAGAAGAATACATATACCTTATCTAGGATATGTATAACAAAGTAGACTCTCCAAAGTCAAAACTAAACAAGGCTACTGTATAAGATTTGCTGGAAAGGATGGCCTGCATCAGGGGTCAACACTGAATCCAGTTCCATTTGCTGATGTTATCGATATAAGGAAAAATATACTAAGACAGTCACCTTGAATTATGTTTCTTGAGGCTGACATATGATGTGTGCAGAAGATTGTGGTCTTCTTCAAGTCAGCTCTGGACAAAGGCAATATATACTCATAAGAAGGCTGACTTAAAGTGACATCAGACGGAGATAACCACAGGTGGACCCACCAAAGAGGGTATCACAGAAAAGAAGGGTGGAATGGTGAAAGGATTTAAATATTTTGGATCAGTGGTTGCTAATGATGGTGCCACCAAAGTGGCTTCTTACAAACAATGGAAGTTGACCCCGGTTTTCTTTAATAAGAAAGTGCAAGTAGAATTAAAGGGTAATATTTATTTACTTGTAATTTGCCCTATCCTGGTGAATGGAACCAAGGCTTGGTTAACCACAAGGAGAAGAGTCAACATGCTCTCCATCAAGGAAATGATAGTTTGATTCATCGATTGAATCATAGACTCATAAATAATACATAGGGAGCTAATGGAGACTGCTCCAACTGAACAGAAATTGAGGGAGGTGAAGCTATGTTAACATGGGCCTGACCTGTTGAGATGAGAAGCTGAGATCTCTATAGGTTGGACAGTACTTGCAATTACAGAGGAAGATAACCAAGGAAAAATCAAAGACACTCTCCATGGATGCTAACAGTGGTGAATCTACATGATGGCCTGGCAAGCAACCACAAGTTATGGTAGAAAGCTATAAATGTTACCAATTCTGAAAAGGGTGTACAGTGAAAGAAGAAGATGGCACTCAGTGTTAAGAGAGGATTTTGATGCCTAAGAGGAGTCTATGATGCCACTTACCCAGTTTCTATATGCTTACTTTACAAGTCTTTTATAGAACTCATACTCCCCATCAGTTTTTGTCTCCAGTCTTATATTGAGGCTCCCATCATGGCATCCCACATGAAATATATGCTTGATAAGCAGCTGTTTCAAATGTTAGCTGAGTTCAGAACTCTCTTATTCTTTTAAAGATTTTTTTGCAAAGGAGGAAAATGCTTTGTTTGTCTAATGCTTTTTCCTAATCAAAATAATTTCCAAGAACAAGAAGACCTTTTTCCTTTCATGTGACAATAAGCAAATATTTCACAGCTGAAGTTTTGTTATAATTGTAACAAAGACTCATCTGTCTTGTTCTGTAACCTTTCTCAGAAGGAACGTTGCTATGATTCCATGAAAGGTATTCTTCACGTAGGATAGATTTTTTTTTTTTTTTTTTTTTTTTTTTTTTTTTTTTTTTTTTTGTTTTTTTTGTTTTAATTTTTTCAACACTAATTTTTTTTTTTTTTTTTTTTTTTTGTTTTTTGTTTTTTGGTCTTCTGGTAGTAATTACTTCAACACTAAGTTTTTTAGCTCACGTGTTCAGCAAGGTCAGTAGCTAACCAAACGTGTACAGATCTTAATCTCTCTATTTCAGTTTATCTTGCTATCCTGGTATTGTTGTTACATTCACATCTTGTAAAGTTCTGGTTCTTTTGGAGAACTTGTTCAACTCCATGGATGAATTTAGCATTTCCTTGCCAGTTAGGTGATGTCTTTATTTTTTGCAGTATACTCTTTTATCAGGGTTGGAGTTAAATGCCTTGTCACCAGCTCTCATGTGGTATGTGGTTGGATGAGGATGCTGTTTAGTTCAAGTCTGAGTTGAAGATATTAACTGTAAATATAGTTAAGTACATATGTTAAAAAATGTCAGGTTTCCAGAGAGCTTGTTTTCTCATGTCAGGATAATAAGGGATTAGGGTACAGTAAAAGGGTAATAGAATAATAAAATGTGACAGTGTTGAAAAATGCTAAGGTGGCCCTCTCTTGTGAGATCTGGTCCTACAGCAGTAACTTAAACGGCAATGCTGCCCTGACTTCACTGGGTACATTAGATCTTCTTATCATAAGCAGGAGTAATGTGGCAGCCAAGGCTCTCATTACTGCAAGATCATGTGCCTTTGCACTCCTAGTCCTGCTTCATTGCTTTTTGTTTTGTGTGTATTTGAACCCATATGCACAGAACTTCACTTGTACTGTGCAAAGCAAAGCTAGATATTTCTTGTGAAAGCGGCATTTTAAGAATAACCATATGTCAAGAGTGAATTTTGCACCCTTTACTTAGAATTCACTTGTATGCGTCTTTGTGTGCAGATATAAAAACAACTAAACAATCCAAGATGTGAGGAACTCCTTGGGTGTTATTCAACTCAGTGCATGGGGTTTAAGTGAACAGATCAAATTATAGTTAACTGGAGCTACATACTTGGTGCCTAACACATTCTGCTGGCTATGTGCCTTGCACTGATGAAATAGGAACCAACATGAAAGGCGTGATCCTGTTCCAGTGGAACTCAATGTTAAATATTCTCATTAATGCAGAGGTGGAGGGCAGGCGAAACCTAGCCAGGGGAACAGTTCTGACATCTTGTCCCTTTGTTCCCTTCTACCCTAACTATCCTCATGGCTTCTTTCAGACAGCCTCAGAACCTTGGTTAGTGAAATAATGTGCCATTCCACCACCACCCTTACGCAGGTCCCTCCTGAAAGCTACATTTCTCATGGACTTTGAAGAATGAAAATGATCAGAAAATATTTTTAAGAACAATTTAACTAGAATGATTCCTCCTCCTATGTCCTGGTGTATATTTTGTCTTTCCCCATCTGTTTTTTAGATTTCAGACTAACCAGGGAAAGGATTTTGTGGGTATTTGTCTTGTACAGTGCAGGAATCATTGCTGGTGCTTAATAAATAACGAGGAGGGTATTTGTACCTGCCAGAATACCATAAGACAAACGAATCCCTGGTGTAAGTCTGTTGATTCCTGATATACACTAAAGTTTAATTTAAATTGAATTAATACAGTTCTCCACAAATTTTGGATAATGGCTTTTTCTTATATAAAAATAAATAAGTAAACCCTAGATGAAGAGGTAGGAATTTGTGGTTACTCCCAAAATGAAAACTGTAATTTAGACTCGGGTGTGAATATATATAGGTTTTTCAAGGGTTTCCTATTGGAGATTTTGTGCTATATTAGCTAATTTAAAGCTTATTTTCCCTAGTAGCTATTAAGTAATGGGAAGAAATAAACTGAATTTTGCAGAGGCAATGTATATTATCAGCCCTAGGTAACAATTTAGGTTTAATCCACCTAACAGTTATAATAGATTTCTACCTAACTGCTGCCAGCTCATTACACAAGTCATTATCAAAATATATAACAACCAATTAGTAGAAACAATGTTATATAAAGAAGGCCTGGGGTCCTTAAAATAACCTCTGTTCAGGTAGATGGCCATGGAATTAAAACATAGAATAATTAACTAATTTAAAAGTGATTTGTTCACTCTCCTAAAAGAACTTTAACCATTCAGTTATCTGAATATGAACCATCCAAAGAAATAAAGAAACTTGTCCTGTTCATATCTGAGAAGACAATGTTCAAATGGTAAATAAGCAACTAAGTGATAGCACATCACATAACATTCACTGCCATCATAAAATTCATCACATACCATCACATAACATTCACTAAATTAAAGCTTAATTTAACTAGACAATGGCTCTCTGGTTCTGTTCATGATGCAACAAGCCATATTAAAATAAAAGGGAGAAAAGTGCAGTGATTGCTGAAGCTCGGTCTATGGCCAAGTTTAGGAAATGTACAAAAGGCTCAAAAAGACATTTGTTTTCAGAAAGGATGACTTGTCCCAGTGTTTTTAGAGCAGAAAAAAACATTCTTAAGCTAATTAGTTATGGGCCTTTACATACACATCCATTCATAAGCTATTATTTATAATTCCTGTAAGTAAAGTTTATCAAAGGCCACCAGCAGGATGATTTATATTATAGCTCTATAGTGACTATGCTTTCTTAACCTCTTCCAAGAGTGTCAGTCCAAGGCATGTTTCATTTTGATCGTACATATGACATAATTCTCTTCTCTGTACATCTGAGGGATTTCCACAGTTCAAATCCAAATTCCCACCCATCCTTTCCAGAGCTGCTGCTCTTTAACTTTGTGTTGTTTTCAGAGTAAGATGCTGGTAGCAAATGCCCCACTTCTGAAAGAAAAATTGCAGAATGTGGTCTAATAATATTTTCCGTTTCACTTAAGTAGCTTCTGCCCCTGGTAAATTTTATCTTTTTATTTCGGGTTTTTTTGCGCGTGGGGGGGGTTGGTCTCAGTTGTCCTATGGTTTTAAATAAGTTAAAGTTTCCTGATGTGACGAGCCAATTAAAAAATTCCTGCTTCCTCAGTCCCAGAGTGATTAAGACTCATTGATTTGTTTCTTTAGTTTGGCAAGAATGAATGAAATAAAGAACAAAAGTTCAAGGGAAGATTTAGGACTAGGTTATGGCTCAGGTTGCAAAGCTGAAGAGGAGCGCGAGGGGGAGTAGAACTGCTTTTGCATCAGCCCTGTGGGAATCAGCCTTGCAAGACCTGCTATGCAGTGACCTGGGAATTGAGTGCAGCACCCCTGCTCCTGTAAGCACCTATCTTTCAACACTCGCTTTAAGTAAAAGCCATTGTTTGAATTTATTTTAATTTTATTTTTACACATGTATAGGAAAGACCCATTCAATCCCTTCTGATTAAACCATTAAGTGGAAACCTGTGGTTTTTAGAGCCTTTGACTGTACAGATGTATTTACTTTTGACATGAAGAGTTTAATGCCATTTGCCAGATAGTCCCTGGAAACTACTAGCACAGACACTGGGGGAAAGCATGAACAGCGTTGGCTGAATTCAGGGGCAGCTTAAATTGGTTGGCACATGTCATTTCAAGCCAGACTGTAGAAAGGCCCAAGTGCCCTTCCCTCATCTTCTATGAAGTTGAGGCCCTGCAGTATTTCATAGGATCCCTCAGCAGATAGCTTTTCTTTTTTCTTCTGCAGACTGTGTCAGGCAAATACTTTAACCCTGTCAATCATGTACTTTCAGCCTGCCTACTAACCATTTGCTCTTGGAACTTGTACTTGCCCAGTCCTAGACGGTAGTGTAAGTTCTGAACTCACACTGAAACAGATGTGAGGTGGGTTTTCATGTATCACAGAACTGTAGGCAGATTTAACTTGCAGGCTATGAATGCCACTACTGCAGAATTGACACCATTTCAACCAGAAATTAATAACCATGCACAAATGCTAGAGTTGTTTATAGTTAGGTTTTAAGGAAAGGCCTCTGATTTGTAAAATTGCCCCTCTTGTTTCTTTACTAGAAAATATACAGATCAAGAGTTTTGAATTCAAATAATTTGTGAGGAAATTCTTGGAAAAGCATTTCCCCAACATCAACAACATTCCTAGACTTTTGCAATAATCCAGTTGCTCCTGGACGTGAGATCACAGAGGAACTGCCAACTCTTTCTGAACAGACTATGCTACCTGCCTTGGGAATAATACCATAACTTACCATCTGGTGAGATCACGATAGAATCACTTGACCTCCACATGTGGTCTGTGTCAAGTACTTCACCGAAAGCTGGCAAAACAGGCAGCACCCGAACATACTGTTCTGTGCAGCCCAGCAATTTGGCAAGGCTGCAGCATTTAGTAAATAAACTTCATCTGGCTCACCACTCACAGAGGCAAATAGAATATGCTGATGTCATCCTAAGTTTAAACTCTCATTAGAGAGAAAATAAGCATCAAGTAATTACTAGGCTCTGTTGGGCAAAGAATTTGGGAAAGTTAGACTAGAAAATATAATTTTAATTAACAAAAGCCTATCAAGAGAACTGGCATCTGATAAATAATGACAAATGATCATAATTCCTAGCTTTATTTTAGAACACAGAGTTGTCTCACTTATAAACCACTCTGTTTTTTACTCTCCCATTGTCATTCTTCACTTCACTGAAGTAAAGGTTTTGATTTAAAAAGGAAAGAAGTATTCGGTAAGAATACTCTAGATGGGGAATGTGTTGTATAAACAGATTTAATTTAAATATGGTCTTTATATGCTAATTATTGTTAAAACTAGTAAGCAAGCAGGGACAATACCTATAAATAAACAGTGCAAATGCCAGTTAGAACTCCTGAACTGTTTTTCATTTAAAGTAATCCACATTTTATTCTGCAAAAAAAAATCCACACTTTTGGCTTTTTCACTCTTTTTAAAGTATTATCTGAAGTGAAATGACTTATGCTTCATCCTGGTTCCCATTTAGGCTTCTGTGTCACTTGGGTATCCTGCAGATTGATAAATAGACACTGTAGTATTCTGTGCCTGGTGATAGTTAAAAGCATGTCTAGCACCAGAATAGCAATGGTGGGTTTTGTTAACAAAGCTATGTGGGAGAGCCTAGTCGCCAATTTAGGAAATCATGTTCTGACATTATTGTTGTGCACCACAGACTAGACACTTACAGGACTGTAGCCTGCAATAATAAATAAGTAATTATTGGACATCACTCCATTCTGCTATTTCAACCATCCAGAGTACTGCTGGCTCCCCTTCATTTGTGCCGGTGGAAGGGAGTTAGAAGTGCTAGAGATAAACAGGGAAAAATAGAAGGGGGTTGCCCAAAACTTTGCTGAAAAACCACTCTAATCTCAAACCAACTCCTGCCTAGACATCAAGTAGTCTACAGGTTGGGAAGTAATGATTCAGGGTCAAGGAACAATCAAGCTGATATGAAGCTGTGCTGTCCTCCAAACCTGGCAAACTTCCAGGCAATTTCAACTGAGAAAGGGACTTGTTCAGTGTACTGCTGACCCAGTATTTAGGATTTATAAGAGTATAGTTTTGTTTCTCCCTCTGAGCTGGGGGCCCCACAGACTTCACAGATTGAAATCAATTCCAAAAAATTTAAAACCTTGTCCCTCAAGGAGAGGACAGGAAAGCTCTAACATGTGAATCCCATGGATTTGCTGCACATTTCTTTCCCTGCCTTCAGATTTTTCTGTGTAAGGTAGGGAACCTCATATTCGGGAAGAATGGAATTGGGCAGCTAAACCTCTTTCCTCCAGTAGTCTCCACTGCCAAGAAGCAGCATAATCCTAAATTTAATACCAAGACAAGTGTCTGATTCTTTTACCATCCACTGTATTGCAATGTTTGCCCACTAACACTATATATTTGTCTCAAAAGCTTGTAGATCAGCCCCTTTGAAATTCATTCACAATTCTTAGAAGTACAACTGAGTCAGACCTATAATGTATGCCCCTGATCTCTTTTATCAAGGTATCAATCCAGTTTGTTTATGTGATCTTCTCTTTTGTTTTATTCAAATGATGGTCCAAATAGACTAATCGGATTAATATAAATATAAAACTGAGAACTGAAAAATGTGAAATTCTGGTGGGGCTTCTTTGGGTGGATAGGGAGATGGGGGTGGAATCTGGTAATAAATTAACCTTACTATTGAATCTAAGATATTTAGGAAAAGTAAACACCTCTGTAGCAAATTAAACTATGGATGTTCTAGGTAACCTCTGAGTTTTCGGGGTGTCTTTCTTTTCCTAAATGTAGAAAGCAAAGAAGAGGATTAATAATAATAATTCCTAGCTTTGTTTTAGAACACAGAGTTGTCTCACTTATAAACCACTCTGTTTTTCACTCTCCCATTGTCATTCTTCACTTCACTAAAGTAAAGGTTTTGATTTAAAAAGGAGAGAAGTATTCGGTAAGAATACTCTAGATGGGGAATGTGCTGTATAAACAGATTTAATTTAAATATGGTCTTTATATGCTAATTATTGTTAAAACCAGTAAGCAAGCAGGAACAATACCTATAAATAAACAGTGCAAATGCCAGTTAGAACTCCTGAACTGTTTTTCATTTGAAGTAATCCACATTTTATTCTGCAAAAAAAAATCCACACTTTTGGCTTTTTCACTCTTTTTAAAGTATTATCTGAAGTGAAGTGACTTATGCTTCATCCTGGTTCCCATTTAGGCTTCTGTGTCACTTGGGTATCCTGCAGACTGATAAATAGACATTGTAGTGTTATGTGCCTGGTGGTAGTTAAAAGCATGTCTAGCACCAGAATAGCAATGGTGGGTTTTGTTAACAAAGCTGTGTGGGGGAGCCTAGTCACCAATTTAGGAAATCATGTTCTGACATTATTGTTGTACACCACGGACTAGACACTTACAGGACTGTAGCCTGCGATAATAAATAACAAGTAATTATTGGACATCACTCCATTCTGCTATTTCAACCATCCAGAGTACTGCTGGCTCCCCTTCATTTGTGCCGGTGGAAGGGAGTTAGAAGTGCTAGAGATAAACAGGGAAAAATAGAAGGGGGTTGCCCAAAACTTTGCTGAAAATTCACTCTAATCTCAAACCAGCTCCTGCCTAGACATTAAGTAGTCTACAGGTTGGGAAGAATTGATTCAGGGTCAAGGAACAATCGAGCTGATATGAAGCTGTGCCCTCCTCCAAATCTGGCAAACTTCCAGGCAATTTCAACTGAGAAAGGGACTTGTTCAGTGTACTGCTGACCCAGTATTTAGGATTTATAAGAGTATAGTTTTGTTTCTCCCTCTGAGCTGGGGGCCCCACAGACTTCATAGATTGAAATCTTCTCTTCTGTTTTATTCAAATGATGGTCCAAATAGACTAATCGGATTAATATAAATATCTAACAGAGAACTGAAAAATGTGAAATTCTGGTGGGGCTTCTTTGGGTGGATAGGGAGATGGGAGTGGAATCTGGTAATAAATGAACCTCAATATTGAATCTAAGATATTTAGGAAAAGTAAACACCTCTGTAGCAAATTAAACTATGGATGTTCTAGGTAACCTCTGAGTTTGCAGGGTGTCTTTCTTTTCTTAAATGTAGAAAGCAAAGAAGAGAATTACATTGTATTCAGAAAAAAATAGAGGAAACTCAGTTCTCTTGCCAAAACAAACATCCGTGGACTTGTGTAGTCTACACTTTTCAATGCATGTGAAAATATTTGGTGTTGTAGAGTGACTTCCTTGAGTGGAAATAATATCACAGCTAATACTGAGATTTCTCAGAGGGAGGAAATCACAGCTATCTTAGTAATTTAACATCTCAAATTTGTTTATGGATAGTTTCCTGTCTGACACATTCAGCTGAATAAGTTAAAGTGTTTTAAGATTAGACTTATAATAATTTTAACTGCCTCTAACCATAACATTTCACAGAGGGTGTGTTCAGCAAAACAGATGGAAAAATGAGCTTGCCCCTTCACCTT
This sequence comes from Alligator sinensis, assembly GCF_000455745.1. Classification (NCBI taxonomy): domain Eukaryota; kingdom Metazoa; phylum Chordata; order Crocodylia; family Alligatoridae; genus Alligator; species Alligator sinensis. Next base: position 1,146,935 of record NW_005842141.1, read on the forward strand.
CTGTTGTCATTCTTCTTATATCATAAGGGTGAACAGAACTGGTTTACAGTCTGCTATGTCCAGTCAATCCAGTATTCAGTGACATCTTTGGTTTTTGTCTTCTCTGTTTTATGAATAAATTATCAAGATACTATGTACCAATTTTTGGCCTGTAGTCTGCCTATAGACCCCACCTATATGGCCATTGTTAAGTTCTATTTCTGTTGCTGAGGCAAATAGATAGGATGGCACTAACACACCTCTATTCAATTTTGCTTTGCATTGGTAAGTGCTGGTTATTTCATGTAACTACAAGATGCATTTCAATATCAAAATGATATATCAAGAGTTTTAGAGTAAAAGAAAGTACAGTACAATAGCAATAAGAATCCTATAATATTTTTGGTGTGCATTTAAAATAATAGACAGGAGTGAGATTTAACCTCAAGGGACTGGTTCTTCTACTCTATTCAGCCCCAGTGAGGCTTTACTCGGAGTACTGTAGTCAGATGGGTTTCCCAATTCAGGAAGGATATGGGCAGTTTGGAAAGACTCCAGCACAGAGCAACAGAAATGATTAGGGGCCTGGGAGGCAAGACTTATGAGGAAAAGCTGAAAGAGCTAGGATTATTTATTTTGGAGAAGAAAAGGTGGAGATTTGATAACAGTCTTCAAATACCTGAAGGACAGTTACAGAGAAGAAGGAAATGAGCTTTTCTCCATGGTCATAAGGGACAGGGCTAGGAGAAATGGCCTCACACTTCAGCAGAGGAAATTTAGGTTGGAGATTAGGAGGAGCTTCCTAACTGTGAGGGTGAGGGTGGTCAAATATTGGAACAGGCAACCTAGAGAAATTATGGAATCTCTATCCTTGGAAGTTTTCAAGAGCAGGTTAAACAGATGCTTGCCTGGAATGCTTTAGTCAGGGATGCTCCTGCCTTGAGCAGGGGGCTGGACTACATGACCTTGTGAGGTCCCTTGCATCTCTATTTTCCTATTTTCCTATGGCTGTATGATCCCAAGAACATAGCATCTGAGCAAAAGCTTTATAAATATTACGGATTTAATCTCACAATCCATCTGTCAGGGAGAGAACCAATCCCTGTCACAGAATGGGGAGCTGAGGTTCTGAGAAGGTCATGCCCCAATTCAGACAATATATCTACAGTAGAGCAGAGACCAGTTCATCTGAGTACAAGACCAATGCCTTTACCAGTGGGCCCTCCTCCTCTCAACTCCTTTAGTCCATGGACACACATACCTTTTAAAAGAGGACCTGCTCAATAGCAAACAAGCATATACACTTAGCCAGGTTTCTATATGCTACATCTCTTATCTCAGTATGTCCTCAATGTAACATTTTTATTGTGCAATATTAGCCATCATAGTAATTATTGATACTATCCCACCATTCAAATGATTCCTATAGAACAGAGACCATGTAATGGGAGTCGCTCAAAAAACCCATCAGACCACTCTAATTTTGTGTGTACTATACACACACACAAATTTCTAGTCAACTGAAATAGAAGACTATCTGATAAAAAGGAAGAAGGCAGAAGTAGTCAGCATTGGGAAGAGATATTACACAGTATAACTTACAAGGATCAGCCCCCATAAAATTACTCATAAGTGCTGTTTCTTTGAGGAGATCTCCAAATCTGTTTTTCTGTCGGTGTATGCCCATAGAATGTCTAATAACGCATGGCCTATCCTGGAAATATCAAACATATGAGCAAATACTGTTAAAGATGCATTACTGTCAAATCAAGATCATTTGGGGTTGCCAGAGTCAGGCCTGGTCATGGGTCTACTGTCCTACGAAAATGCAAGCTCAGCTGGACAAAGCAGCTTCTCTTGTCATTGAGCTGAGCGGGCAGATTTGTCTTCTTTTTGCTGCTCGAAGATTTATCTCTGTGTTTCTAATTTCCTGAGAGTGACTGCTCTTCAGATCAAAACCTTTTATTTTTGGCTGCAGGAAATTGTATATAACAGTGAAACTAGGTTTTTTTTAGAGAGCATTTCATAGATTTCATTGATTTCATAGACATCAGGGCTGGAAGGGACCTCGGAAGATCATTGAGTCCAGCCCCCCGCCCAAAGGGCAGGAAGTCAGCTGGGGTCATAGGATCCCAGCAAGATAAGCATCCAGTTTCATCTTGAAGGTGTTCAATGAAGGCGCTTGAACCACCTCCGGTGGCAGGCTGTTCCAGACCTTGGGAGCTCGGACAGTAAAGAAGTTCTTCCTTCTGTCCAGCCTGAAACGATCTTGAAGTAGTTTGTGACCATTCGACCTCGTCATCCCTTGGGGCGCTCTGGTGAACAAACGTTCCCCCAGATGCTGGTGGTCATCCCTGCTAAACTTGTAGGTGGCCATCAGATCACCCCTGAGCCTGCGCTTTTCCAGGCTAAAGAGCCCTAGGGCTCTCAGCCTGTCATCATAGGGTCTGCTTCCCTGACCTCTGATCATGCGTGTGGCTCTTCTCTGGACCCTCTCAAGCTTCTCCACATCCTTTTTGAATTGTGGAGCCCAAAACTGGACACAGTACTCCAGCTGCGGCCTCACTAAGGCCGAGTACAGGGGGAGAATGACGTCCCGGGATTTGCTTGAGAAGCATCTATGGATGCAAGCCAGCGTTTTGGTCGCTTTACTAGCCGCCGCATCGCATTGCAGGCTCATGTTCATCTTGTGGTCAGTGATGACCCCCAAGTCTCTTTCTTCCATAGTGCTAGCCAACATAGCACTGCCGAGCCTATAAGGATGCTGCGGGTTTTTTTTCCCAAGGTGGAGAACCTTGCATTTATCGGCGTTGAACACCATCAGATTCTCGTCCGCCCACTTGCTGAGCCTGTCCAGGTCAGCCTGGATAACCTGCCTGTCTTCTGGTGTGGATGCTTTGCCCCAGAGGTTGGTGTCATCGGCGAACTTGGCCAGTTCTGATCGCTTCTGACTCCAGTGTCCACATCATTAATGAAGATGTTGAACAGTATGGGTCCAAGGACAGAGCCTTGGGGGACCCCACTGGTCACAGGACACCACGATGAGTGACTTCCATCGATTACTACCCTCTGGGTCCGACCCCGGAGCCAATTTTCCAGCCAGCGGATCGTGGAGGACCCAAGGCGACAATTGGCCAGTTTCTCCCAGAGGCGATCATGGGACACCAGATCGAAGGCTTTTTTGAAGTCAAGATATATGACATCAATCTCTTCTCCCTTGTCCAGGTGATAGGTCACCTGGTCGTAGAAGGAAATGAGATTGGTCAAGCAAGACCTACCCGCAACAAACCCATGCTGGCTATCCCTTAAGATGTTGGCGTTGGCCAGTCCATTAAGGATGGCCTCTTTAATAAACTTTTCTAAGATCTTCCCCGGGATAGAAGTCAGGCTGATGGGCCTATAGTTAGCTGGATCCACTTTCCTCCCTTTCTTGAAGATAGGCACCACATTGGCCTTCTTCCAGTCTTCGGGCACTACACCAGAGCGCCAAGAGTTTTCAAAGATCCGTGCTAGAGGCTGGGCTATGATGCTCGCCAGCTCCTTGAGTACCCTGGGGTGAAGATTGTCAGGGCCAGCTGACTTGAAGGTATCCAGCTTCTCAAGATGTTCCTTCACAAAGTCAGCATTAAGGGAGGGCAGGGGATCACCCTCACCCGGACTTCCCAGCCCTGTAGCGGGGAACTTTGAGAAGATGGCCCCTGTAGCGGGGAATTTCCCGGCCCTGTAGCGGGGAATTTGAGAGACCCTGGTACCATTCTGTTCCTTAACTCCCTAACAATGCTATGCAGGCAACGACTCAGTAGAGCTGCTATTGTAACAAGACTGTAAACCAAGTTAACAAGGCAGATAAATCACATTTTTATGAGCGGGTATTCCTGTAAAATCACTCTTATTTGAATATATCCTTGCATTCCTTGTGGAGGAAAAAAAAGGGTGGTCCTAGGCACAGTCATTAGTGGTATAATTGTTTGGCCAATTAAAACACTGATTGTAAATATTTTTAGGGGGCCAGAGTCTTCCACTTCTCCTCAAATTGGCCAAGTGCAGACAGTCAAAAAGACCAAGGTTGAATCAGTTCAATCTTCGCAGGTGTAGTTTGAGCCAATAAGCAAGTGAACAGAGATTCACCTTTGATTCCAGAAATGCAGCCACATGCCTGCAGTAGCCAGGCCAGACGCCAGGGGGTGTTAAAGCATGTCTCTCTGCTTGATTGGAGAGACACCCAAGACACCCACCCTGCAAAGAGGGTTTGTGGGGGAAGTGCAAAGCATCCTGGGATGCTGGGGGACTATGAGTTAACTTGAATCTGAAGGGGATCTGGGACAGAATTTCAATAAACTGATTAAACTTAAAGCAGTTAAGTCTGATACTACATACATCCAGGTTTATCTTAAACTGGTTTTGGCGGTTTTGAAAGCAGTTTATGTGCACTGAACTGCTGTTGTGTTACACATTTGAACCAGTTTCCAATCACTTATACTGGTTTATGTGTAATTTCTGTCCCTAGCTATTGAGTATGATTGTACTTCTCAATGATACCCCTGCATCAAAATTGCCTTACTTTAATCACAAAAGGCAGCTAGCTTTCCTCAAAGACAGGTACTGCTCAGTGAAAGGAAATGTGACAGAATCTAGATGATAATCAGTATATGGCCATGATTTAGCAAGTGCAGATTCTACTCTGCATGAAGTCCTCTTCTTTAATACTAAAAGTACTTACCTATAAAATGCCTGCTATCATTTCCCTGAGGAGGTGGAAACTGTATGAACAGTTAAAAACAACCAAAGTAAAATTATTCCATAAACTAAAAAAAATAAATATTGACAGTATTGAAAAGGGCAAAAGGAAAAGGAAAAATCTTGGTCACTTACTGACTTAAACATGATGGTGGACCATCATGGAATGCCTCTGAGAAAGAATACCTAGTGCTGGAGCTACTTTGTGGCTGTTGGAGTTTACATACCACCTCTTGCTGGTCTTATTGTTTGGTTCAAAAACATATATATACATTTTTAAAAAACATGTAAAACTTAAACATTTTTAAGTGTTCAGATTTCAGGTTTCTCTCAACTTTTATCTTTCTTTTTCACTGGTAAAATCATAAAAAAAGGAAGGAAATGGTCAGAAATAAAAAGAAGGCCAGGGGAAAAAAAAGGAAGGAAAGTTTCCTGAACCAAAAGGTTCCAGTAGGAACTTTAATGAAAATTTTAAAATAAGCAAAATGAATTCCTTATTGAAAGTTAAAAAAAAAATTTGAAAACTTTTCTACCTTTTGACCAGCTCTACTGTATGTGATTGTGTATGGGGGACGGTGTGGCTGTGGAGTTTGCAGGAACAGTTTGAGGGTATGTGGGGTGTGCATGGGAGCCTCCTGAGCATGCACCCTTGAGCCAGTCATCCCCCACCCCGTCCAGAGTCTGAGTGCCCTCCGGCGCCTCCCCACCACCATCATCATGCAGCCCCAATGTGCCCTGCACCTGCTCTGCACCACCCAACCATGGCATGTCCTGCCACTCCTGAGCATGCCGGGGCAGCCGCGACTCTGCACGCCCCACACTGGCTCCAGGCTCACCTGTCAGAGCTGAGCAGCAACTGGGCAGAAACTGCTGGTTGTCTCGGAGGCAAAGAGGCTGCCCCCCCTTACTGCCACCAGACAGTTTTTGCTGCGGCTGCCCAGAGCCCATGTCACACCAGGCTGTGGTGCAACTCCTTCACCACTGCCTCTGGACTGCCCAGCACAGCAGCAGTGACAGTGTGTAGCAACCGCAGGGCAGCTCACGGGTGACAGTGAAGGAATCGCACTGCAGCCTGGCATGGCACGGGCTCCGGGTGGCTGCAGCAAAAAACTACCCGGCAGCAGCAAGGGGGAAGGGATGCTTTCCCCCAAGACAGCCAGCAGTTTCTGCCCACCTGGTGCTGCCACTGCTCAGCCCCGATGGGCGAGCCCAGAGCCAGCGCTGTGGCCCAAGCTGAGCAGTGGTGGCGCGGGACAAACTGCTGCTCTGTGGGGGCAAAAAATGGATCCTCCCCCTCCCGCTGGTGGCACTTCCTAGTGCAACCACTAGGAGCCTGCGTGGGGCTGCCCCTGCATCTGCTCTGCTGCCACTGCTGCCCTGTGGGGCAGCCCAGAAGCAGCAGTGACACGGTGGACACACAGGACAACCCTGTATGGGATCCGAGCGACCGCACCATGAAGCGCTGGCAGCAGGAGGGGGAGGGCCACTTTTCCCCCACTCTGAGCAGCAGTTTGTCCCGTGCTGCTACTGCTCAGCCCAGACTGAGCAGTGTGGAGTGTACAGGGTCGGGGCTGCAAGTGCCTGTCTCCACCTGTACCGCAGGGCTGGGGCATGGGGGACTGAGAGCAAGCAGGTTCATGGGATCCAGTGGCAGCTGGACAGGAGTGGCAGCTGAACAGGGTTAGCACCGGTGGGGCCCAGAGTGGGCAGCAGGAGTGTCAGGTCCTGGCTGGCAGGGGCTCTGTGAAGCTTGACCAGCTCCTCTCTCTCCCTGCTGGCGCAGCCCAACCTGACTCCATAGACCCCTGCCAGCCCAGGCCCTGCGTTCCTGCTGCCCCACTCCTGGCCCTGCCAGCACTGGCCCCAGGACACCAGTGCAGGTTCCATGCTCCCACACAGCCACAAGCTTCTACTCCCTCCCACCCCCACCACCGCTTTCCCCACTTCCCTGCCTGCTGGCAGCTCTGCACCATGTGATTCCCAGCTGCATGGTTGGACCATGGGACTCAGCAGGAGCCGGCCCAGCCCTGAGGACTGGAGTAATCTCTCACAGACTTCCCCTGCCTCTCCCCACATTCTTACCTGAATTTCCCACTCTGGCACAGGAAGGCACGAACAGCCCCATGGTCCCAGGCCAGAAGTCTCTGCTAGGCAGGGACTTCCAGCTGGAGGGGTTGGGGCCAGGCGGGCCTTGCTGCTACAGGGTTCTGGCTTGGCTTCCTTTGGGTCCTACTGTCCCTGACTCCTGTCATCTTTGACAGGCAGCCAGGGGCAGATAAATATTAATTTTCTAAATTTTTTAGGGGCCCTGCAGGCCTGATACAATGGTTTTGCAGGCAGGATCTGGCCCATGGGCCATATTTTGCCCACCCTTGGTTTACCCAATAGCATCATTGATATTAAATGATTATAAAGCAGGACAAGATATGGTAATATATTTCATGTCAAGAAGTATATTAGGCTGTATACTGGGGTGGGCAGAATCATGGATCCTGCTGACAACCGGACTCCATTTCCCAGCAGCCCCTGCCCATGTGGATGGGGCCAGTTTCCATGGCTGACTGGTCTGTAGTTCCCTGAATCGCCCCAGCTGCGGCGGGCTTTCTCTCTTCCTTAAATATGGTCACTGTGTTGCCTTCTCTCTTCCTGTGTTGCCTTCTCTCTTCCTTAAATATGGTCACTGTGTTGCCCTTTCCAATCAACTGGGACCTCTCCCATTTGCCATGGTGGCCAGGAGCTCTGCAACCACATCAGCCAACTCCCTTGGGTACATCGCATCCGGCCCCATGGACTTGTATATGTCCAGCTTTTCTAAATAGTCCCTAACCTTTTCTTTTGTCAGTGTTGTTACTCACCTCCTCCCCAAACTGTGCTGCCTGGTGCAGTAGTCTGGGAGTTGACCTTACCTGTGAAGACTGAGGTGGAAAAGGCATTGAGTACTTCAGCCTTTTCTGCATTGTCTGTCACTAGGTTGCCTCCCCCATTCAGGAAGGGACCCACACTTTCCCCTATTTTCATCTTGTTACTGACATACTTGTAGAAACTCTTCTTGTTACCCTTCACATCCTTTGCTAGCTGCAAGTCCAATTGCACTTCGGCCTTCCTGACTTCATCCCTGCATGCCTGAACAATACTCTTATACTGCTCCCTAGCTGTTTGTCCACGTTTCCATTTATAAGCTTCCTTTTTGTGACTTAGTTTGCTGAAGAGTTACCTGCTAAGCCAAGCTGGTCTTCTCCCATGCTTGCTAGTTTTCTTGCACATCAGGATGGTTTGTTTCTGCACTCTTAGTAAGGCTTCTTTCAAGTACAGCCAGCTCTCCTGGAGTTTTCTTCCCCCCGGACTGGCTTCCCTGGGGATCCTGCCCATGAGTTCCCTGAGTGAGTCCAAGTCTGCTTTTCTGAAGTCCAGGGTCCATACTCTGCTGCTCTCCATCCTTCATTTCCTTAGGATCCTGAACTCAGTCATCTTGTGGTCACTGCTGTCCAAGTTACCATTTACTACTACATCCCCATGAACTATTCCCTGTTTGTGAGCAGCAGGTCAAGAAGAGCAGTTGGTCACTAGCTGGCCACTCCAATATTTGCACCAGGAAGTTGTCCCCAACACTCTCCATAAACTTCCTTGATTGCCTGCGCTCTGCTGTATTGCCCTCCCAGCAGATATCAGGGTGATTGAAGTCGCCCATGAGAACCAGGGCCTGTAATCAGGAAACCTCTGCTAGCTGTTTAGAGAAAGCCTCATCTACCACTTCTTCCTGGTGTGGTGGTCTGTAGCAGATCCCTACCACAACATTAGCCTTGTTGCTGTCTCCTGACCCTAACCCAGAGACTTTCAACAGGCCTATGTCAAGTTTCATGCTGGAGCTCTGAGCTATCATATGGCTCTTTTATATATAGTGCAGCTCCCTCCTTTTCTCCCCTGCCTGTCCTTCCTGAATAGTTTGTACCCATCCATGACAGTGCTCCAGTCATGTGAGCTATCCCACCAAGTCTCTGTTATTCCAATCACGTCATAGTACTGTGACTATATGAGGACTTCCAATTCTTCCTGCTTAATTCCCAGGCTCCATGCATTTGTGTACAGGCACCTAAGGTAACTAGTTGATTGCCCTGATTTCTCAGGACCTCTTCTGTTGCCCCGTCCTGCTTGCTGTTCCTCCAGGTCACCCACTTACCTCAGGGCTTTGGTTTCCATCCCACAGCAAACCTAGTTTAAAGCTCTCCTTACTAGGTTAGCAAGCCTGTCTGCAAAGATGCTCATGACTCTCTTCATCAGGTACTTCATCTTCCCAGCAGTCTTTGTTGTTGGAACATCATCCCATGGTCAAAAAAGCCAAAACCTTTCTAGCAACACCACCTGTATAGCCAGGCATTGATCTGCAGGATGCACCCACTCCTTCCCAGACCCCTTCATCCTTGCACCCAGAGCCCTGTAGTCACTTTTGATCTGTTCAGGGTCTCCCCTAGCAATTTCATTGGTGCTCACAGAGATAAGCAGCGTTGGGTAGTAGTCAGAGGGCTGGGTGAGTCTCGTTAATCCCTCCCTTGGATCCAGGGTCTGGGCAAGCAGACTGTTTTGAAGTGCTCATTCAGCTCTGAACATGCACCTTTGCTACTCAGCACACTTCAAAGGCACTTGGAGTGCTTCAAACATCATGTCTGGCCATGGCCTAAAATGGTCACTGATTGAAATTGTCAGGTATTCACCAGACAAAACTTCTTTTCCACACCATTTTGACATGTATCTTTCTCATGGCATTGTTTGTAGTACATTTTTGGTTTTAGTATTCCCTGAAATCTCACTTCTATCTCAGAGATCTAATTAAGGTCCCTGAACTTTCCTAAAATAGAACACATTCACAACATTCCTCAGATATTTTGTCTGTAATAATGATTCCATATCCATTGATGGTCTGAACACTTTCACATCTAATTTAAGAACAGAGTGGCATTTTAAAGTAAAATATTAAATAAACCTGACACGTTTTCTTTGAGTATATGAAGATTGTAAGAGGTTGTTTTAAAGAGTACACAAATAAGATTTTATGCCTTATTAATTGAATGTTTGACTTGCTTGTGAAAATTCAGAGGATAGTTAGTCCTCACTGTACATAGGACAGGCTGAAAAAATATTTAAGCCACTTGAAAAAACTTTTTGAAGTGGTACATCACTTGGTGCCAACCGAAGTCCATTGGGCATTTGCAAATGTTAGAAAGCAAATGTCACAAATACCAGCCAGAAATTGTAGATTTCAGCAGCACCTGCAAACACAGGTACAGGCATCTTCAAAATCAGAGCATCTCAAGAAGCTACTGCTTCACTCTTGCCTATTAGTTTGAAAAAGCCTCCCCACAACTACTGCCCAGTTCTGCCAGATAGGAAGTGACACCTAGTCCATTTTGGTCTGAGCAGGGGTCCCCAAACTGCTTCTCAGCTCTTCCTGTGCTTACTGTGGTATATCCTCCTATTTTTCTCTTCCTCTTTCCCCACTGCCACCCTAGAGGAGAAGCAAATAGCTCCTCATTTTCCCACTCTGAAAACCTAGAAGAGCATCTACCCATGCAGGGACTCCCTAAATAGAAAGGAGAAGGAGGTACGGAAGAGAAAGCAGCCCTCAAAAAGTCTTTGACCATTCATTTCCAACTTTAAAGTCTCCATGACATCTCTCCCCACAGTCCACAATTTTCCATCATTATCTTTAACTTTGCCTTTCAGACCTCCCTTTGCTCCCTGATTATGGCAATATGCTGAAGAAATTTTGTTACAGAAAACCTAATTCTGCCTTGCTTAGTATATGCATTGCAAAACTGTGGTGCTTTATTTTATAATGATTCATAGATGCTAGGGTCGGAAGGGACCTCAATAGATCATCGAGTCCGACCCCCTGCATAGGCAGGAAAGAGTGCTGGGTTCAGATGACCCCATCTAGATGCTTATCTAACCTCCTTTTGAAGACCCCCAGGGTAAGGGAGAGCACCACCTCCCTTGGGAGCCCGTTCCAGACCTTGGCCACTCGAACTGTGAAGAAGTTCTTCCTAATGTCTAGTCTAAATCTGCTCTCTGCTAGCTTGTGGCCATTATTTCTTGTAACCTCTGGGGGTGCCTTGGTAAATAAAACCTCACCAATTCTGTTCTGTGCCCCCGTGATGAACTTATAGGCAGCCACAAGGTCACCTCTCAACCTTCTCTTGTGGAGGCTGAAGAGGTCCAGGTGCCCTAGTCTCTCCTCATAGGGCTTGGCCTGCAAGCCCATAACCATACGAGCAGCCCTTCTCTGGACCTTCTACATGATAATCAGGGGTCCTGGTTTTCTCTGATTAAAAACACAAATTCTCTGATTAAAATCGCGAAATCTGTGATTAAAACGAAATACATATATATAAAACAATTGAACACACTGCTTTATTGATATATGTACAATTTTAAAGGAGTTTGGAAGCCTACCAGTACCTCAATAAATTCTAAGAATGGTAAAAGCCGCATTATCTGGCACCTTACAAATTGGCATGCTCTATTAACCAGCATGCTGGCTTGTAAGGTAAAAGCGAAACCGGAAGTGCCCACTGTGGCACTTCCGGTTTCGTCGAGCCCCCACAGCCTGGGGCAAAGCAGCCTGTGCTGCCAAGCCCCCATGGCCCGGAGCATAGCAGCCTGCATGGGGCCTACCTCCCTGTCTCCCTGGCACACTGACGCAGAGGGATCAGGAGTGGCAACAATGCAGCAGGACGGGTGGCGGTGCACTGGATGCTGCGGAAGACATGGCGGCCCAAACAGGAAAAGACACCCATTTGGGCCTCTCAGGTAACCAGCATATTTGGTTATTCGGCACCTGCCATTACCCATGGGTGCTGGATAACAAAGCTTTTGCTGTACCTGTAAATTTTGGTATTTGATTCTGGGCTTTTTATCATGGAAAATCAGAGCTCCCCCTGCCCCCTTCTCTCACCAGCACATAAGTTCAGGCCCCTCACTCCCAAGCCACAGCCCCCCAGCCCTGCTGGTGCCTCTCACTCCCCAGCCACAGGCCCCTGGCCCTGCTGGTGCTCCTCACTCCCCATCCATAGCCCCCCACCTTCCCAGCCCTGCCTGAGGGGCCCCCAGCTGCCAGGGATACAGGGCCTGAGACACGGGTCCACAGCCTTCCGCCCCCTGCAGCAGTGCCCGAGCCCCAGTGGCTACCCACAGGAGGTGGCAGCTACTGCGGTGGAGCAGAGCATGGAGCCCAGCTCCCCCTCCTCCACAGCCAGAGTGGAGCCTGTTTGATGCGGGCTGCCTGCTGTGAATTTCAGCTCCCTGACTTGCCACCCTCTCCCCAGGGTCTCTACAGCCCAGTGGGCAAGACCCGGCACAGCAGGGCAGAGAGGGGTCAGGCAGGGAAGCTTGTTGCCACCAGCAGGAGCTCCATGCCACCACGGCAAGGTGCCCCCTGCCTGCACAGCAGCAGTGGGAGTGGTGGTGTGGAGCTGGGTCGGGCTTGCAGCAGCAAAAAGTTTCTTCCCCTGGCCATGCTCTGGTCTGCTGCACTGGGTCCCGCCTGCTGAGCTGCAGAGGCTCCAGGGGAAGGGCAGCAGGGAGGGGAGCCTGACCCCTTAGCAGGCAGCCCCTTCTCTTGGGAGTCCGTTTAGTGGTGGGGAGCCAGCCCCCGCCGCCAACCCCTGGATGAGCTGCCCGCGACCCCGTCCTGCTCCCCGCCAGGGCTCTGCAGCTGCACATTCCAGCCCAGGGCCTGAAGCCCCACTCACCACCGCATCTGGGGAGCAACCCCAGCCCCAGCACTGCCCAGCCTCCCTCTCTCCCTCCCTATGGGGGCCTCAATCCCTGCTTCCCCCTGCCAGACTTACTTGTGGGAGCTGCACTCCATACTGCCTGGCAGCCATGTACATGTATGAGCAAGCACATGTACATGGCACACCTTGCCTGACTGCCCTTCTCCCACTCCCCCCAGCCCCTTGCAGGCTAGAATTTCCCTTTTTATCTCTAGTGTGGGGTTTCTGAAGCAAGTCCAGTACAGGGAGGGCCCTGCCACATGTTCAAGCTGGATAGATACCAGCTACAGTTGTTGTACATTTTCAGGCACTAACTTTGTAGTTGCTTGGCTCTTTTTTAGCTGGATAGACATTTGTATGACTTGATAATTACAGTAAAATTTTCAGTAACCAGCACCTTACAAGCCAGCATACTCTGTTAACCGGCATGCCAGCTTGTAAAGAAAAGTGAAACTGGAAGTGCCCACTGTGGCACTTCCGGTTTCTCCAAGCCCCCACGGCCCGGGGCAAAGCACCCTGTGCTGCCGAGCCCCCACAGCCCGGGGGCATAACTGGCTGCACGGGGCCCGCCTCCTTGTCCCACAGGGCCTGCGGGAGGGGCAACAAAGCCGCAGGAGGGGCGGGAGAAGTGGCGGCCCGAACAGACAAGGATGCTGGTTCAGGCCACCCAATTAACCAGCATATTTTGTTATCTGGCATCCCCCATTTGCGGGAGATGCCGTATAACAGAGCTTTTCCTGTACATTGCACTTGTGGCCATTCTAAATTTATTGCACGATTAACTGGTTAGTTGCATGATAATTACTTTACACATGTGGCCAGTCTTACTTTGCACGTGTGGCTGGTGTAAATTGTTATGTGATTAAATAGTTAATTGTATAATATTTGTAATGTGTGGCAGAGGATTGAAGTCTTCTGCCTGCATTAAAAGAATTAGTAAAGCAGAGTAGATTATCAGGTCTGTTACAAAATGGTGGCTGTTAAGGTTGATGTACACTTTTTATATGAAAGAACAGCTGAGACAGATTGTCATCTCTGGCATATAGTGGGTAGTCAGGTTTGGGAGACTTATGACACTGACATGGGAATAAGAGATGGATGGCATTTGGCAATCAGCATAGCAAGTGTTAGCACGGATACTGAGGATAAGGAGTGACGGTAAATGTTTGCAAGTGCAAAGGGATTTCTGAGGACAGATGTAGTTAAGGGAGAAGAGCTAAAGTTAGAGTTACTTGGAAGCTTAATTGACAGGTTTTCCAACCTTTGAACATCTTGGTGTGTGTGTGTGGAGTTTTTTTTCTAAATAAAACTTCATTATCAGATTTTCAGGAACATAGTCTTTATTCTCTGAGACTAGGTTTGCATTATATTGTGTGGAAAAGGTTATGAAGAGACGTATTTTTGAAGTGCTCCAAATCCTGGAATGCTTCAAATCTGGCAAGCTTCAGCAGCATGTGAATGAATGGACCCACTTCCACATTCACCCCTGGAGCACTTCAGAATAGCCATGAAGGCGTGCAGCTATGGTGCCTTCCAGTTAGGGGGCTGATGAGCAAGAATCCTTGCATGCCTCTTGGCTTTCAATCTCCAGAGATTCTCAAGGACAGAGGAGCACACAGGAGAATGCTCGTTGGCTGTTTGCCCTGCTACCTCCTTGTGGTAGAATGGGAACAGAGCACTGTGGGATACTAATGGACTGCTGGAGGGTGCAGAAATCAAAGTCAGGTACTTCAAAGATGTTCCTCTTCTTTTCCAAAGGGTCATTTTGAAGCATCCCAGCCTTTTTTGAAGTGCTTATTCAGCTCTGAACATCTGCACCCTTGCTACTCAGAACACTTCAAAGACACTTGGAGTGCTCCTAACAGCATTTCTGTCCATGGCCTAAAATGTCACTGATTGAAATTGTCAGGTGTTTACCAGACAAAACTTCCTTTCCACACCATTTTGACATGTATCTTTCTCGTGGCATTGTTTGCAGTACATTTTTGGTTTTAGTATTCCCTGAAATCTCACTTCTATCTCAGAGATCTAATTAAGGTCCCTGAACTTTCCTAAAATAGAACACATTCACAACATTCCTCAGATATTTTGTGTATAATACTGTAAGTCTTTTAAAAAGTAATATATGAGCAAGTGACATTAATTTAATAGAAAAATTGCCTTTTGCATCTTGCATGATCTCACCAAAGCAGGAGGTAGAATAGGTGAACAGTATTTGTCAGATATGGGTCACAAAGGCCTATTTTAGTTCATTTTGCTTAAGTTGGCTGGTTCAAGGTATCCAACATCAACATTTTAAAAGCATAGCCTGAAGTGTTCCTTATTTATTTGTTGCATAACCAGAAACTCACCTAATAATCTCATCAGTCGTTCTGAAAAGTGCTGAGAACTGAAAATAATCTGTTACACTCAGTGAGGGGTTCTTATAACAAAGTTTAGATGGGAAATTACTTCAGATAATAGTTTTAAAGCTTGATTTCTTTATAAAAGGAGCAGCCAGCCATAACAAATGATTTTCAAGTTCTATTGTTTTGGTATATACGATTGCGAAAATGAAACAGAACATCCTTTGTATTTTTTTGCCATTTATGTTTAGCCTCCTAGATTTTCCAAGGTTGATGTTAAAGAACCACTTTTAACAGTTTTTATGACCTATTCTTGAACTGCGCACTTTTTATAAAGAGGTACCATTGCTAGTTTTAAATGAGCTTTTCATTTTCTTTAAAGTGTTTATAAGTATCATGCACTTAGCTGACCAGACTGTAGAAGGAACTTTCCGTGGTGTTCACCAAACCCTTGTTATTGCAAAGGTGCATGTGCTATATTCTACCGTTTTCTCCAGCCTAAATCAGTTAGTTTGCAAAGAGAAATAGTTAGCCATGTTAGTCTAAAGTCAGGCAGAAGGCAGAGTAGAAGTACACATTATAAACTAAAGTACAAATGTAGTTTATTTGTAGTTACTAAAGTAGCTTGTACATCTTCATATCTATCTGAGCTTATTGAAAGGGTCAGCCCTGGAAGCAAATAAGTCTTTAAGTTAAAACAAGATATCTTTCTACCAAGGACTCTTTCTTCTTGGCAACGCATGAAATAATCCATCTTTGAGTAATTTAACTATACCAAACTAATGCTTTCACACAGTAGCCTTCTTTGCCATGTGCCAAACAATCTTTATCATTTACAGTAGAAAATTCTATTGTCACTTGGGTTTCAAGATTTTTAAGTTTATATATTTAACCACCTGCCTGTCCAGCTTTGTTCATAGTAAAATAAATGGTCATTTGTCTAGAAGAACATGAGGGTAAGAATATGCCTGTGAACGCTTCAGTAGAATATACAGGCACATTATCACTCCCAAACAGGAGCTACAGATCCAACTGCCCTTAGGTATTAAGAGAGTTCAAATACAGACCCTGCCTTCCTAGGTATTTATGCCTACCAAGACACAACAGATCACAAACACCAGTGATCTTTGCAAAATTTCAGATCTATTATCCCAAAATAGATCCAACACTGTTCAGACTCATAGAGAAATTTGGTCCCTGCCCCAAAATTCCCAGTCTATAATAGATCAAAGCAGTAAATGATAGAAAATAAACATATGAACAAACTGATCCATGAAATGGTAGGCAGGCATCCTGCCTGCTCCATTTTTAAATTGTTTGCATCTATCTGTTAATCAATGTAGATAATCAATATTGCATATATAATTTATTTATTTTAGGCTTATTTGTACTTTCAGTGTTCATTGTAGTTCATCACATTATTGTTATAGAGCTGGTAACTCATTACTAATCTTTCCACTGAAAATTGAACATTTAGAGACATTCTTTCTGTGTCTCAGAAATTATATTTAATGCTAAATGTGACCAAAATCACAGCAGTTTATTCCCCTGCAGGACCTAAATCAATCGCCCTGTTGGATACAAATGTCCAACTCAGGATCTTTAAAATTCTGGTTTATTAGGTGGATTGAAACACTGTAACAAAGTCAAATCATAACCCTTGGGGCTGGTCCCCTTATACACACACACACGCACACACACACAGTAGCGAGCTATAAGAGTCGGGTATACCTATCCCACAAGCGCTGGAGTCTGCTGTTGATGGCCAGTTGAGGCTTCTTCCAGCGTGGTGTTATCCTCCAGAAGGGAGTCGTCAGCTGGTCCTTCTGGCTGGACAGGTCGGGTGCTGGTCAAGTTGGAGATTGAGAGGGCGCCGCTGAGGGTCACTTTTCACTGCTTTTTATCTGTCCTTGGCAGACTTTGTTGACTCCCCAGTTTTCAGGTTTGCCCAATCCAGGGGTCATTGACTCTTGTGGGACTTCCCCCTCGGTGGCTCCTGGATGGGATCTGTCAGCCCCAGGGGTCATCCGCATGTACGTGCAGGTTTGGGAGTCCGTTTATGAATTTACCGCTGTCATGAATAGGGCTTTGGGAGCGATCAATCTGGAGATATTCAGCCCCATAAGTTGGTCCCCGGCATTGATTAACTCAGACCAGGGCTTCTAGCCCTTGAACAGTGAAGTTTAGAGAATTCCTGGTTGCTACATTGTCTCCTATTGATTTCTTCCATTGGTTGATCTGCAGTTTCCTGAGGTGTTAACTGCTGCTTGTTACTGAAGCCTGCTACTGTGTTACGCATTCAATCACTGATTCACTTGCTCTTTCAGGGATACAGGAAAGCAGGGGTTTGATTCCTGCCCTTGTTAATATTGTTACAGTGTATAACTTACTTCTAAAAACTAAAACACATTTAGTTAAAAGGTGAAGAGTATAAAATATAAGCTACAAGAGTAATGCCATGGCACACAAATAGATAAATACACCAAAATACAAGGGGAGATACAAAATGCACACATACAAACTTTAAAACACAATTCCTTATCTTATAGTAAAAGAAAGAGGAAGGAAGAAAAGGTAGAAGAGGAGAAACATATCCAAAGAGGGGAAAGCAAATGCAGGCAAGAGGAAAAGGGGCTTTCTGCTACAGCCCAGTTATGCAAAAGCTGTATTCAGGAGATCTTTACAAGCTCTATGGGCAGGAGCATCATCAACAAAATTGCAACCTCAGTTCCTGCTACAGAACCTTTGTATTTGCAAATGTTCTAGTCAGAAAGAGCCCAGAGGGTATTTCACATTCAAGGATGTGGTTGAATTGCTATCAGTTAGGAAAATAGAGCCCATCTCACAGTGTACCCAGGTACTGAACTCATTCTGTCCGCTTTCAACTGCTTCTGATGCAGCCCTAAATCCACATATACTTACGTTACGTGTTCATTAATGTGCCTAGAGCAAGTATAAGCTCCTCTTCCATCATTATGATCATCATCATGTAGGCTCATGCCGTGTGCCAGGGCATGGAGAGAAAATGTCAAAACTAAGTGACTAAGCCATACCTGATTAACAAGGAGAAATGCAAAGTGCTGCACCTAGGGAGGAAAAATGTCCAGCACACCTACTGCCTGGGAAATGACCTGCTCGGCAGCATGGAAGCAGAAAGGGATCTCAGAGTCCTAGTGGACTCCAAGATGAACATGAGTTGTCAGCGTGACGAAGTCATCAGCAAAGCTAACTACACTTTACCATGCATCAGGAGGTGCATGACAAATAGAACCAAGGAGGTGATACTGCCCCTCTATCGGGCACTGGTCAGACCGCAGTTGGAATACTGCGTGCAGTTTTGGGCACCACACTTCAAGAGGGATGTGGATAACCTGGAGAGGGTCCAGAGAAGGGCCACTCATCTGGTTAGGGGCTTGCAGGCCAAGCCCTACAAGGAGAGACTAGGGCACCTGGACTTCTTCAGCCTCTGCAAGAGAAGGTTGAGAGCCTTGTGGCTGCCTATAAATTCATCATGGGGGCGCAGAAGGGAATTGGTGAGGCTCTACTCGCCAAGGCACCCCTAGGGGTTACAAGAAATAGTGGCCATAAGCTAGCAGAGAGCAGATTTAGACTGGACATTAGGAAGAACTTCTTCACAGTTAGAGTGGCCAAAATCTGGAACGGGCTCCCAAGGGAGGTGGTGCTCTCCCTTACCCTGGGGGTCTTCAAGAGGAGGTTAGATAGGCATCTGGCTGGGGTCATCTGAACCCAGCGCTTTTTCCTGCCTATGCAGGCGGTTGGGCTTGATGATCTATTGAGGTCCCTTTCGACCCTAGCATCTATGAATCTATGATTGCTCTCACAGAGACATCCTTTTAGGTAATCCTTGCTTTCCATACGAAGACAACAATTTAATGAGTGGTATGTGTGCTCTGTTTCCAGTATTCATAAGGCCTTTACCTTTACCTTAATATTTAACTCCTTTCCTGAAATATGCTGCTAATATCATGCTCACCTTTTTAGGTGCTAGATCAACTTCACTTCTCTGAGCAACTTGTGATACTGAACAGATACTTTTTCCCCAGTGGTGCACTGCACATTGTCATCCAGAGCTGTAGTGAGATTGATGACTAGTGTCCTCCTGGCTTTCTTATCTTCTTCCATGATCTCACTTTCTCTAGTCAAGTCAAGTGCTGGTCTGTGGACACCATGGAAACGAATCTGCCCTGTTGTGCCTTCAACTGCCATCCTTCTATCCACTCCTAAACTGTCCTCTTCTTTTTAACTTCTGACACTTCTCTCCCTACTGCCAGATGTATAAAATGCTGATAAGCCAAAACAACCAGCAGATGCAACAGTGAATTTCCCTCAAGTGTTTTTGAGTCTCCCTCAAACCATGCACCTGACTCTTGTGAAGCTGGTCAAGATTCAAAAGGTCTCCTCCATCTAGTGCAGCTATTTGAGTGATGTATACAAGATGTTTAAAGAACATCCTCACTTTTCTGTTCAGGCCTTCTAGGCTTATCTTGGGCCACTTGAGTTTTGCATGCGTCTTGGGACATGAGATTATAAGCAGCATGGGTATAACTGATCTGTTTATTGTTGCAAGTTTTTAAGGAATTTAGTTCAGCCTTTAAAACACATTCCAGGCAGTTAAAAAAAAAAAAAGTCTTAGCAGTCATTCCTTTGTTTCTTCATGGGTTCCATCTTTAGAAGTTGATTCTGTCCAAAATATTTGTCCATGTGCTCAGTGTCGGGTTGTTTTGTTTTGTTTCCATTTCATCAACAAGCTTCAGATTGATTTGCCTAACCACATTCCGATGTTAGATAAGTATTATGATGCATTTGTCCTAATCAAAGTTTCCACCTGCTTGATTTCCTTCAAGAACCTCTTGGTATATTCAGTAACTGTGAATCTGATCCAGTCCCAAGTTTTGCAGGCTTGCTACAATTTTAGCAACATCCTTCTTGGTGATAGTTGACTCCTCCACAACAGGAAGATTTATCAGTTTTTACTTCTTTCATAGACCAGTAGGCTGTCTTGTCTTGGTGGACTATCTTTCACCAAAGGCCAATCCAGGAGGTGTGGAAGGCTCATGAGGCTTTCAGGAGATGACAACACATGGTGGGGAAAAAAAACTTTTTAGGTACTTTTTCATTATAGTGGCAATTTTTCATCCGTCGTTAAGTTACCTCATCATAATGGCAGATAGAGAAACCCCAGGCTGCAGTTTATTATCACATTGGCTGAACTATTTTACTTGTCAGAGTCACTCATTCAAATCTTCATTTTTGTTATTACAATCGTAACTAGTTTTCTGAGTCTTCTATAGCCTGCCTTAATTCTGTTGGAAGTATGAGGTGAGGATACCTATTTTCTTTCAGTTCGTAATCTTCTTTTTGAGTCTTGCTTTCCATCCAAGGTCCATTGATTCAACTTGTCTTCCATCTCCTCAGTAACTTACTGTTGCTAGCCCACACAATCTATATATTGCTTGAATGGCATGGTACACAAGAAGAAATGTGTCCTGCAAATGTTCACTTAGCACATTGTGCCTTGCTACCATGCAGCCAGTGAGCTACTGCAAACTCCCTAGTGAACTCCCCACTTGCTCTGGTCTCTAGGGACTTAAGTGTTGATTGAACTGTTGAGTTTTAGCTACTTATGCTAAATATCTAGGTTAGTTATTTGTAATTAAAGAAATAACTTACCTTAAAGGCTTCCTTTCAAAGAGGGGGGATGGTAAACTGATCTGCCAACTCCTTACAAATTGCTCTGTTTGTTGTCCCTGTTTGTCCCTGGCTGCTCTCAGACTTGTTCTGCTGGAAGTTTTCTGATCATGGTTACATTTGATCATAGTTACTTCTATGCCAAGGAAATATCTTCTGCCTGTTCCTGGTTTTATTTTATCCTATCCTTGAGGAAATAAAATAGGCCTGCATGACATCATTGTCATCATCCTCATCATTATCATTTAGACTTGAGTAACTTGTCATTTTACTGAAAAATCACCAGATAGTTCAGCATGCTAATAATCTCATGGCAGGTATAGCAGCTGTGTTGCAACTGAACATTGGTTGTGCAGAGCTCTGTGGTGGGGGAGGTTTTCATTTCCTACCTATTTCAAACCTGGCTCAGGCTAGTATTATTATGCCACCCAGATTATAAAAGATGAACATACGACAGCTTCTCCAGTTTTCTCAGAAGTTTTCTTCCCCCAAAAGAGAGAAACAGAACCATGTTCCAGTAATCTGCAGGAAATGCTATGCTTTCTGTCTAATCTTGAGTCATTGGCATTAAAATTATTGTTTTTGTTGTTAAAAGATGTAAAAAAGCATGTAAGACACAGCTAACCTATTTGTATGTTGCCTTGATCAACAAAATAAACACAACTGTATGTGTCTGAATGAGTTGCAAATGTGCAGTAGCCCTGCCTAGATCCTACCTTAGAAGCCCTACACATTTCCATGCCTACATGTAAGTTAGGGCTTGCAGGTCTGAGTCTTCTCTCACTCTGTTGGCTAACCAGGTTACTCTTAATTTACATGAATTTGAGAGAGAAATTAAGGAAAATCAGCTGTCATCAGGCAATGCACTTGGAGGATTGTGTCATAGATTCATAGATGCTAGGGTCGGAAGGGACCTCAATAGATCATTGAATCTGACCCCCTGCCTACACAGGAAAGATTGCCTATCCAGATGCCTATCCAGTCTTCTCTTAAAGACCCCCAAGGTAGGGGAGAGCACTACCTCCCTTGGAAGCCCATTCCAAATTTTGGCCACCCTTAACCGTGAAGATGTTTTCTCTGATATCTAGCCTAAATCTTCTCTCTCTCAGTTTGTGACCATTGTTCCATGTTACCCCAAGAGGTGCCCTGGTAAACAGAGCATCTCCGATCCCTTGCTGCGCCCCGCTGATCAATTTGTAGGTGGTCACAAAATCACCTTTCAGCCTTCTCTTGTGGAGACTGAAGAGGTCCAGGTCCCTCAGCCTCTCCTCGTAGGGCTTGTCCTATAAGCCCCTAACCATACAAGTGGCCCTCCTCTGGACCCTCTCGAGTCTATCAATATCTTTCTTGAAGTACAGCACCCAAAACTGGATGCAGTACTCCAACTGTGGTCTGACCAATGCTGCATAGAGGGGAAGTATCACCTCCTTGGTTCTATTTGTCATGCATCTCCTGATGCATGATAAAGTGCGGTTAGCTTGGCTCATGATTTCATCACACAGACAACTCATGTTCATCCTGGAGTCCACTATGACTCCGAGATCTCTTTCCGCTTCTGTGCTGCTGAGAGGATCATTCCACAGCCAGTAGGTGTGCTGGATATTTTTGTGCCCTAGGTGCAGCACTCTGCACTTGTCCTTGTTGTCCTGCATCCTACTGGGCACTGCCCACTTTTCTAACCTGTCCAGGTCTGCCTGCAATCGTCCCCTACCCTCTGGAGTGTGCACTTCACCCCACAATTTAGTATTATCCACAAACATGGACAGAGTACACTTCACACCCACATCCAAGTCACTAATGAAGATACTGAAGAGTACAGGTCAAAGGACCGAACCCTGCGGGACCCCACTACCCACATCCTTCCAGGTCAATACCGACCCGTCTACTACGACTCTCTGGGTGCAACCACTAAGCCAATTTGCCACCCACCAGACTATGTAAACATCAGTGTCACAGCCTCTTAATTTATTTATGAGAATGGGACGAGATACAATATCAAAGGCCTTGCTAAAATCCAAGGAAACGACCTACTCCTGCATCTAAGTGTTTTGTGATCCTATCATAAAACAAAACCAGATTGGTCAGGCATGATCTACCTGCTATGAATCCATGCTGGCTTCCCTGCTGCGTTATTTTTCCCCCTGGCCTGCCACAAATATGATTCTTCATAATCTTTTCAAAGACCTTTCCAAGGATGGAGGTGAGACTGACTGGCCTATAATTACTCAAATTCTCGTTTCCTTCTTGAAAAGAGGGACCACATTGGCCCTTTTCCAGTCCTCTGGGACCTGACCTGAGCGCCACGATAGTTCAAACAGCTGTGCCAGTGGTTCTGCAGTGACACCGGCCAATTCCTTCAGTACTCTCAGATGCAGCTCATCCGGGCCTGCTGACTTGAACACATCCAGTCCATCCAAGTACTCCTGCACCAAGTCAGCGTCGACAGTTGTTGAGCTGGTGTCCCTCTGATGCCCATCTGAAAACCCATTAGGAGACTTATCTTGAGCCCTGTTCAGGAACACCAAGCCAAAAAACTCATTGAATAGCTCAGCCTTATCCCCCCTGCCTGTCACCAATTGCTCCTTCTTGTTCAGTAGGGGTCCTATGCTGCTGTGAACCTTCCTTTTGCCTCCCTACATACCTTAAAAAAGACTTTTTGTTGTCTTTAATTTGTGTTGCCAGTCTCAGCTCTGTAGTTGCTTTGACTTTTCTAACTGCCTCCCTGCAAGTGCGGGCCAAGTAGGTATACTCCTCCTTAGTAGCTTCCCCCTGCTTCCACCACCTATATGCCTTCTTTTTTTGCTCTTAGGCTCCCCTGGATTTCCCTGTTTAGCCAAGGAAGTTTTTTGGCTCCTTTCCTCCTTTTCCCTTGTACTGAGATAGTCTCCCTCAGCACCCGAAGGATTGCTTCCTTTAGAAATGACTACCCTTCCTGGACTCCCATCTCGCCAATACTCCTATCCTGCAGTGTGTCATTGACTAGACTTCTAAGCACACTGAAGTTAGCCTTCCTAAAGTCAAGTACTTATACCCTACTAGTTACCTCACCCACCCTATGCCATATGGTGAATTCAGTTGATTGGTGGTCACTGTCCCCAAGGTGACCACGAATCTGCAGCTACCCTACCAGGTCCTCCCCTGTAGCCAACACCAAGTCCAGTAAGGCATTCCCCCTAGTGGGACTGTATACCTCCTGCATTAGGTGAAGGTCCTGCATGCAGGTTAAGAACCTACGTGAACGGTTGGATTTGGCTGACTGCTCCTCCCAACAGATGCCAGGGTAGCTTAGGTCCCCAATGACAACCATGTCCCTAGACTGTACGGCCATTGAGACCTGCCTCAATAATTCCAAGTTTAGCTTTTCTTCTTGGTGTGGTGGTCTGTAGCAGACCCCCACCACCAAGTCCCTTTCCCCTCAGCCTCCATGTATCCTAACCCACAACGCCTCAACTTTCTCCTCCTCTGATCCCATTTTAATTAGGGTAGATGTATAATGCTCCTTTACATAGAGAGCAACCCCGCCCCCTTCCCTCCCTACTCTGTCCCTTCTGTACAACCTGTAGCCCTCAATGTGTACGGTATAGTCATGGGTAGGGTCCCACCAGGTTTCTGTTAGCCCCACTAAATTGAAGTTATTATCTGCAAGCAGAAGTATGAGTTCTTCCTGCTTGTTCCCCATGCTCCTAGCATTAGTATAGAGGCACTTGAGCCCTCCGAATGGTGCCTTTGCCCCCCCCACCTTCTGATGCCCAAAGGGCCCTTGGTACTTACCTGGGATGTACTGCTGCATGTCTCGTAGTTTGTAGGTTCTAGACTCTCTCCATCTCCTGCCTCCCTGTCCCCCATCATACTTTGTTTAAAGCCTGACGTAGGAGGTCAGCCGACCTATAAGAAAAGAGACTCTTACCTTTTGTGGAGAGATGAAGCCCATCGCGTCCCAGGAGGTCCCGTGCATGGAAGTGCAGATCGTGGTCCAGGAAGCCAAAACCTGCATGATGGCACGAACTCCAGAGCCATGGTTTGACTTCTCTGACACAGGTGACGTGATGCCTACTGCAACCGCTGACCGGGAGGATCGACGACAAAGCCACCTGTGCCCCCATCTTCTTAAGCCTGGTCCCCGGAGCCCCGTAGTCATGATATGGTTTGAACTACTCCTGGCCACATCATTTGCTCCCCCATGAATGAGAACCATGGGATAGTTGTCAGAGGGCCAGATGAGGTCAGGAATTCTTGCCGTGATGTCCCTGATCCTGGCTCCGGGCAGGCAGCAGATCCAGACGACAGATGGGTCCCTCTGTTCCTTTCAGCAGGGACTCACATACAACGATGACACAGTGTCTCTTCTTCTTATCTGGCTGGCCCTCAGCTCACTCAGTGATGGCGGCAGGCCCCTCCAGTGCTCTTTCCCCCACCTCACACTCCTCCAGTGCAGCCAGGGCCTCATATTTGTTCCCCAACTGCACCGGGGGAGCTGTCTCTGCAGCGAGAGGCCTGGCCCCTGAGGTGACTGTCCTCCACTCACCAGCACCTGCTTTAGGGCATTCCCTCACAGCTTCTCCGCCAGGTGTCTTGTCCTGCAGAGAATGAAAGTGGCCATCAGTCTCTTCTTCAGTTGCCCTGATCCCCCACAGCCTGCTCACTTCTGCTTGGAGTTCCCTCACCTGCCTCTCTAGGGCCTTGGTCCAGGCACATGTGGGATAGGGAAGGGAACCCCCCCAGCCCCCGTGCTACCCCCAGGCCTCAGAGGTCCTGCCAGGCAACCTGCACAGACAGGGGGACAGGGCACTGACAACCCATCCAAGGGGCCTGTCTGGGTGGAGGCCTCACAGGAGCTCTGGGCTGGAAGCAGTAGCAGGGCAGGGTCCCTGGTTGCACTCCATGTCACCACCCCCATAGTAGCCCCCCTCCTCATTCACTTACCTGAAGTCTTTCAGAAGCTCCCATTTATTTCTGCCCACGACTGGCCTGTGAATTGCCTGCGAACTGCTCCCTTGTTGGCAGTCCCTACTCGCTGGCTCCCTGGTCAGAGACTCCCTGGTTGCCTGGAGAGTCTCCTTCTATACCCTTCTGGGCCTGGACTGACTCAGGACCAGTCAGCAATCCTACAGCAATCAACAGTCACTCAACACTTACTCCCAGCTTCTCAGAGCACACACCCACCAAACAAATAAACCATCAGCTAAACCAAAGGTACAGGTAGCTGGATCACTTACCTTTCTCCGGCAGGATCTAGTGCCTGGCCTGGCTTCTCTCCTCCTTCTTCCCTTGTCAGAATCCAAAGTTCATAGGAGCCACAGGAAAGACATTGATGGGATTTGGATCAGGCTTTTTATGCACATTCAGTTGGGCAGAACACATCTCTGTGTAATCGCACATTAGTTCCTATGATTCGAAAATATACAAAATGTGTGAGCTTATATACCAGTCTTACTATTGCCACCACATCTATCTTGATATTGTATGCTCAAGTGCCCATCACTAAACAAAGAGACTGCATGATAAGCTGTGCATTTTTGTTCCCAATTATGCAAGTAAATGCCTTAGTGTGGATTTTTCATTCCTGTCTTACTAGATTTTACAAGGGGCATCATCGCAGAATGATCTGCAGAAAAAAAAGAGACGTGCGCCTCCACCCCCAACTCCAACTCCTGCCATGCCAAATAGGACTGAAGAAAAGGAAGACAAGAGAAAGAGCACAGTCGGTAAGAGCCCTTCTTTTCTCCTCTCTCCAGTCCCATGCATGCACTTTATGTGGACTGCTTCGCTGCTTGAAGATTTCATAACTCTGTGTCCCATTCATTGGAAACTATATAATCTGGACATATATTTAACATGCAGAATGAAAGTCTGGAAATAAGCATTCAGTGCCACATTTTGTGACTTGTCAACACTTTCAGGTGTTCATAGAAGAATAAAAGCTGATATTACCATTGGGTGTTTTTTTAATACAGAATTAAAAATATTTTTTCAGAAGCATTTAGTCTGAGCTCTTCTCTTGTCCACTTAAAGTCAGTGAGAGCTTTACCAGCAGGAGAAAAGTTAAGCTAATGTGCATTTGAAGATCACCATCCCTGCCCATGTCAGTCATAGAATGGCATTTGAATTCATGGGTCTGACTTCTGGGGGCATGAGCAGGTCTCCAGCAGGTCTGCAGTATCATATACCTCCATTCCCTTCAATGGAGCCTTAATGCTGTACATTAACTGAGATGTCCCTATAATTTGCAAAGCCTTCAGACAGTTGCACAGTCTCTTTTTTGTTAGTTCTGTGACAGTCTAACAGCAGTTGACCATATTCGGTGAAATCACATTCTCTCTTCTGTCCAATTTGAGCCTGATCTCCATTAACGGAGAATTTAAGTAATCAGTATGAGAATGAAGCAGGCATGTTCTGCAAGAAATTCCATACAAAGCTAAAGAAGATCAAGGCACTATAGTTTGCAGTTTTATGTTATACATCCCATTTACTCACCCAGAGAAAACGAGCAGTACTCCCCCCATACTTCAGTCCTGATGCAATGAAAACTCTCTTTTAATGTGGTGGAAGTTTTACCCGAGTGAGGACAGTAAGATTATGCCTTTAGCAGGCAAAGTGGTTTTCTTATGGGTTCCTGAAAGATATGAGATAATAGCCTCACATATTAGAACTCATTATCCAGTACATTAAGAGAATCATTTTTAAAGTGCCATAATGCACTCAGTACACTCTAGGTCATGTGTTTGACCTCATGTTTCACAAAGCACCCAAGACATGCAGATATGATACCCTAAGTGAACACCTTGTCATATATAATTGCTTACATTACAAATGCCTTTCAGTTTAGAAAGAAACCTCTTGGCTTGGTTTCAACATTTATTTTCAGTAAATGCTTCACATTTAATGTCTCAGCATTTATATAGCAGCAGGAGTCCATTATCCTGTGACATGTTTGACTCCATTGACATCTCTTATTTAAACCCTCTAAGGAGATGTTATTCCTGCTCAGTATAACATAGTAGTTTTCAGAAAAATAGCTTTCTGATGCCACAGTCTGCCATTTCCAGTGCCATTCCTGATAACCACTCGTTCCTTATTGATGGCATAAGGTGTTTTAACTTTAGGCAGATGTTAATTTTGTGTTAAGTCTCTGTTTGGAAGGTTACCACTCATGTCTGTCCCCCCGCTATATAAGTAACTATTTGTTGGATAGACTAATCTGTTGTGAATTGCTATAGCATCATTGATGTTAATGGAGCTTTACCAATTTACACTGGCAGAGAATATGTCCTATTATAACCTCCCCTGCATTTGTCATTTTTGTTACAATCCCAAATGACTATCACCATTGACACAAAGACAATGTTACAAGGCTAGTAAAGGCTGATAAAACAGTCTCTCTTTGAGACAGTTACTAAAAACCTCTGAAAAAGGCAAAAGGAGACATGGATGTGGTGGGGAAACAGACAGCAGCATGATGGGAAGTATCATGGGTTTCTCCTGTTCTGACCACGTGAATCAGAACATAAAGATCCTATTCAAGCATTCAACTGACAAATTGGTCACTTTAAATAGTTAGCACTAAATCACTTATATCAATCCCAGAGTTTTCTGGTCAGTTTCTTTCAAAGCAAGCAAAAAGGGTCATCAGACTATGGCATTCTTGTAAGCGTTACAATGTTACGTAAACATTTGGAAGCCGAGTGTATTCTAGGAAAATCTAGTTCAGTTTAATCTCTTCCCCCGTTCTTGCTTCTGCTTACCTGCAGTAGTACGCCGATTCATACAAGGCCTTGTAATAACAGTGTAAGTTATCTATCATGTAGTCCGTAAAATAAATCCTTTGAAGAGGTTTGGGTGGCATTGGCAAATTAATTGGACTTAAATTATTCCTGGTAAACTCCGGTTTAGTTAAGGCTGAACATTCCCAGATACCCAGAAGATTTGAGACATGATCAGGAAGCATAAGGGCCCATGTGAGATCACGAATGCGGAGTGTTATTCACACCCAAACCTGTAAGTAATCGTACGCCTCTTGTTTCATACACCAAAGGGAAAGATGGATCTGGCTTCCACTTATACCAAACCTTTCTGGGTTTACTCATCACCCACTGACCACAGGTCATGGCATTGCTGATAATTACTGCTGCATGCAGTAATATAGAAGTTATATACTTTGGATACCTATAGATGTGTGGGGATGCTGCTCCAACGTGCTATAATTACAGTGCATCAGAGCAGACTCAATTAACTGAGTCTGCTGGAGCATGCTAATTACCTTGCTCCATCAGCCTCCACATGTCATGTATTCAGTGTTCCTGCACTTCAAAATGGCAGCGGGGACACATTAACTAAAGCTCATTTTGAAGTGCAGGATGTTGAATACATGAGATGCTGCGGGATCATTAGTGTGGCTCTCAGAGCCACTCTAATTAAAGTATCCTCCTCCCACCCAGCCCTAGAGCACGTGTAAAGATGTGTTTATCTTCTTTAGCTTGCACAGCGCCAAAATAAGCACCAAGGCCAAGGATCTCAGCACCATATCCTCTCCTATCTCTTAAAGATGTCTAAACTTTTGGCACTGCTAGCCCTGAAAGCATATATCTTGTGCTAGGAATGCTCTTCTATTCTGCCCAAGGAGGCACAAAGCTTTTCCTTTCTCTCAGTGCGCCACCACCAAAGACCAGTTCTGTTTCACCATGGTAAGACATTGACAACAGTTCCATTTTTCTATAGTTCTTACACTTAGAAGGTTTTTTCTGAGATTTCATGTAAATCTTAGAGGTGGAATAGGATCTGGGCCCAATTTTTTCTGACATAGGCTAAAAGCACCATCATTCAACCACTAACACAATGCAACTGCCATTCCATAAGTAAATGACAAACACCCATAAAAGAAACTGTTCACCAGGGGCCACATTCTATTCCAGCTGTTACACATGCAAGTGAATTTAGGTGCCTAAATGTGTGCTATACTACCCTACTCTAGTCCCTCAAAAACTATTAATACCAAAGCTGGGTAGGTCCTCCTCTTAACCACTTTTTGTGACTGAGTCTTAAAGGTCAGAAAAGGGTATGTTACAGAAGCAGATGTATTAGATTTTTAGGGATTTGAACAAGGATCACACTTAAGCACCTACTTTGCACCTAATAGGTGGACTAGAATCTGGCATCCATGTGCCTTTATCATTCTCTTCCTTTGTTTAGGAAGATAGGAAAAGAGACAGCTTTATTTAATGTTGTTGAGGTCAACAGGATGCTGGAGGGTAGGGCTTGAATTCAGAGAAACCTCCACAAATTGGAAGCCTGGACTAAAAGAAATCTCATAAGGTTCAATAAGGAGAAATGCAAAGTCCTGCACTTAGGATGGAACAGCCCCATGCGCCAGTACCAGCTGGGGACTGACTGGCTAAGCAACAGCTCTGCAGGAAAGGACCTGGGGATTAGAATGGACAAGAAGCTGAATATGAGCCAGTAGTGTGTCCTTATTGCAAAGACGGCTAACGGCATACTGGACTACATTAGTACAGACATTACCAACAGATCGAGAGAAGTGATTATTCCCTTCTATTCAGCACTGGTCAAGACATATCTGACGTACTGTGTCTAGGACAGGAACCCCACACTACAGAAAGGATGTGGGCAAATTGGACAGAGTCCACTGGAAAGCAGTGAAAATGATTAGGGGGATGGTGCACATGACTTCTTAAGAGAGATTGAGGGAACTTGTCTTACGTAGTATGAAAAAGATAAGACTGAAGGGGATTTAATAGCAGCCTTCAGCTGTCTGAAGGGTGTTTCCAAAAGGATGGATCTAGACCAGGGGCAGGCAAAATGCAGGCCAGATCTGACCCAGCAAGCCATTTTATCCAGCTCTCAGGGCCCCTAAAAATTTACAAAATTAATATTTCTGCCTCACGTTGCCTGTCAAAGTTGATAGGAACCAGGGGCAGTAGGACCCAGGGGAAGCCAGCGGCAGAACTAAACAGCTGCAGCAGCAAGTCCAGCCCCCCACAAAGCCCATTGCCCCCCCACACACACACACACCTATCCAGCCCCCCACAACCCCCGCAACATGCACACCCTCCCCCAAACCCCACAGACCCACAGACCTATACCCACCCTCCCACAATATACAAGAGCAAAACTTCATTTTAAGCTATTATACTATCACCTCTATGTACACTACACAAACTCATGTAAATCAGGACAAAAATAACTTTTTAATAAAATTAATGAATGTTGTAGTACATTTGAATTTTACAGTATAATTTGGTATTTTTTTAGTTCAGAGATGGCAAAACCCCTTGCTGAAAGGTACTTCTGGGGGGAAGGGGAGGGATTTCTGGTGGTAAAGGTCAGGGGTTAGGGGGTAGAACTTCCAGTCCCAAGATGGTAATCAGGGGGTGGGGCACCTGTCAATGGGCGGGGCTACCATGTGGCCCTCAATGGCTTAACAAAACTCGGTAAGTGGCCCTCTTCCAGAAATAATTGCCCACCCCTGAGCTACAATGACAGAACAAGGAGCAAAGTTCTCAAGTTGCAGCAAGGGAAGTTAAGGTTAGATGTTAGGAAAAACTGTCACAAGGAGGGTAGTAAAACACTGGAACAGGTTACCCAGAGAGGTAGTAGAATCTCCATCCTTGGAGGTTTTTAAGACCCGGCTGGACAAAGCCTTGGCTAGAATTATATAGCTGGGGATGGTCCTGCTTTGAATAGAGGGTTGGACTAGATGATCTCCTGAGGTCACTCCCAACCCTAATTTTCTATGATTCTGTGATAATGTGAACATACATGGTGGGGTCCTTCAGACCAAAGGAGAAGAAAATTCCAAAAGAGAAAAAAAACTCAAAAGGATATTTTCTCTTTGGTATTTTTAAATCAACATGCTTTACTCCTTACTTATGCTTGTCAAAACACTTGTGGATGTTTCTGTTGATTGCCCGGGGTAGATTGTGACTTCATACATGTATATCCCAGGACTTATTCTGATCTCATGCACATAAACGTATTGCCAGAATAGCTCGATCTATTCCTTTATTATTTATACAGAGATGAGTGAGAGCAGAATCAGACCCAGATAGAGTGTGTGTGTGTGTGTGTGTGTGTGTGTGCACACGTGCACATGCTCATGTGCATGTACATGCGTGTGTATCTGTGTGTGGAGGGGGAAAGAAAAAAGGGAAATGAGTGCATATGCCTGTATGTGTTTTAAAGCAAACTTTACAACTGGATTGACAATAAAGTAACTAGCTAATTGATCCCCCTGTAGGTAATGGACGACAGGTGCCACAAAAGCCTCCTAGAGGCAACACACGTGGTCCACCCCAGTTAGTGATTCCCCCACCCCCACCTTACCCTCCTCCTGACAGAGATATTATGGATCCAACTGTCTGTTACAGTGAAGCAGATGTAACGGCATCAACAAAGCTGATACCTAAACGTATGTTTAAAATAATACATATTTGCTGTTTATCTCTTTGATGGGCACTCTCGGGGTGACTTTTTCCAGACTTTCCTCTCTGCTCTCCAGACATGCATGTTTTTCTTTTCCAGTCTGTCTTCTTTTGAAATGCTCAATGCATTATATCTGTGTAACTAACTAATGTGAAGTGAATAAAAGACTGGCTGCCAGATAATACTGCTGCTGCTGCTTGGCTCTTTTATGGAGATGTGACAATCAAATCTTGTAGGCTTTATGCATTTGGAAGCACAAGTGTGTGGATTTATAACTGTTTTCTCTTTTTCTGCATGAATATATGCATGAGAGTGTCGTGGAAACACACGCAGCATACTTTTGGGTCAGGTCAGCAGAAGCTTTTATTTAAAAGAAACTACAGCTGTAGGGGGGATTTCAAAGTGACATGGATTTCCCAAGCACTTGGAAGGGGTCGTCCCCCCCCAAGAGCAAAATCAGGAGGCTTATATACTTTTTTAACAGTTGCTTACAACTCACGTGATCATATAGTGAAATTAGCATGAAAAGCGGCTATAATGTTACTTTATTATTTCTTTGCTGTAATCAGGATGGGAACTAATGGGGGAGGCGAGGTTAGTTCACAAACCTCCTTCTTGCACCTGCAAATCAGAGTTGTACATACTTTTTGCTATCTTCAAGGCCGCGGTGAGCGAAGCAGTTGCAGAGGAGTTATAAAGAACAAACACTTTCTCTTATCTGTTCTACTATACAGAGCCAGCAATTCTCCACAAAGCGGTTATGTCATCTTATAACTAAAATAATCAAAGTTTAAGGCATATATTTTTTCTGATTCCACAAATGCACACCCATCAGCTGCAATATCCACTCAGATGTAGCTATGGTAATGATGCTGAAAAGTCTACCCCACACTCTCATGATTGAACAAATGGGTATAGGATCAAAAAGGAAACTTTCCTCAAGTCAGATTGGCAAAGAGTGAGAGTGATTTTTGCTTTCCTTGGGATCATCTGTGCAAATTTTACCTAGCAAATTACCTACCATTACCTGTGGTGTGAGAGAGGGGCTGGAGTTGAGGTTTTTATGGATCATTTGGGATTAAATTTCTACTGCATAAAATCACAAGGGACTGGGCTCAATAACTGGGGTGTCCCTTTAGAGCCTGTGTTTGTGCTCCATATTTAGTTCCCTCAAAAAGTGCCCATATTTTTAAAAGGGCTGAGCTACCAGCAGTAGCCATTATGATATCATTTATGGTGCCTCAGTATGGGGCACTAGATAGTACCTAACCTGAAGAACACATTTTGATTTTCAATCTTCTAACCTCTTTTAAAAGTTCACTGTCCTGTATGAGCAGTACCTTAACATGCAGCAAATGAAAACCTCTGAAAGAATAGTATAGGGATTTGTAGCTTGGGCAATGCAGAGCATCTGGAATGCATTATTGTTTTTATTGATTTCTCTTTTAATATTTATTTATTCTATTTAGGGCATGGGACCATGAAAGACCCCAAAGCCTATATTTTCCCCCCTCTCCTTTAGACCTGCCTTATAGGTTCAGGGGTGCCTCCTCAGCAAATTCTCTTTTGTGGCTTCAACATATATCATGTGTTTTAAATTTTAAAGATTTAACAATCACTTGCACATAGTTTTCCTTTATCTTAACAGTAGCTTTCTTTTATCTTAACCTCAGTTAAAACAAAGTAGGTCAGAGACTCTAGCCAGTAGCAGCAGCTGCAGAGATAACCCAGGCAGGGACTTATGCACTGCAGAAAAGGGATAAAGTAGAGCCCAGATAGGGCCACCCCCTTCACGTGACACGGTTCTTGGGCAAGGACCAAGAGGTGCCTTCCCTCGCTCCTTTCTCCCTAGCCATGTATGGTCTTGGGAAAAAACTGCAGAGAACAGCCAGCCAGTAGATCTGGCATAAGCAGGAATTGTTGAACATTCACAGATGTTTCTTCATCTTTAGGAGCGGACCGATGGGCAGCTAACGAGTAGTGTCTAACGAAGCCGCCGTTTATTGTTCCCCATTGCCGGAGGGATATTGGTACTCCGATCATTGGGATTCCTTGTTGTAGGTGCGCTGGGCTGTGAGAGCATATCCAGCAGTCACTTTTATTTCCAGCTTGAGCCACCGTACGGGAGATCTGTAAGTACAAATTTTTCTCCCACCCCCCTTGGGTGATACTGAGATACCCAAGTGTGATATATAAGGATATCAGTGCCATTTTTAGATACAGGAGGGACAAAGAATTTTAACAACAAACATAACCAGCACCAGTAAGAAAAAGAACACTTTTTTTTTCTGATTCCACAAGAGAGGCCTTTGAGGTACAGTAGGGTATTGAGCAGTCACTCAAATCTTCATTCCCCAAAATTTTGGAAGCTGGAGCTACCTCTCAAGCAAGTGAAACCCTTTGAATCAACCAAACATATATTGATAGATAAGCCATTCTTAACAGGTGCATCTTCCATGCTGACTCTGGCAATCCCTTCATGCACTGTCTCCAACCTTAGGAGAGTTACTGTTACCATACAATGAAAAATGTTAGTTCCCACATGCCTGCATATTTGTGAAAAGCAGTGTAATATCTTATAGTGATAGTTATCATATAGATATAGTCCTTTAAGTCTTGATCTAGAGTCTGAGACTCTAACCGTGATAATAATTCTATGTTGCTACATCCCTGTACACACACAGAAACAGTAAACTTGGATTGACAATCTATATGTGAACCATAGAAAGAGAAAAATATCTTGCTGTTTGCTAATTCCACTGAGATTTTTTCCTGGGAATGTTCCTTTGCCAGGATCACACTTTGAATGCCTCTCACCCAGCTTTATAAATGTCAGTAGCTCTTCTTGTTGAATACCAGTGGAACCCAAAGCAGCATTTTTCAGATCTTAAAGAAATGTAGAATTTCAGGTTTTATAAGGGGGGGAGAGGAAAACCTAGATCATGGACTTATACTGCTAGAAAAAGGATTATTGTGGATTAACCTATTATACTCCTAGCAGCATATGAATGAAAATATCATTATAGTTAGATTTTTCAGTTGTATACCGTCAGTTCACATACAGTGTTTCCTATTACAAATCTGTATTAAAAATCTGTTCTGGTCGTCCTTGAATTAATATTTGTGCTTCATCCGACTTCCTATCATTGCAGTATTTTTCAGTGCTTCCCTGTTCCACCCTGATGATCAAATGCACTTTAATCAACATGGCTCTGATGTTATCAGTCAGATCAGTTGCTTTTAAACAAACATAATATTCCAGCCAAAATTCTATGATTGAGCCCGTACATTGCATAAGCTCACTGAAGGAAGGAGAACTTTGTGCATTTTTCAGGGCTCTGTTCATCAGTATTGCCCCTAGGCAAATCTTTCATAATTTTTATACTTTGTGCTACCCTAGAAATACATGTGTGCATGTTCTATATGTTTTTAATAAAAAAGAATAATCTCTGTAATTGATTCATGGACTTACTGTGGGGAAAGAAAAAGAAAACAAAGGGACTGCATGTGCGTGTTCATAATCATGTGGCGGAATGCACTTTTGAAAGGTACTCAGATACTGTGGTGTACTGGGTGTTTCATGAGAACCTTAGAAGAAGTAAATGACGTGTTGTGTCATATAATGCACACAAAAATCTAGATCTCAAATGTCTGCAAGAGAAATTTCCCTGATTATGTTGGATATAGGACTTCAATGGTGACTAAAGATAAATGTTCAAATCTCAACATACTATCCTCTTTCTACATATGTATGTAGGAATGGGAGGTCTGGCTAGAGCATTTCAACAGTATGATTGCGGTTAGTTGCTTGATAAGGCTGTGTCTCAACCCATAAACCTTTGGGGTGAAACCCCAGCCCTGCTGCAGCCAATAAAAAGTCTGCCATTGACTGCAATGAGGCCAGGATATCACCTATGCTTTCTAACCATCTCTTGTATAGTCATAGATATTGTTGCTAGGTGAGGAAAGGATGCACACATCACAAAGATGAAAAAAAATGGTTTCTTTCTCCAAAAACAGAGGGTCATTAAAAATTAGGCAGACAAAGTTATTTGGATAAATGTGATATCTTGTATTAAGCCAAATAAATAGTTGGGAAAATTATTCTTTGCAAAGTTTTGGGTACAAGCACCCTGCTTCAGGCAGAGGGAAAGCCATTAAAAATTAGCACACTTACCAGATTACTATGCCAAAATTGCCAACTGTATGTTTCTAATCTTACCTTCAGCAAATGTTTAGATGCTTGGAAATTTTGAAAATCAGTCCTGTCCCATCCCATCCCATCCCATCTTATCCTGTCTCCTCCCCACCCCTTTATTAGGTGTCTAAATCATCACCTAAATTTAAGAAAACTGGCTATAACATCATGGGATGTGGTAAGAATAGGAGGCTAATGCATAAGGATCTGCGGTGAGGCCCTGTGTTACTTGAGAATACCTTTGACAGCACAAATAGAACACAAGCAGAAGAGTATAGTTATGTCTTCCTTACTTTGACTGCCATAAATATACTTTCTCAAAAAAAAGGGAAGACTAGAAAGTGAAGAAATGCACTGGTATCTGATACTGATGGAATGCATGTTTACCTTTAAATGAGAGAGGAATTCGTACTAATGAATAATTTCTTTCTGCCCAAATAAATGTCATCACCATTTTCCCTTCACACGCTCTGATTCTTAAATTAGGAATTTGATTCTTAAACAGGAATTAAAAGTCTGTGATCATTTGTGCAGAGTTTAAATTCCTGTGCCTTACTCTCCACTATGTTTTTATGAGACACCACACCTCTTCCCTGTTCCTCTCCCACCAACTAGACAGTTATCCCATTGTGCTCAGAGAAGCCCATACTTAAGTATTCCCATGTTAGAGGAAGTGGGGGCAGTCACTCTTCACAGTTTCCCAAACTTATGTGGAGCCATGGCATTGATGAATAGTGTCTTTACTGAGATATTTGAGCTTTTCAGCCTCAGTGGTAAGAGTTTCATCAACAAACAAGAGTACAATTGTTCTACTTTTTTTTCTTCCCTTTAATTTCTTTATTCTCATTAAATGAGATTTCCTGTTAACTTTGGATCAATGGACATATAGCTAGCTATATGTGTTGTATGCATGTCTTGAATGATCCTTTGGCCTCCTTACACTTACTAATCAGGTTGTTCTGTGATCTATTATTCTTAGTTTTTGCCTCAGCATTCATTGTAGTTAACAAATAGAAACTCTGTCACCTGTTGCATGGAGCTGGATTTTGTTACTTGGTTTAGAGTGTTCCTAATGAATGAGTTCTAAACAAACCAGCTGTTTCTTATGCAATTTAGATGATGCAGATATTTTGCAATGGCAATACCTGGAACCAAAACTAAAGTATGCTGCCTTAAAATGGTTTGAAACAGACCATTTGACCATTGGCCTTGTTCCTATGAACTTCTTTATGCTGTGACATTTTATTTTTATATGTTATTCACTATAAATAAAAATGCAATAGGGGATCAAAAAGATAGATAAAAAGTATAAATAGTTTATTTTCTCAGCAAATCATATCCTAGAGTGACCTCCACCCTTCAAAGGCAATCTCTAAAGAATAGACTTTGTTAGCATTAAAACAGAGAAATCCAATATATAGACAACAATTTGAGCACTGGCCTGTTGGTTATAGATTATGAACTGCTTAGTGGGGAATTTTGCTAGCCATTGGGGTGTTCACATCAAATGGACCATTAATCAGCCTCATTCTCCTTCTCAGAGCTAAGGTTTGTATGAGGGCAGAGAGTGAATACCCTCTCTTTCAGGGCATGTCCAGCACAGGAAGCTACATGTAGGTGTAGAGTAGAAAAGCTTGTTCTGCCACTTCTCCTCTCCTGTCTGTTCTGCAAATAGTAAACGAACTTGGATTTTTTTTTTTTATTAAAGACTATCAGCCTGATACCTTCCATGAGCATTTAGTCAAGGGAAGAAAAAGTCATGTGTGCCAAGAGGATCAACTGATCCTATTCCATTGACTTGAATTGAATGAAGCCTGCTCATATATGGCCTTGTAGATATAAGCTAGGATTTTTGAATATTTCTATTGGATTTAGAAGCCAGAATAATTTTGCATATCTCCAGGTGTGAACATGCCAGTCAGTTTTCTGTTTGGGCCTTCATGTATGCTTATATATTTTATCATTGCCTTTTTTTCCCCCACAGTTTATTGTTGTGCATCATTCCCTTCCCGTACCAGCCATGTCTGACAGACCCTTCCTCTTCCTATGACCTTCACACCTCTGATATCTCACATTGCCTCTGCTCTCCTGTTTCTTCTGTTGCCGTTCTTCCTTCCCTGCTGGAAATGAACACTTTGTCTAAGATCTTGGCTGCCTTTCTTTTTGAACTTGCACATCTTCATTTAATTATTATTGATTATATTTAGCTGTGGTTCAAATTAATTTCTGAGAGGCATTCTCCAGAACTGAATGCTATGTTATACATATATATATATATCTCACTGTTACACATATATTTGTTCCAAATGATTGTCATTGCTTTAAGTCAGTATTTAATTTAGTACGTGTTTTCATTTTTTGTCTTACATTCAACCTCATTGAAGGATTTATAGAAAAGTTTATAGTATAATTTCACATTTTTCTATCAAGATAGATGTAGCATTTTTCATTTTTTCCCATATTATAGTCATCTGGGTACACCTGGAATTGAGCATGGCCTAACCTAAGCTTTAAAGTGCAAGATTCCTTTCATATTTTGGCTACAGATCAAGTAGCTCAGGAAAAAATAGAAACCTTAAAGCTGCGTCAAACCTATAAAGTGCTGAAAAAGAAGCCTGAGACTCAGTACTAAGTGCGTTAATTCACAGGCTTTACTTTTTCTTTTCATACTAATGCTTATTTTGATTAATTTCTTCTTAATTCTATAAACACAATGGAAACCAAAGTGTGTTTCTTATTTCTGTAACAAAAGATCCCAATACCACTTGCTCAAGATAAATCTAATTCTACAGGACCCTAGGTTTTTCATTTTTTTCCTTTGCAAGAGGACTGTGTCATGGATTATAATTAAAATATCAGCTGTCAGTTGATAGTGTAGCATGCACTTCAAACTTCTTGCATTGAGAAACTTTCTCTTGTGAACAGCCTGTAAGTGATTCTGAACCAGGGTGCCCTGGCATTTTGGTGTGTCTTGAGATCCTTTGAAGGGTGCCCTGGGGTATCACACAGTGTTAAGCACTGTTATATGTGCAGACATGATTCACAAGATAAACCTGAGTTTTCACATAGGAATCCATACAGTTAAAAACTAGAGGTCCACTGATACATTGGTTCCATACCACATTGGCACCAATATAGGGAAAATTGAGACATCAGAAATTGGCTTTTTTTTGCCTGATGCAGCTTATGATGTGGCTGATAAATGCCCTGTGCATGTACACAGCCACAGCATGCACAAGGCCAGGAGCATAGCTCAATTACTTGGAGACCAGGATCTGGCTGTTAGTTTGGTGTGTGGGAAGAGGTAGGGGGAGGGGAGGGAAGGGGTGTGAGGTGGTGCAGATCGAGGCCCCCAGAGTGAGGGAGGGAGTGGGGCTGTGGCACTGCTCAGCTGGGGTGGGGTGGGGTGGGGTGTGTAATGAAACCATGAGTGGCTTGTCCTGGGGTGGGGAAGGGCAGTTCCTGCATGCACCCAGGAGGGCATGAGGGGGGGTGTGCCCCTGGATCTGCATGTGGGTCAGGGCGGGCTGCCACTGCGGGCTGGAGCTGCGCCAGGGTCTTCCCAGTGGGGGCTGGGCCAGGCTGTGCTGTGCTTAGGGTAGGCTACGGTGAATTTTGTGGTGGCTGCAGCCGAGCCACTTGCTGCTTTGTCTTGCACCCTGCCCTGCTCCAGCTGAACAGCACCTGCCCCACTCCTTCCCTCACCGCAGGGGCCTCGATCTGCCCCTGCAACGCCTCTTTCCTCCCCCCCCCATCCCTTCCCCCACACCAGACTTACCAACCCGATGCTGGTCTCCAAGCTGCCCAGCTGCATATTGGAATCGGGTTGGTATTGGCTGATATGGTTCCATAAAAATCGGCCATCAGTATTGGCCGAAAACATTTCTATCGATGCACCCCTATTAAAAACATTCTAACCTGCTGCGGTCTTTGCGAGTTCTCTGTAACAGGGGAATTGCAGAATTGTGCTATTATTTTTCTGTAGTAAAAAAAGAAGAGTGAAAACTAAAAGATGACATTTTCTGAGGAGTGATTCGAGTCCACAAAGGTTGAGAACCACTGCCCTAAGCACACATTTTTAATCTCTTTGAATCGTAAGTGGGGGTTTTGATAACTGAACCGGTTCATACAACCAGAACACCACCCTGACCTCACCTCTACCACGTATCAGATGTTTATGTTACTTACACAAGTGATGCAGTACCTGGCTGTTTTTTAAACTTCACGGTATTGTTATTTTACCCTAAGCCAAATAGCTGCATTCATATTGAATCCTTTTTATGTAGACGAAAAGGAGAAGGAAAAAAGGAGCAAATTCCTCCCAAGAGTATAGAACAAGAGGAAAGAGAGATTTAGTTCTTTAGTGTGTAGTTCATGTTTTACTCAACGACTCAGAATCAGCAAAAACCCTGGAAAAATAAAGTAGAATTTTACTCAGTATGGTGCAGGCTGCTTTCCGCAGAAGGGATTTTTACAGATTTCACAGAACTTCTTCTCTCTTAAAGCCTTTGTAAGAGTTCAGGACACAAACCCAGTAGGGTTAAATAAGCCCATGGAAGACTAAGGAGGCACACAGATGCAAAAACCAGAATAATGAAGTGGTAGATTGGACCCTTTATATTATATGAAAAACTAGTTGAGAATTCACCATTGAAAACTTTCTTCAGTGGAAAACAAGTTTTTCAACTAACTTCATGTTTTTGTGGAGAAGATCTGTTTTCTTAGAAAATTTTCAGATTTTTCATCAGAAAACTAAACCCACAATACTGATCATTTCCAGTAGACAACTTGTCTGAAAAACTTCCCTTGAAAATTATCATGAAAATGACCTAGTTTCAGTTTCTTCAAAATATTCTATGAAAGAAAAGACTCTTTTTCCTGACATTGTGATTATAAAGTAGCATCTTAAATTTACCACCTGTCACTTTTATTTCCTATAATCCAAACATCAGTGCTAACATTTATATAAAATTAATAAATTTTAAAAAACCTCATGTCTTTACAATAAATTATCTAATTATAGGGAAA
>NW_005842141.1:1188166-1204612 GCF_000455745.1 Alligator sinensis
CTTTGTAAAAATAAGACATATTTAAATCCTTCTATTACTTTATAGAAAGTGGGAAATAATTGTTCTTCAGTTAAACTCATGCAGTTTGAATAAATTCATCAGTGTTTTATAGCTGTAACTGTACACATTTAGCATGCATGAGATTTATATTTTTAAAAACATAGATTAAAAATCTGACCACTTCTAACAGGGCTCTAGTTCAACAGTAAAGCATATGGGTACAACTTTATTCAGTGCCACTATTCACTTACGGAAGTTGCCATAGTATGTTTAAAACACGTGGAAGCCGCTTTGGCCCTACCAA
Organism: Alligator sinensis; assembly: GCF_000455745.1. Taxonomy (NCBI): domain Eukaryota; kingdom Metazoa; phylum Chordata; order Crocodylia; family Alligatoridae; genus Alligator; species Alligator sinensis. Next base: position 1,188,471 of record NW_005842141.1, read on the forward strand.
ATGCTAATAGGAAAGTTTCCAATATCTACACTGGGAGAAGGAGGGCAGGGTCTTATGGCAGCCTTGAAGGAAATGATTATTCCATGAAGACAATAGAAGTATAATGAAAATATGAGAATTGCAAGTTAATAGCAAATTAACTACAAGGACTATAGTATGCCAACGATGTGTGTTTGTCAGCTTGTGATAAGGTCTTCCTGTTTGACTCTGGTCATGGGAAATGGTTATCAATGTTTTTCTCCACCAACAAAGTTAGTATGATATTTTCCTTTGGGGCAAAATTATTTGGGATGGTAACAAGAATTATGTGTTTGAAAGTGAAATAATCCTTTTCATAGGATCTAGAGGGGAGAAGTGTATGTTTAATTTAAAAATCAAAATGTGGCTCAAAAATCTGAACTCCACTGCATACAGAATTCTCTGCTGAGTCCTCCATACAGAAAAGGAACAGTCACCTAATTCATGATGCATCCAGTTCTGGGATGTTTGAAATGTCTCCTATTTACACTGAATTTCATGGAGGTGTGACACATTTGTTACTACCGCAGGTTAGGCTGTATGCTCTGCAGACTTTCATGAGCTGCAAAATTATTGTACGGTACTCTGTTGACCACCAGAGGGAGCCCCGGTTGTCACGTGGATGCAACAGGCACCTGATGAGACTAGTGAAAAGCTACTTTTTTTAATGGATATTGAATTTATACAATGGTTTTCTTATTCTCGGCATTTCCGAAAATGAAACCTAATTTGCTAAGGGGTTTTCTTCTCAAAAAAAAAGAATAGGGAAAGGAGAGAGAAGTTTTGTTTCTAGGATTTTTCTGTGAATTGTATCATAAATTAGGAAATAAAACTAATTATTTTGCCCATGATGTCATTATGATGGTTGTGTCAGGGCACATGCGTAAATTCCTCCCATGATCAGTCTTACATAGTGCTCTGTGTATATATGTATCTTATCCCATATAAATATTACCTGATGAATTGTAGCTGTGTCCCAGAACACACAGAACTTCCCTAGAAACCCTGAGTGCCACTGCACAGAAGCAGGCCAGGATTTCAACTGAGGGCTCAAAGCCCAAAAAACTACTGATACATGATGGTTTGCTTTGGTAGAAACATTTGCCTGGCATTATAAAGAACTTTTAAGGTAATGTTAAGGACTATTTTTAGTATCCTTTCCGTTGTAAAGATGGGTGTCTTTGTTATCTGCAGTCCAGTGGCTCAGGAGTTAGAGGGAAAGAGAGAAAAAGAAGTAGCAAGCCCTAACTACCCTCTAAACTATTGTTTCTGTATATAATATTGTTGTCACAGTTTTAAAATCCAATCTCGCAGGGATTTTTAAGGATTGAAATGAAAGATGTATTTCCCACTGAGATGCTAATAATTTTCTCTTTCAATTGGTAGGTAAGCAAAATATTAGACTTCAGGTTCATTACATTTTTACGTTTAGAAAATCTGTCCTTAATCCAGGATTAAATCTTACTCATCCTGGTCCTCAGGCAGGTATAATTTGGAGGTAGAATTCTATATTTGCAAGGAGACAGAGCAAACATCTCCCAGTTAGAGAGATTGATTTTTAAATGGAGAGTATTTGAAGCTGTTCATGGTTTTGGCATGTTAAAATTAGTGGCTCAGGAGAGGGATTAGCGGCTAGATGATCCAGTCAGAATTGTGTGATAAATTGCACAGGCATGTGATAAATTTATTTATTTAACATATGCCTGTGCGATTTATCACATGCCTCTCACCTCCCCATATGTGGTGTATATGTGCATGAGAGCGTAGAAACAAGTGTGTGGGCCTGATACTCATATACCTATTATTTATTCTTACATCCATTTTCAGGCCCCTTTATATTGCCAGAGCATTACAAATGAAACACGGACCTTAAATTTGTATACAAGACACAGAGCTGTCTTTCTAGCTTGGCTCCGGGTCACTACCATGACTCTCAAGATATATTTAGTTCCTGCAGTAGGGACCATTTAACTTTCTATTCTAAAATATATGTTATTTTAGAAAACAAAATATAATTTATTTCATCTCTCCACAATTACAGCTATATTGTTACTACTAGTTTCTAATGTCATAACAAAGCTACAAACTCCCTACTCAGGGACAATAAGCCAGTCTGTCTGCCACCATTTACTTTCAATTCCCTGCCTATTCCAGTAACCTTTCCAAAACCTAGAGTTAGTATTAGGGTTACCATATTGGGGTCCAGGTTTTCCCAGACATGTCCTCTTTTTTAGTCCTTTGATCTCTGTCCAGGCAGTTTTTTAAAATCTGAACAAATGTCTAGGGTTTTGCTTTGCTCTGCTGGTGGGAGCAGGGGAAAGGCACTCGGAGGCAGGGAGTACCATGTGTCTGTGCACAACAGCTGAATGCAGGTAAGTTTGTGGGGGTTCGGGGTTGGAGGGCTGGGGCTGGGGCTGGGGAAGGGTTGGGGAGAAGTGCCTGCCCCTCCTGCAGGGGAAAGGGGTAGGGAGGCCCTTTGAGGGCAGTGGGGAACTCCATGACTGGGCTGGCAACACAGGGGCTGGTGGTCCCTGTGCTCATGGGAGCAGGATGACCAGGAGACGCAGCCCAGGGGGGAGTGGAAGGAGGGGCAGTGGCCAGGTCGCCTGATGCAGTGCAGGAGCCCCGGGCCAAGGCAGGGGGTGTCGCAGGCCTCCCCTCCTCTTCCCTCCTGCCCATGCCGGAGCTGGACTCACTCTGCTGCCTCCTAGACAAATCAGAGTCACTGCGCTCCGGCTCGGTTGGGACAGGGGCAGCTGGGGCCCCACTCCTGCAGGGCTGCGGGGAGCAGGGGGCTGCAGGTCAGGAGTGAGGTTGCCAGCAGGGCTGGGGGTCTGTGTCTTAGGAGTGAGGGCACAGGAGGGGCAGGGGGCTGCGGCTCAGATGTGAGGGGCACTGGCAGGGCCAGGGGGCTGCAGGTTGGGACTGAGGGTCACCAGCACAGCCCAGTGGGGCAAGGGACTGTGGGTCAGGAGTGAGGGGCAGCAGCAGGGATGAGAGACTGTGAGTTGGGAGTAAGGTGTCCCCCTGACTGGTGTCCTCTTTTTGGGAACTGGAAATATGGTAATCCTAGCTCGTATACACATTTTCTACTAACCTTTTGTAAAATACCCTCCTACATCTACATCCTACATCTTTATCTACCACACAGGCAGTGATTGCCTTACCTTTTGTTTATAGTATGTTCTCCAGGGGTAATGACCTTGACAGATCAGTAGGTGGTGAAATGGAAGGGCTGTGGATCAGACTTGATAACAACAGTTATCTCTTGAGGAGGTTGCTACATGTGAAATTTGCACTAGTTCTGCTTACCAAGGGTTGCACAGATACCTTTGTGTGAGTGATTTTTCTAAGTGAAACTGAGTCCTGTATTTTTAGGGCTTGCTCCTCCCTAGTCCAAGTAAGGAAAATGTACCTTGTTATCCCTCTTTATAAAACCTCTAATGATTGGAACATACAGTAAACACTCCCAATTACATTAAGCCACTAGAATTTGAGGCTTCTGTGCATGTATGCACATACATTCACACACACACACACACACAACTGTAAAAACTCTTGTATTTTATTACTAGCACAGTTGCACTGGACTCCCTTCACATATGTTTTGTGCGTGTGTACAGATTTCAGAATCTAATCCTGAACATAAATGTCTAGCTATGTGTCCCATCCAAACAAACCTTTGAAGTGAGAAGCCTTGTAGGCTGAGTTTGAAAATGGAAATCTGAAGTGTGTAACTTGGGGTCATTGTGATTTGAAAGGAGTCTGGGTAGTGAAGGCTACTAAAAATAAGTGTTTGGGAATGCTCATATTCTCCATTTTGTGTAGCACCTTAATCCTGTAGTTTTGCCCACCCTCAAAGGTGGACATCACATCTCTGTTTTTCCCTTTCCACTTCTCTGTCTGTAAACATTCACTAAAATATTCTTCCCGTATATCCTTTCTCCCATTTGCTCTCTAGCCATCTATAATCACATCTTGGTTTAAGGCCTGAAAGAGCAAGAAGTTGAGAGCTGAGAGAGGTTCTTCTGTCAGCTGCTTTTGTGGATGTAGGAATTTGTTCTTGGCATGAATGAAACATATACTTTCCAACCAACTGTACCATAAGAAAAAGGTGGAGCATAGTGGAGGACAAAAACCTAAAATGAAGGACAGAAATATGCTGATAAGTATGAGGAACAGGAACATGATGGCCACTATGGTCCATTAAATCAAACTGTGATAACAAGTTATTAGTATAGCTTGTACAAATGGTATTTTTTTTTTAAATTTGATTTTTTTTCTTGGGGAAAAAAAGATTGCATGAGTTCCTAAAAAAAAACAAAAAACCATGCTTCCTGTTTTTTGAAGTTTTTAATGGAAAAAAAATTAAAAAGGAAGGATTTTTTCTCCTTTCTTTCCTTTTATTTCTTTTCCCTGCCCCTTTTCCTTTTCCATTTTGCCATAAAAAATAAGAAAGGAAGGGGAAATATTTAGTTTTTTTTTCATTTTGACAGCAAAAAAATCAGAAATTCAAAACAAATGGGTTTTTTCATATACTTTATTTCTTAAAAGGTCATTTTTCAACTTAATTATTTATTGAAAAGAATTTATTGACTTCTTGTTATGAGGAGCATACATCAGAGTCAGGATTTGATTGTAGAAAGCCTAACAAAACACATCTTTAAATTCAAGGTAAGAATTTTCTTTAACTTTAGTTCATGGCTTTATTATAATTAAAGATTCCATACCCTTTTGTGAGAGAGAGAATTCTGGGCACTTTACCATGAAAGAAATAGATACAGATCTTTCTGTGGTAGCTTTGTCAAAGCCTTAGGAAAGGCAAGTCTGTGTCGCTATCAAGCATCATCAAAAGTAGGAACTGGCAATTTTAGGGATGAATGCAAGAATGCAATGATTATTGTAAGTATTTTGGGCCTTTATTCAGAACACATTTGGTTTTGGTTCACTAGCAGTCATGCAGAGATGTAAAATCAACGATCTGGAATCATGGTATCTCACTGGCAATGGTAAAGCCTCTCTCACTTCCATCTCAGAAGAGAAAAGCTACATGTTTGTTGTCAGACGAAAACTTAAGCTATTGAAAAGTCTATTCAGAAACAATTTAGCTGTGTAAAAACCTGACCTTTTTCATTCCCGGGGTTGCTATTGGTTGTGATAACCAGAACAATCTGCTGATTAAGCATGTCAGTTAAAGGAATTTGGGGGTGACTCATTTAATTACCTATGTTTTACAAATGAAAATATTTGGTTAAGAAGAATACATATACTGTACTTGTTTGCTCCACTCCCCTGTGGACAAGCCCAGCTTCCTCTGTATCTGGCAACTTTCCTGTCTATGTATGCCAACGCTAATCAGCGAGATCCAAACAGAAATCCCCAATCACGTTCACCTTCTCCAGCTTACTGAATACTCTTCAGAAGAAGACATTGATTTTGCATGAAAGCACTTCTCTTCATTTGCAGTGTGCATGAAATAAAAAAGACTATCATAATATGCAGCTTTGGCAAGCTGTGACATGGACATAGAATACTGAGAGAACCCATGTCTTTCCTTTCTAAGTGAAATGAGTACCTCTGGGGGCATCTACATGAGACGCTTGCTGTGGAATTGCCTAATTAGCTCCATAGTAAAGCATCACTGTCTACACATGTGGTGCTAGTAGGTCGAAGTACACTAATTAACTCCACTCTAAGTTAGTACTGTTTGACGTAAGATCTATCCTATGGTGGAGTTATTTACTCTGTGACAACACACATGTAGATAATGACTGGACCTGTCTGGAGCACAAAAGTGCCACAATGCAGGGACTGCCTGCCTGCCTTCTTATCCCACCCGACCCCTCTGCAGCACATTGAGCCAGGGTAGAGCAGCTCTGGGCTGGCAGGCTGACCCCCAGGGTCCCCTGCCAGCTGGGTCTGCATCGTGCCAGCTCAACATGCTGCAGTCCTGAGCACACATGTAAACATGGCGCCTGGGAGCAATAAATTCCAGCGTGCAGTAATTTCATGTGCAGATGCACCTTCTGAGAAAATTGCCAGACTGGTAAGGAGACAAAAATCTTTCCTGTGCTTTCCATCCTGCACATGCAGTGATAACCAGCCTGCCAGTATGACTGAGGCCTGTTTTGTCACCTAAAGGGTAAAGGGAAAGTTCAGAATCTGTTCTCATACAACTCATCACCAGTTCTGAGACTGAATTTCAGGAGGATCCATGAACTGATAGGATGTGCATAAGAACTCTTTGAAAACTTTTTGTCAAGACTAATATAGACAAAAAGGGTCCTTTTTTTTTCCTAACTGAAACTGTTCGCAGAGAATTTTTAAAATTTCATTGCTGGAGATTGCTAAACCAAACAAGCAAACACATTTCTCACATTTGAAAAGGGCGGTGGGGGGCAAGAGGCGAAAAGAGATGTGAAAGAAACCTAAAAATTTAAAGGGAAACCTTTTTCTATATTTTCCAAGAACCTATTGTATTGGAGTTTCCCTCCTTTTTCCCCATTCTCTGCTCCCCCTTTTCTTAAGTTTTAAAAATTGTTTCATGAAAACATTTGGATATGTCCCACTGAAAAATGGCCTTTTTCCACAAATCCTAATCTTAATTTACCCCCTGAACCTTGGATGAAAGGCTCTTTCTGAGTTTGCTGGGAATTCCCTGAGCCTGCCTGTCCTTTATGGGGAGAAATTCATATTTAACCTCAAACTCGGGGTATAGCCTCAATGCAGCAGATCTCTTAAGCATTCTAGAGCAGATAACCCAACAGTCAGCACATTTGTTATTACTGAGTAAACTGTATAAAAAAAGAGACTTAAAATACCCTGAAGAATTAAAATATAGACACATTTTTCCTATGGGGGGTCTCCTTAGGGAGAAAGCAGAGCCTCTGCAGTTTCATCACTGGGGACCTGACCTAGCCTTAAAAACCAATGGCAAAAATCTGTTGATTTCCCTGGGAATCAGGATCTAACCCTGGCACAAGCACTCACCAGGGAAGGAACACAATCAGTGATTTACAGACCAAGGCTTGGAAAAAAAATAAATAAATAAATAATTTCACTTACCCATAAAAACTGCCACTATTGTTCTCAGCATATTACTTTTTACAAAAAAAACAGCCAACAGTGTGTCTACAGCTGAAGACTCAACATTGCCATCAGCATTTCAAGAGTGTAGTCCCTGCCTACCCAGGTGGTGCAAAGTGTAATCACCAGCTGTACGGCCACCCGTTTGCATTGGCTCCTGTCCCTGGGTCACATTAGCAGGGGAAGAGACAAAAGAGAGGACCAGGGCAAAGCACAAATAATCAAGTGTTTCATCCTTGAAAGAATGTAGAAAATAAATGGCCAAATTCAGCTCTGGCTTAAAGGGGCACAGTTCCCATCCGTTTTATTCGGAGTTGCGGCTGATCTGAATGTATTCTGAAATTTGCAATACGAGCAAGCCAAGTAGGCCAGTGGAAGCAGAAATCAAAGCAAAAGTCTGACTGCTCTGCAGCCCCAATAGCTAAAGGTTCATGGAGGTCCAGCCTACATGTTGTTAGGAAGTCTGGTACAGGGAATAGGGTGCTGATCTGGAACACAAGTCCTGCATTCAGTTCCTGGCTTATCCACAGATTTCCATTTGAGTCGCATATGATTCATAGACTGAGGCTTGAAATAAATAGCTTGGACCTCAGTTCTCTCTCTCCAAAATAACTCCTCCCTTTCTCACAGTGCTACTGTGAGGATCAAATATTTTAGCAGTGGGCTGAAGCACTACAGGTATGGGTACCCAGATAAATGGTCCCACAGACACCACTGAGATGTTCTATGCATATGCAGATTGCTACACTAGGCTATGTATTCAGATCTCTGCTGATTGCATGTATGCTGAAACCAAGGAATGGCCTTCTCTGGGTCTAAAATATGCCTATAAATATAATAGCCAAAATAACCTATTAGCCAAACAACCAAAAGGCTGTTATGCATCATGCAGGAACAAGGAAGCCTGTGTTCTATCCCTCAGAAGACCCAAGAAGGTTAATTTAAATAAATTTAAAAGAGTCCAAAGTAGAGCATCGCGTTTTTAGGGCATGGAGATGTCTGAAAGGATGTTTAAAACTTATCTAAATTTGGAAGTTAGCAACTAAAAATCTTCTGTGAAGGTATTTATATTATTGGTGGGTTTAGGTGAAGTGTGTTTTTGGGCCAATAAAACGAGTTATTCTGGGTCGCCCTAATTGTATATGAGAGAGGTGGCATCTGTGTGAAGCATTTACTTCTCTGGGGTTTTGACCATTTTAGGACAATTTTAGCTACTATTCTACAGAAGTATGGAGAGAGATGTGAGGAGAACATAATGGGGGAACTGATAGAGAATGATATCATAGTTAATAGTAAACCAACTCTATGAGATGGGATAAATAAGAAAAGTGTGGACAAAGTGACAAAATCCTGTCACAGGCACAGTTCTAGTCTGGGTTTTAATTTTAACTGTTTACGTAAGTGAAAAGCATTAGCTAGTGATCCTTCACCACTGGCGACAAACAGCTACTAGTTTTCCAGCAGCTATAGCCTGTGATATAATTCACACCATTGACATTAGGCTAAATGCTGCTTGTCTTATTCATGCCACAGCCCTATTTGGTGCACTGAGACTACACCCATGAGTCATGCAAGCAGCATTTCACCCCCTAAGTACAAGAATGCTGACCAAAATTCTTCTCATTGGAGTGCCACTCACCAACTTCAAGAAGAGTTGATCACAGATGAAGTTTCCCTCGGTGAAATGAGCTTAAATCTTAAGTCACTCCTTTGAAGTCAATGGAGTTACACCAGAGTAATGGAGAGGAGAACCAAGTCCAAGTATACAAGGAAAAGAATTTGGTTCAAAGCATGTTTTAAATATTTTTTTCAATATTCATCCCCTCTTGCTGAGTTTGCTGGCAGCTAGTCTATTGGGAAGGAAAGTATAATTATAGTGCAAATGTGCTTTATGGTTTTTTTTCTGGATTATCCTAGAAAAATGAATCAGTCATAGGGATTTTTTTTGGAATACTTAGCAATAGAAAAAAAAAATCAGTAAGTGCTGAACTGAACAAAGCAGAATGCACAGGGGAACTCATGCTGGTAGTTTTAACAATGCAAAAAGTTTAAAGAGTGGCCTTTTTCATGTGGTTTTTAAAATCACCTAATAAAATGTTGGTTTATTGCAAAGATATATTAATTGTTTTAACTTGTAACCACTATACTGCATATGTTTTTCCTGCAATTTTATCAAGACTGGAGTCTTTGTTCTCAAAGGTGGCTATTGAAAATCACTTTCACAGTCCATTTGTTCAGATCCTGAAATATGCTTATATTGCAGCAGACCACCTCTATATAGGACTTGCATTGCCAAAAACTACCACTTAAGAGAAAGTGTTGCCAGCAAAGTGTGGCTCACAGCCTATTTCTCAACCACTCTTAACATATAGGATGGTCTCTGGTTTTGGATCTTTTTTTCCTTCTGCCCCACAAAGGCCCTTTGGAATCCTCTTGATCGATCACTGAACATCACTCATGTTGCACATGATGACTCCTGATATGTACCTTTATGCAGTACAGTGAAGGAGGGTAGGCCATCTGCACAGTGAGGAGGCCATCTGGGGTACCTGCAGCTTGTGCTATTGTGGCCTGTGCAGTGTGCAGCCCCTGGTCACTTAATTAGCCTGGCTGTATAGAAACAGGTATGGTAAGGGGAGTACCAGGGTAGATAGCCATTGTGGACATGTCCAGACGAGCAAAATTTCAAACCAGTTTGAGATGCTGCAAGAGGCTGAAAGAGGCATGCTGTGAATGAAAAAAATGCAGCATGGGCTCGAAATTTGATATCTGTCAATCCAGGTATCAACAAAAAGCATGGGGGAAAGAAGTGGGGCAAGGCTGAGTCCCAGACCATGCCCTGAGGTAACCTGGAAGCCGGTCCTCCAGAGAGATGCTCTGGTTTCTGGCCAGAGCATCTCTATGGTGCTTCTGCTGCTCCAGTGTGTGAGGCACACACCCTTAGCATGCTGGGGTAAGCAGAAGAGCGGGGCAAGGCTGCAGCATGACCAGGACCTGGGTACTGGCCCAGGGAAGTTAGGGGCATGGGGGTCGGGGGGGCGGGTTATGGGTGTGGGGGGATGTGCAGTCTGTGAATGAGTTTGTCTAGGGAGGGGCTTGAGCGGGGGCTGCCACACACCTGCCCCCCCCACCCACCGTGGTGCATGCAGCAGCAGCCAGAGCAGCCTTGACATGGCTCTGTACATGCTGAATGGACCCAGCCCAGCCTGCTACCTCATAGCTTTGGACAGGACTGGGAAAGCCGTGTGCTAACAGGCCATGCCGGATCCATTCAGCACAGAACCCGCATAATGCAGTGCCATGCCGCCACTGTGCCGGTGCCATGGGGTACAGGTGGTGGGGCAGGCATGTGGTGGCCCCTGCTCGAGCCTGTTCCACAAACCAACCCACAAAGCGCACATCCCCCCGACACCACACACACCCAGTGCTAGCAGCTGGCTAGATCGTGCCAATAGCAGCACTGCCAGACCTGAGGTCTATATGTGGAGAACATGTCCAGTGGGACCCGACCCAGCCCAGCCTGCTAATGCACCTTTGCACAGCACCAGGAGGTGCGGCTCCGGGATGCACAGCTCCTGTGCAAAGGTACTCACTAGCTGCGCAGGGCAGGTCAGGAAGCACCAAATGTGTTCTCCATAAGGGTGAGGCGGCAATGCGTGGCTGTGGCACTGTGCCTACAATAAGCCATGGTGCATCGCAGCCTGACCCTCATGGAGAACGCATCTGGCTGGCCCTACGTGACCTGGCCCAGCCCACACAGGTAGCATGTGCCTTTGGACAGGACCCACGACTCCCAGTGCAAAGGTGTGCTAGTGGGTCAGGTCGAGTCCCACTGGGTGCATTCTCCCTGCACAGACCGTGGGTCTGGCAGCACTGCCGCTGGCACAGCCCAGCTGGTGCTGCAAGGGGTAGAGGGGCGGGCGTGTGGCAGCCCCCTGACAAACCTAACATCCCCCCACACCACCCCACTCCCTCCTCCTGCAAACCCCACACCACCCTCACCCAGACACCCCACCTCCTGCAAACCCCACATCCCCCCACACCTCTTCCCACCCCACTCCTGCAAACCTCACATCCCCCCATCACACACCCAGCGTGCCCAGCCACCAGACAGGTTGAGACCTGCTGGCAGGAGCTGTAGCTGCAGGGGGCAGCTGTCCCCAAACCCTGGTTAGTGAAGGGTCCAGGGGGAGCTCTATTTTTTCTACGATAAAAAAGCCAAAAGCAAAAATCAAAGCATAGATATTTAAAATTTATTTTATTAAGATGAGAGAGACACCGGTAGGCTTCCAAATTGCTTTAAAATTATAAATATATCAATAAAATACTACCCAACTGATCAGTCTCTCTCTCTCTGTACTTATATATAGTGGATTTTTGTTTTAATAGTGTCAGAACATGGAGTTTGTGGTATTTTAAAGAGTGAATTTGGGATTTTTTTATCAGAGAATTTGTGCAGTTTTTAAAAAGGGAACACCACAATTCCTGCCAGTGAGGCAAGTGGCAGGAACCAGGCAAAGGAGCCTGCTCAGGGCTGGCACCCGGAGCCCAGCTGGAGGGCAAATTAGGTGGCTGACCTCCTGGCCATTTGGGGCCAGGAGGACATGCCTTGACAGTTCAAAGCAGGCCACCATGAGGAGAATATCTTCCAAGCAATAGCTGCCCAGATGGCAGGATGGGGGCACACATGGCAGCAGTGCCACACAAGAGCTAACTGTGCAGCCACGGCCCACTGGCAGCTGTGCCAGAGGTGCAGATGCCTCTGCAGCAGCCGTGCAGTCCCCATCCAGGTCTAGCAGGCACGCAACCTTGGAGCCACATGCTGTCACAGGTGGTAGCAGGTCATATCCAGGCACCAGTCCCCGCTGCCAGATTTCTACAGTGGGTAGAGGGACACTCCAGGTTAGGGCTACTTCAGCAGTCCAGCTGGCACAAGGGCTATTGTCCGCAGATACCAACTGGCACAACCAAGAAGCTCCTGTCTATTTTTATCTTCCAGAGATAGTGGGCCATAAGGCCCACCTAGTTAACTAGTAGCCCCCACCTTGTGGAGTGAAAGGTTGAAAGATACAACTAATTGTTTTTATTTTTTTGTGGGATAACTAAGGAAGAAACAGGATAGGAGTGACATGGGGGTCAAAGGTTCAAAATGTGTAAAGAAGTTCTCTGGAGAGGACATCGAGCAGAGCCCCTGGGCTGCACCCACCAGTCCTCAAAGGCATCCAAGGGGCCAGTGGATGCCGCCCACAGGTGCTCTGCCCAGAGATGCACATGGACAAGTGAGAGAAAAGTGGCCATGCAGTCTCTGGGCACCTTCCCAACCAGAGCTTCCTTCCTGGTCAAGTACAGGGCCCACTTGACCAGGGCCAAAAGGAGGTTGACCAAGAGGTCCTGGGACTTGGTGGGGCATGGATGGGGTGACCAAAAACAAAAAGGTGGGGGGTGAAATTCAACCAGACCCTCAGAATGAGGTTCTGGAGATGGAGGTGCTGCAGCCTGACTCTCTCGGTGGTCACATGTGCCAGGGTCTCCCTCTGCCCGCAGAAGGGGCAGGAGACCGGGGTGTCCATGAAGCTCACCACACACACGCCCCTGGCAACAGCTCCATAGATAAGCCACCAGTTGAGGTCCTCAGTGGCTCATGGGATGAGGGTGGAGTACAGACTCAGCCACTGGGGTGCCCCAGCCACACCCTCACTGAACAGGTCCCACCACTTGGTGTCTGGACAGGACGCAAGGGTGGCATGATGAATCGTGCAGCACACAAGCATGTAGAGGTGGTGGCGATGGACGGTGGAAAAGCGGACCAGTCTGGTGCCCTCTAGCTGGCTCAGGTGGTGAAGCGGGGAGCACCACAAAACTGGGTGAGGCACCAGCTCCACAACCAACTCCAGTGCGCTGGAGGACACAGAGACGGGGCAGGGGGACTGCCACCGCGCAGGACCTGGTCAACAAGGGCAAGAGCATTGGGAGGTAGGGCAGATTTCACCTCCTGGACCAGACAGCAGGTCACATGTGTTGTGGGTAGACTCATGCACTGGGCCAGCACAACGGGGTCCACCCACTCCTGCCTATCATGGTCCAGGAGGTCTCTCATACGGGTGACACCAGCCAGGATCAACCTCTGTTGCAACTGAGGTGCCTCTGCTGTCAGCACCTCCAGCTCAGAGTTCCAGAGGAGGGGCTTGATGAGCAGGTCAGTGCCCTGGGCAAGTGTTGCAGGGGACCTGGAGGCGGAGACCAGCCTCCAGGCCCAGAGGAGGTCCTGGTAGAACTCTGGCAGCCCTCACAGTTCCTGCAGGGAGAAGCCCTGCAGGCCAAGGAACTGCCTGTCATATCATAGCCCCCGGAAGTGGCAAAGGAAGGCGCACCCCAGGTAGCCCCATGCCATGTGGCTGCCGACATTGTATAGCAGTCACTGCGGGGCCTGAAGGCGGAACATAAGGACCTGGCTGCACAGGCAAATCAGGCCCTGGCTGCCCTTCCGCAAGGGGAGGCTCGGGACCTCTGCAGCGACACAGTGCCATCCTGGCATGAAAAATTCCAGCCCCTGTCTCTGGAGCCCTGCCAGGACCTCAGGGGGCCACAGGCAGGGTGTGTAAGTGGTGCCAGAGCATGAACAGGACCAGCTGCTTCATCACCAGCACTCTCCCACACAGGAAAAGAAACCTCAGGAGCCCTGCCCATGCCCGGAGCTGCTCCACCACCCTTGTCTCCAGCTGGTGCCAGTTCTCTGGTGGGGAAGGGTCTGTGGGGGACAGGTAGACGCCACAATTAGAGCAGCGAGCTCACGCTCCAGTGGATCCTGTGGAGCGCAGGTGGGAGTGAGCCTACCTGCCACCCATCACCCACTGTCAGACCAAAGTTCTTGACCCAGTTGACCCAGGCAGAGGAGGCCACCAAGTACAATCCCTGGTGGGCCTCCACCTGCGCCAGGTTGCACCTGAACCTTGAACTGCGAGGAGTACATTGTCAGCATACACTGACAGGACCAGCCACACCGCTGGCTCCTGGAGCATCAACGCTGCCACCTGCCTCCACAGAAGGACAAGGAAGGGCACAAGAGCCAAGGCCTGACAGCGGGCAGCCTTAACGCACCCGTCTCCTGAATGGGACGGGCTCTGTCAGAGTTCAGTTGAGCTTGACCAAACACTATGCAGAGGTGTACAGCTCCTGGAGCGTCCACAAGAAGCAGGGCCCGAAGCCAAAGGCCTGCAGCATGCCTGTGCGGTACCCATGATCCACTCTGTCAAACGCCTTCTCCTGGTCCAGGGATAGGAAGGCAAAAGACAGGCCCCCCCAGTGTGCTAGCTCCAGGAGGTCCCGAACCAGGTACAGGTTGTCAAAGATGGAACATCCAGGCACCACGTACGTGCCTGGATGTCAGGATGGATCACGTCGGTTAGTACGGACCACCTTCGCTGTCACCTTGTAGTCCATGCAAAGGAGGGACACGGGATGCCAGTTCCTCAGGTCGCAGGGATCCCCTTTCTTTGGCAGGAGGGTCAGCACAGCCCTCTGGCATGACAGGAGGAGTTCCCCACTTTCCTCGAATTCTGCCCAGACCACGGCAAAGTCCAGGCCGAGGACATCCTAGAGGAGCCCAATAGAACTCTGTGGTCAGCCCATTGATGCCCAGCACCTTGTTGCCAGGCATCAGGCAGAGGGTGGTCAAAAACTGAGCCAGAGTAAGACAAGCCTTCAGCCAGTCTCGGTCATCCACGCTGACCTGCAGGAGTCCCACAGGGTCTGACAGGCTTCAGCACTGCTTGGATCCAGGGAGAAGAGCTCTTCATACAAGGCCTGCACGTGCTGGCACATCTCACCTGGACCATGAGGGGGGTGCCATCACCCACCAGAAGGCAGGTGATGTACTTCTTGGCCCCCCGCCTCCTCTCCAGGACATAGAGGAAGTGGTTGCTGCGGTCCATCTCCTGAAGGAGCTGGATGCGCAAGTGAACAAATGCACTGCGGGCACAGTGGTCGTCCAGAGCACAAAACTCTTCCCGTCTCTCCCAACACTCTCCGCAGAGGAATGGGTTGGTTAGGTCAGTGGCCAGGTGCCTCTCCAGTTCTAGCACTTCTGGCTCAAGCTGCTCCCGGAATGCCTTCCTCTGCTGGGTGTGCCCTGGAGTGTAGCTGCAGCGAAGAAGCTGGATGCACATGTTCCCAATGTCATGCCATGTCTGAGCCAAGGAGAAAGCTGCCCGTTGCTCCCGCCAGGCCTGCCAGAACTCCCAGAAGGCCCTCCTGAAGCCCGTATCCTCCAGCAGACTCGCAATGAAATGCCAGTAGGCCGACCCTGGACACCCAGGCCCTAGTGTGGCCTGGGCCCAGACAAGGTGGTGATCGCTGAAAGGGGTTGGCTGGATGCCAGAGGAGTGGGCCCAGGCAGAGTGCGGCAAAGAGATATAAAACCAGTCCAACTTAGAGTCGCATGCCTGCTCCACCCCCACCCTCACACAGGTGAAGGCATGGGGGTCGGTAGGGTGACAGGCATGCCAGATATTCACCAGGGAGTAGTCCATTGGGATCTCCACGAGGACACCCAGGTGGCCTGGTTCTGCTCCCTGCCTGACCGGTCTTGTGCATCTAGGGTGACGTTAAAGTCCCTGCCAAGGACCAAGCACTCACGGGGGTTGAGGGTGCCGATGTAAGTGGCCGCCTGATGGAAAAAATCCACCAACTCCAGGTCCTTTGCAGGGGCATACACATTCAGGAAGTTCAGGACCAGCCCCTACACATGGACCCAGAGGTGCAGCAGGCAGCCCGGCACCACCTCAACATCCTGGAGAACCTCTGGCTATAGGCCTGGGACCCTGCAAGAGATAGCTGAGAGGTGACTGAAAAAGACCCTGACTCCCCACTCCAGCCACCAGTTAGGCTCGTTGGCCCGAGTGGTCAGGGTCTCCTGCAAGAATACCATGGGGTACCCCACCTCCTGAAGGAAGGAGAGCACCCAGCATCTCCAGAGACACTTCCTGCAGCCATGGACGTTGAGTGTCAGTATCTTAAATGACTTCATGGCTGGGGGGGGG
>NW_005842141.1:1204642-1259633 GCF_000455745.1 Alligator sinensis
ATGTGGGGTTCACCAGTTCGTGTAGTGCTGTCCCATAAGTATAGAGGACGTCTATGAAACTGCAAGCCCACCTATAGATCTGGGCATTGCAGCTTTTGGGCCCCTTTTCTTCCCCTCCAACACCTTCGCAGTAGTGAGGACGCTGTCAAAATCTCCCTAGTGGTCTAAGGCGAGCTGTATCTTCTTGGTGGACCACCTGGTGTACTTGCGGTCAAGAAATGCGAGTAGCTCACCCCTGGGGACCACCAGGACCGAGAGGTCTGCAGGCTCCATGGAGCCTGCCGGTTCTCAGGCATCCTCCTCCTGGTCCTGGGGCTCAGCAGGCTCCTTAGACACCGTCTAAACCCCCTGGTCTGCTAAGACCCTGGACTCTGGTTGGGATTGGGAAAGCTTGGCAGCCCTTTGGGATGGGGACAGGAGTAAGGGTGGTGGCAGGGTTCCCTCACAAAATGGCAGGGTAGAGCTGGAGCCCTGGGGGGGTCTGTGCAGGGCCCCCAACAAGATTGGACTGTTGGTCCAGGGAGCCCATCCCAACCCCCTCTGGCGGGGCCATGGGGCAGGCTGGAAGAGAGGTTTTTTGGGAGGGGGAGGGAAGAGTCCCATCAGGCACCAAGGTGGCTTTGGTGTTTGCCTCAGGGTCCCAGGAAAGGGGTCCTCCCTCCCCAGGACTCACCGGGGTGAGCCCCAGGGCTCCTGTCTCTCCCAGATCATCGAGGGGGGGGGGCGCTGCTGGACCTTCCTTTGGATCGGCTTTGGCCTCAACGCCTGTGGTCTCAGAGTAGGCCCTGACCAGTGGAGTGAGGGGCTTCTTCTATTGGCTTCTGTTCGGGACTGTCCAGCAGCCCCAAAACCTCCTCCACCCATTTGATCTTTCCCGGGGGTGAGGTGTCAAGCGCAGCCAGGGAGACCCCCAGGAGTTGGGTCGTTCCTTCCCCCTGTGTGGTGGTCTTGTGGTGGGGTCCACACAGAGGGCTCCAACTGTTCCCAGGCCTTCCTCTTGGCTTTCCACCCGGAGGGGACCTACACCCACTCAGCCATGGGACAGGTTCCAGTATGAGAAGGTGAGGGTGAGGGGGGTGGGGCAGCTACAGTGGGGGCATGACTAGGGGCAGGGGGGCCCTGCTCCCTCTCTCCCCTTGGCTGCTGCTGCCCTCCCTAGGACCCTGCCAAACTTGTTTTGGGGGTGGGGCCCCCTGAGCTCACAGCAGGGCTGGATGATGTGGCTGGGGTGCCAGGGCAGCCTGACGAGGAAGGGGTACTGATGGTAGGGGCACCCCTCTCGCCAGTGGGATCTGTGGATGCCCTCTCTTCCTGGCCCATGAGGCACTGGTGGCGCAAGTGCCCTGGGGCGCTGCACCAGAAGCATCACAGTTCCCCCAGTGTATAGAAAACCCACAACCGGGGCACCTGAAAAGGAATCACGAGGCACTCCTCAGCCTCCAGCTGCACTCCCGCCACCAGTTGGATCGTAACCTGGTGACACAAAGAGCGCATGTGGCAGAGGCCAGGGTCTCGGCACCCCAGCGAGGGGGCCACCACCAGGGAAATAACTCTCCCCAGGGTCTGGAGCAGGGGGAGCAGGGCCAAATTAAGGATAGAGGGAGGGACAGAGCTGAGGACCACCCTAGTCCCCAGCTCGTCTAGGGGCTCAAGGGGGACATACTTGCCCTCCACCGTGAGCCCCCCCTCCGCCGCCTTTTGTGCAGTGAACTCCGAGGCAAAGAAAAAGACCCCCTTGCCACGAAAGCGGGAAGCCGCCACAGTCTTGGGGGCCCCTACTACCCGAGTCAGGGCCTGCACCCAGGTCTCCAAGTGTAGGTTCTCCCGCTTGGACAGTTGGCACTTCACCCTGTGCCTGTGGGTGAATGCCAGAAATGGGGCCCTGCTGCCTGAGCTGGTGGAGTGTCCAGGGCCCACAGCTTCAGGTTTCCCTGCAGCCACCTCTGCATAGCTGAGGTTCCCGCACTAGGCGGCTGCGTTGGTGGGGCCAGGTCTAGAGCTAGGGCTAGGGCCAGGGACAGGCTGAGTGGGTGTGCTGGCCCATGTAGTACAGCTGGTCCCCTCAGGTACCAGTGGTGTAGGCTTGGGGGCAGGGCCCTTGCCCTTCCTACCCCCAGCTGTGGAGAAGGCTGAAGAGGAGCCCTTCCCACTGCCCTTGCTGTTGGTCCCTGATGGCGGGGGAGGGGGCTTGGGAACCCCTCCAGGGGGGCCTGGCCAGGGGAGACCCCCTGGCCCTCTTGGCTCCTTGCCGGAGTCCTGCCTGCCTCTGCAGCAGAGGTTGCAGACTTCTCTACCCCCGGAGGTGGTTGGTTAGACTCTGCCTCCAAAGGTGGGGGTTGCAGGGTCATGCATCCCCTTGGGGGCTTGGCTAGGATCTGCCCCCATAGTCGGGGCTACAAGAAGCTCTGTGGGGGCATTTACCACCCCCCCCCCCAGAAGATTCCTGCCCTGCATTGCTTCACATGAGGGAGGAGAAAACAATAAAGAAAACCAAAATATTCAGTGGGACTGGTGAATCTAATAGGGGCAGGCTGGAGTTGTAGGGGAAATGGTTGGGGAAGGGGGCTGAAGCTCACTGAACTACAGCCCCATAGGAAAAAAACCCAGGAGGGCTAGGTTTGGGGAATGTGGGGGAGGGGTAACACACACACACAAGGGCTGGGGAGACTCGAGCTGGCTTACTCAGCCACGCAACAAACACCAGGGCAGGGGGAGTGGACCACAGGACTTACCACACAAGGGCAAAAACACACAGGGAAGGCTGCTGAGGCATATGTAAAAGACGACTGGTGGGGCAGGGGTTGTTTGTTGCAGATCAGTCCAGGAGCCCCTCATACCTCCAGCCAGGCACTCAGCAGCAGATCAATAGGCAGGAAGACAAAGCAGGATCAGATGCCGTGAGGCAGCTGTGGGGGAGGGCAGGAGCAATCAATCAATTAGGGAGTAATCCATTGCAGGTGTGGTGTTGAGTGGTGGGAGGTGGTGCAGCAGGGAAACTCCCTTTCTCATGAGAGGAGGCACCAGCAGAACAGACGCAGCAGCAACAACAGCAGCAGTGGTGGTAGGGCAGCTTTTTATACTACTGGGGCCAGCTAGGGTGAGCTCTAGCTCACCCTGGCTGCAAATCAGGGAGGAGCTGGACAGGGTCATTTTGCCCCAGGTGACACAACTTGTCCCACACCAAAGTGCATGTCCAGGCACATGCGCTGAGGCAAAAATCCCCAGCTGCTCAAATTTGTGCTGCTCCTATTTGAGCTACTGCAGCTTACGTACCTGCATGTGTGGACACACCCTGTATATTCTTCTCAGCCACAGAGCAACCCCCTACCAGATTCTGTTAGCAAAGCAGGAAGAGAGGGAAGATGGATACAGAGAAATGATTCAAAGCGCTAAAGTCAGAGTGCCCTGTACTAAAGGAGCAGGCACAGAACAAAAGACAAGACTCAGGGGGTCACAGTATAAATGATATGGTTGGTGATATAGGCAGCAGAATTCCAGATCAGTTGAACTGGAGGGGTGTGAGAGGTTAAAGAGATGGTGGGCACATCTACATGTCATTGTATGTCACCATAGTAATGTGTTACGTCATTGTACAATGTGCTATGGCGACATAGCAATCAAGAGTCTACACGTGATCAGCAGGTACGTCACTGTAGCAGTGCACTCCCCCAATGCAGTGGTGAAATTTAACTGTGCGCTGTGCTTTAGTGTTTCCAAAAGGAATTACTAAAGAATGGTGCTGTAGCAACATTGCCATATGGAAACATAGACACGCCTATTGGGAGGAATAGCAACCACATTCAATTGGATCTTTTCTCTTCCTTCTCAGCTTCTTCAAAGATAGAGCTTCTGGTAGGATCTTACAGGTAAAATGTAACCCCAAAATAATAATATCTGCATGTAATTATATGGGAAAGAAAATATAAATTCACAGGTCTGTACTGTCCCAGGAAAAAAACAGAAAAGAGATGGGAAACATCTCAAATTCCTACTCAAGGAGCTTGAGTCTCCATTATATTGCACTTTATGTAAGGAGCTTTGCTTGCAAAAGCTTAGCTGCAAGTACACTTATGCCAACTGGCTCAATGAGTTGAGGGGTAAACTACAAAGGGGTGTGGCTGAGCAAAAAGATATACGGTCAGCTAAATAAATGCACCCAGTATTTATTTCCCAGCAAAAGGAAAGTTGGTCCAAGTGAGTGGCATCCACTACAACACTCTTAAGACTACACCAGTTGCCAGCACAAGACTGTTAACCAGGGAGAGCTCATGCCAGTGTAGCGCTCCATATCTGCTTTTCTGCTAATGGCTGTGAGGAAACCTGTCCCTTTTCATTTCATGCTTCCTTCTGTATTACCATTAGGCATGGAGACAGACAGTTACAATCTGTTTATTTTTCTGTAATATAGAGGATAACCCTCCTAGAAACCTCTTGTGATTGTGTGCAGTGTAAGAGTGGCAGGCAGATGGCTATATAATAGTTCACACCACAGGCTGTTTGAAAATATGCTCACTGTTTTCTAAACCGTGTTAATATATTTGTATCACATAATTCAAATTAAGGGTTAATAGATGATCAGTTCTGCAGAGAGATGGCAGGGGGTGCTGGACACTATCTACCACTCACAATCAGGGCCACAAAACTGCACTTGCTTGCTACACCTGGTAGTGGGCACAAACAACAGCAAGCCTTAGATACCTGCTGTATATACATGTTAATTCATACAGTTTAAATTGCCTAGTTCGGACTGCCCCAGTCTGCATTAACTTTAATGCTCATTCAATGAGGATTAGTTAATTCGGATTCGAGCCAGTTTTAATTTGGACGACAGACATTCACATGTATATTGTGATGGCTGTAGTCTGGATTAAATATAGAAAAATGTAAAGCTATGAACGGTCATGCAAACCAAGGCTGACTGGGCCAGCATTATGATGCCCTAGGATACACTGCAATTGGAACTGGGACTGTACAGCCATTGGCGACGTGTAGGGGGCGCACACGGGTGCATGTGTACCCCGTGAGATTGGCAGTGCCCCCCCCCCTGAGACAAGTGCTGCCAACACTGCCAGCAGCATTTGCGGCTGGTCGCTGACCACCAGTCAGTGCTCACCAACCCACCACCGCCATCGCCGTGGCTGCCTGCAGGAGCTCCCCACTCGCCACCACCACACCCCCGCTGCTGCCTGCAGGCGGTCGCCATGCGCTCCTCAGCCTCCAGGGGCATGCGTCGTTCATGTGTACAGCAAAGAACTATCATCCAGGCATTCTCCTGTCCCATACAGTGTCAGAGAGAGCAGGAGAAAATGTTACAAAGTCAAATCTGGGCTTTCTGTACACACCCATACTAATTACCTTAAATACCTATTCTGTTCAGTGTCTCTGAGAACAACTGTAAAATGGATGCAGTTCAATTGGGCTTTCCTTTCAGAAAACACACCAAGAAACTGTTACAGTAAGCCATCCAACTGAAGTGAAAGAATTTGAAGGGCTGTTACTGAAGGGAGTTTGGCCCTCCCTGTTCTTGGCCTTGCCTGCTCAGTGAGGACTGTTCTTTTGACTATTCATAGTCACAGTAAGTTTTCAGTCTCTTTTCAAATACATTTCTGCAGGAAACCTTTTAACTTGTGTGAAAATTATCCTGCCTCACCCATTTTTATAATGTCTCTCAATCTTTGCCTTTATAAAAAAAAATGTTACATAAGGAAATTTCCTTTTTGCAAAATTCACCCATTCTGCATCTTACAAGTCTCTCTGATTAACTCCAGAGACTTTTTTCCAAATATTATTTCTTTTGTGATGATATTCAGCTAATATCCGGTGGCAATATCCAATGTTAATAATCGGAGTACTGTCTTTGTCTAGCTAGAGATTTTAAGCACCATCACAGTGGTAATTTCATGGGGAGGGCATTATAAGAAATTAATTTTTGCTTTATGTAATATAATTGTTTTTATTACCTACAAAAAAATGCTGTCGGTAGAACAGTAGAACAATTTTGCCCTGGGAAAATAAAAAATTTGCCAGCAAAACAAGGGATGAAAGAAATCTGAAAATAATTTTTAAAGCAGAATGCAACTACTGAGAGTTATTAAAGGAACACTGATCTGTTAAAAAAATACAGAGCTCCAGCTATCCATTACATAAGGGTTAAATCAACAGCATCCTTAAAAAATGCATTTCAGTTTACTATTTCTGTCATTGCTGGATATGCCAGCAAATCAGCAATATCATAAAAACAGAATATAACAGCATTCAGCAAGCTGTTGTAATTGGAAAACTAAAGGGCTTTACCCTGTGCCCACTGAAGTCAAAGAGAGTTTTGTGACTGGCTTATGTTGAGGCTTATGTTGGTGTAACTAAGAGGTGCGTTTATCTCAGGTCATTCATTAAATATTAAAATGGAATAATTCGTTGCAAGCATTGAAAAAATTAATTGGGTGGAAGATGCTTGAAAGTGATAAATCCACCAAATTTGACACTGTATGTATTTGTATGTATAAAATCTGTGTATACATATATGCATTATCAAAACATGTGTGCATATATGTATATGGTATATGTGATTCTCCTCAAATCAGAATCTAATGTTGTCTTAATTACTTACAGTGTTTTGAGATTAACGTGACAAGATTTGTATTGTGCTAAACAAGTAGCTCACATTCTTTTCTGGTGAGCTACACTCCTCTTTGCCTCTTGAAGATCGCAGGAAGCATACGTAAAAACAAAACAAAACAAAAACCAACTTTGTTACTTGTGGTTGACCTAATTGTGCAGTGACAATGCTTTTCACTACTAAGCAAAAGAGATCCTTGCTCCAAGACAGATGTGGGCTTGGCAGACTCTGTAACCTGGTACGTGGTAGAGATAAGAGAGTGTGAGCAATGTTTTGCTTGGCACCATCTAATTTCAGTTAAGATTTAGATGCCACACAGTATGAAATGCTATTGCTGATTAATAGACTGTGGGCCAATTTCTACTCCCCTTTACCACAGCATGAGCCAATTGAAGTCAGTGGATTTGCATAGATGTCCTTGAGAGCAGGAGTTGGGTTTCATTATGTGTTTAGCAATGCAGACAACCTACCACATTAATTTATATGAAGTAGTTATCATCTGTGAGATTGGTCTTGAAGTTCTTGCTCAGTGTCTGTTACTTGAGAACCCTTTTTTTGCCTAAGAACTCCAAGATCGGGGCCTACATTTGCAGTCTTGTTGGGCATAGTATAATGAGAGGGGAGAAAACAGGAAAAAGTGCTTTGTTTTTCTTTTCAGAAGCAACTAAAATCACATCCCTACTCATTTCTAAGCATCTTACAGCAAAACAGTCAGTATGTCCTCAGTTCCTGTATCTTTCCTCTGCCTCTGGATTGGAGTTTTGTTCTGAAAAGTGAATTGAGAAAAAATGCACTGTTTTTGCATTTTTAACATCAAATGCACTTTGTTTACAAGTTACACTTTCTATAAAGTGCTTTCTTGCTGCTAGCTCTGGACACAGAACCTGGCTTCTGAAAGTCAAGTTTTAGTGCTTTTCATATCATGCGTCATCCCTTGTAGTAAGGCAAATCATGGTCCCACTGGCACATGTGCAATCCCTTTCCCTTCAGCAGTTTTGCCTGGCTGAGTGTGATTGAAATTGTGTAAACAATCCACAAGGAAGAGCAGGAGCCAGCCTGTTCTCCTTGAGGATGATTCTGTTTCACAAATAGTGGTATGTTCTTACCATTATGATAATGAATTCAGTGTAAAGCCCCACTGAAGACAAGTTCTCATGTGGGTTATTTGGTTATTATTATTATCATTATCATTTAGATTTATATGTAACCTTTCCTGACAAAGACTCAGGGTGGCATACAGAAGAGAACCAAATAGCTAATAAAACAAACAAGAATAAAACAGGAAAAATGAAATAAATTATTAAAGTCAACAGCATATTAAGATATTATATTATAATTATATTAACAGTGTATTGTAGAGCAACCCTCCACCCACTCCAAAGGAAAAAAAACATTACCTTATCTTAGTTTTGCCAGCTTAAACTCCTACTCAAATGGCAAAGTCTTATAGTGCTTCCAGCAGATGTCCAGGTTTGGGCTCTGGTGGGCCTCAAGCGGGAGAGAAGGGTGACTACCAAGAACAGTCTTTCATGTGCTTTTGCCAGGTGAACTTGAAGTATTGATGATACTTGCAGAGAGGTTTCTCTTGGATGATTTTGGATATCACAATATGGCATAAGGGAGAAGGCAGTCTTATGTTTGTAGGGCCCAAGCCATGAAGGGCCCTAGCTGAATCTAGCTGAAGATGAACTTAGTGAAAGACACTTTGAAAGTGAGACACCTGAAGATCCAGTTATAGTACTTGGAGCCCCAAACCAAGCCATGAACCTGAGTGAAAAGGAGAGGCTGAACCTCCACAATGATGTGTGCTAAACTCCCACAGGTCATGCAGACTGCCCACCACTGTCACCTCTGTTTGTCTGGATTCAGCTTCAATTGGTTCATCCACACCCAATCCACAACTGTAGTCAAGCACTGAGAAAGAACAGAGACTGCACAGCCCAGGTCAGATTAAAAAGAAAGATAGAGTAATGTCATCAGTGTTCTGATGGCACCTCACCCCAGATTTCTTAACAATCTTTCCCAGTGGCCTCATATATATGTTGATCAGGTTGGAGCCCTAGTGGCCCCAGAGGGAAGATCCCAAGGAGATGACAAGGTCTTGCCCATTGACCCTCTGAGATCTCCCAGCTAGAAAAGATTGGAACCAATTACGAACTGCCCTGCAAATACCCACCGGGTCATGTAAACTCTTTATCAGCACCTCATGATCAACTGAATCAAAGGACACTGAAAATTATACAATATCAGCAGGGCACTGTTTCCCCTGTTGACTTCCAAGTGAAGATTATGGGCCAAGGTAGAAGTTAGCTCTGGAGAAGACTATACCTTTTATCTCAACCAGGTATACTGCTAATTAAGACAATTTATCTGAAACAGTAAAAACACACTTATTTTTTTCCTCATGAAGACAAGGCCTTGGCTGTACTAGGAGGGTAGGTAAGCAGGAAAGATTTCTCTTTTTCCACAGTGGGTTGATGGACTGAGTGACCAATTTGTACAGAAGTATTGAGTAAGAAGATGCTGTTTCACATTGCCACATGTCATAACAGAAATGTAGTATTAGGTCTTGGAGGCAAGGTCTTCACATCAAATCCCAGGACTCCAGGATTCAGAGTCTTATATGCTGGATTCTTTTCTCATTTGGGCGTGAATATTTTGGGGAGGGCTGTCTATTATCTTTGCTGCTGTATGGAACAGGAGTTTTAGGTGTTGCAAGACTTGAAGCTTGACAGTTTGCTGTACATCATTGGCAATGGAGGGGGCAGCCCAAAATCTCCACATCACAATGCAGTTGGAAGTAAGAAAAGAGGAACAGAGGGAGTTATAACCCTAGGAAGGGAGAAATCCCAAATGCAGAGATACGTATGCCAACAGGTGGAATCATGTCAGTAGCAAACTGCACATGCAGCCTTGTAGCAGCAGCAGGGATGGCATGTTTCAGGCAGCAGACACAGCTATTTTATAGTTATCAATGAAAGTCTGTGCATCAAGTTATATTGCATCGTGCATTGCTTCTAAACTGCCCTGTGTGCTTTTTTTCCCCTTTAAAGCACTTTCTTTGCTATAATATATTCTATTTCCCTCTCTTATTCTCTTATTTTAGCTTTTATTCATACATGTTTCAAGTTAATTGATAACCAAGCTGCATGTACACCATATGATGTTTGTTTATTGTGTGTTGTAGGGGCACATTCTCCCATTTTGAGGCAGGGGCTTTAGTTACATGGTTATTCTTACATCTTTGTGTTCAGGCTGTACTAGATGCTCTTCTGTGCTATGACCATGATCAGTTTAGCGCCCTCTCTATATTTTTTTATAACGTGTCCTATTAAGCTTGATAAAATCCTTGATTAAATCTGAAAAACTAGAACTAATGTAATAGAAAATAAGGTCAAATGAATAAAGTAATAGCCCCCAAAGTTGCCATGGACTTTCTGTAACATTCTCAATCATTAATATTGATGCCTGACAGCACTTACAGCTTTAATCATGATTTGTAATCCTATGAATTTTATTACTTCTGCTGCCAGAAATCAATTTCAATGCTTAATGGTATCTTGTAACCTCAGCCAAGGAGAATTTTGGTTTGATTTTATTCAAATTTTTTTAAAGCTTCATCTTTTTAAAAACTATATATATTTTATTTAATACTGCATTTCTACAAAACATCTCCTTTTTTCTTAACCAAACACTGGTCAAATAACTTGTTGCTTTTCAAAAGGGAATAAAATACTGCAGCTCAAGATGTAATTTAACACATGGAATAGTTGTCTGTCTGTATTATTATTACTGACCTTCATATTCTTTATTTTTTTAATTGTAGGCTCCCACCCTGCAAACACCTAGGCATTTGCTTAATGTTGACACATCATGGTAGTCCCATTGATGTCATTGGCACTACTCAATTAAAGTGAGCACATGTATGCATGTTTACAGAATCAGGATAGAATACACACTGCTTTCGAATCTTCCTCTCCCTGGGAGCTGAAAGAGCATAATGGAGTTTACTCATAATTCCATATTTAGAAAAAATGTATTATTCTCTTTCTTGAAAGACATTTATTTGGATTCAGTTTTCATCTTCATTGTCAAAAATGTTGACCTAATTGGGAATTCTCATCAAATGGAATAATTGCAGGATGGAGCCCAAATTTGTGTATTGCTTTTGAAAAATCAAAAAGTTTATATTTTGGTAAAGAAAAAAAACCTAGGAAAAGAACTGAATTGCAGTGTGGGTGAACAATGGTACATTGAGTAATTCTTAAGTAATTCATCACTTACCTCTTTCACAAAGTTAAACTTTGACCTGTAAAAGGAAGACTGTTGCCTGTGTTTCCTATCTTATGCTTCTATATAGGACAGAAAGTCACAAACTTTCTACTTTGTTTAATTTTAATTGCAATACCTAACTCAGATAAAACACTTATCAGCAGGTCTAAAAGTGCTTTACAGAGGGGAGAGGTATCATCATCCACACTTTAAAGATGCCAAGGCTCAGAGCCAAAGAGATAAAACAGCTCATGTAGGAATGCCCTGCAAGACAGTGGCAGACCTGGAATAGAGCATACATCTCCCTAGTGCCAGTCTTGTTTTTAGTAAAGGGTTTATTTCTGCTTAGAATTTGATGTTTGAATTTCTGGACTTCCTTGCTCTCAACAAAAGAACAAGATGGATTATGACACCACAAGCGATGGAAATAATTTTTTGTGTTTGGTTGGTTGTTTATTATAAACCAGGCAGTTTAAAACTTTGGGATTTTTATTTTGCTTCTTTAATTTTAATGCCTGTTTAAGTCAAACAGACCAACACTAAGGAAAATAATTATCCTGGTTAAAATCACTACTCTTTCATTTTGAAGGAGCAGAAAATTCCCATTCTCACAATCCCCCAAGGAGCTCTATAGAGTAAGCCAGTAGACAGATTCAAAAGCACTGACATTTTAATAGAAAATAAGGGGAAAGAGAAGCACCTTTCAGAAAGCAAAGAAGGGAGAAAGCATCATTCTTCACTTTTTCAGGTCATCTTTTTTAAAGGTGCAAGTGCCTTGCTCACTCTTGCTATTTCAGACAGCATTTCTCTCCATTTCCAATCAGACAGGAATATGCATAGCATGTGAAACCATGGACCCTCTAAGTCATTAGCAAAATTCCCATTAAGTTCAATGTGATAGATATTCTCCTTATGGGCTTATTACTCTCCTTAGGAGCTCCCTAAGCATAAGTAATAAGTTCAGCTAATTCTCCTTGCTATGTTTCATCCAGAGAGCCTACAACTCACACAAGAATATATATATATTGTGGATGATGTGGTCCTGGAACTATCAGAGCTAGAGGAAACAGCCTCAGT
Source organism: Alligator sinensis (assembly GCF_000455745.1). Taxonomy (NCBI): domain Eukaryota; kingdom Metazoa; phylum Chordata; order Crocodylia; family Alligatoridae; genus Alligator; species Alligator sinensis. The sequence goes on from NW_005842141.1 coordinate 1,216,608, forward strand.
AAGCAGCTGCTTTGCATCAGAAGATACCACTGATGATTCAGGGGTCATGAGTTCTCCATCTGATATTGTGTCTTTGGATTCACAAAATGACATCATGAAATTAAGAGAGCGATCAGCGAATGGTCAAGTGGACACGGCTGAAACAGAAATACCTCATGCTGCAGAGTTGTACCCAGTAAGAAATGCCTCCTGTGATAGCAAAAAATCTGGAAGCACTCACAAGAGGTAAGTCGTTTTTGCAAGCAAACCTAAAAAGTTGTCTCGGTTGCTTATCTTATAGGAAAACATTTACAAAGCCAACTTTTCTTTCTACTCTCTGTTGCTAGTTCATAAACCAGTGCCAACATCTTCGGGCTCATCCTAATGAAAAAGTTTGGTCCAAAACTTAAATCAAACATCTGCAGCAACTGGCAAATATTACCTTTTTGTTTTAATTTGTAACTGCATTTCTTGCCCAATGCTGCTGATCTTTGGGGCAGATTTCTCCAAGTCTAAAACAGTTCTGTGTCATTGTTTGGTTAACCTTGAAGCATTGATAGCATCTGGGCTGCTGTAATTTTATTGTATGTCAGCATATTGAGCTAAGAAAATAACATTTTGCTCAGATTTGGGTCATAATGAAAGCTGGCAAAAGTCAGATTATGAAAGCTAAATGAAAATGACTTTGCCAGATCACATTGATGTATGGAAGATAAATATATATTTACATATGTTTCTATGTGTGTGTGTGTATATATATATGTGAGTACTCGTGTATGTATAAGCCCTTAAAAGAACTAACTCCACCAGAGATGATTCTCCAGTTCTCTTTAAATCATTTTTTCTTAGACAAGTAAGTATTTCCCTGTGGGTTTTGCAACACAAACATTGTAGCATGGAGCTGGTACAGAAGAACTTGGAAACTAAGTAAAAACTTCCTACATGCATCAGTGAAACTTACTTTTCTAGTTATTTGCCAAAAATCACACAGAGAGTCAGAGACAGAATGGCAAAGAGAACCCAGAATTCCCAGTACTTTGCAAATAGCAATGGCAAGCCAATGGCAGCTAGGACAAATGTGCAACTGTGCTTCCAACAAGGAAGGTGGCTCAAGAGAACCCACAAATGGGCACCTGCCCAGCCTGATGCTGCAAGGGTTTAGGGCCAGAAATTCTTGGAAATCCTTGTTCCCCCAGAAGCCCTGCTCTCTTCTCCATGCTCAGCAGTGAATTTTCCATCCTTTCAAAAGAGCACATATCAGGATCTTTTTAATTACTCCCATATGTTTCTAAGGGCCACTTTTCCCCAGTCATGCTAGAGCATAAGTTAACATAGTCAACACTTAAATCCTCAATGGACCATGGGGCTGACTGTATTTCCATCAGTGTCAGTGGGGTACAAAGTCAAGATCTGTATGGATATTTGCTTAACTGGTAGACCTTCCTTACTGTGCAATCTACCACAGATAACCAGGGACTTTTCTGCATGGAAGATGCCATAGACTGGTAAAATTACTACTGCTAACCTTGTGGGCCTAGTCTAAACTCCACCAAACAGGAGCACAAAGATATCAGTCAGCTTTGGATCAGGCCTCTTGGGAAGAATAAGTAATCTTCATCTCAGAGTGTGAATATACAACACATTTACTCCATACTGTTGCTACATTCATCATCGACTTTACTGGGCGTGTCTACATGTTCATTAATGTGCTTTTCCTAATGTGCATTAAATGTAGTACTTCTGGGTACCTATACACAAGCAGCAAGGCTGCTCCAATGCACTGGAATTCCAACGTGTTGGGGCAGACTCAATTCAGCAGCATTTCAGGAGCCTCCTGCATCTCGTGCATCAGCACCCCCATACTTAAGTTCAAGCACCCACGCTCCCCTATTGAAAGAGCTTTAGTTCAAGCACCCCCACTGCCATTTTTAAGCGAGGGGGACACCGATACACAAGACTCAGCAGTGCTTTAATTAGAGTGGCTCTCGGAGCCTCTGTAATTAATGCACAGTCCTCCCCACACTGCCCCCAGACCATGTGTAAAAATGCCATTGTGAGATACTGGAAAAAGGTGCATTAACCTATTTTAATGCCCATTAACTAAAGCACGTGCTTTTTTGTAACACTTTAATGTGCATTAAAATAGCATAATGAAATTTAAACGCACATGGAGACGGGCCCACCGTGTAGTATTAGGGGAGGAGATGTGCAACACGCACAACCCTAATATTTAATTAGTTCCTGGGATCCAGAGTAACATTAGCCCTTGAAAAAACCTGTGGTAACTTTACTATATAAGAAACTTACTGTTGGGTGTGTGTCCTGTGTCTGCTTCCCTTGAACATTTCATCTCAGGTTACTTGTTTTCTCTGTGCAGATTGGCATCCCCATCACCTAGCAGCCCTGTTTCTATAAAGGCAAGCACTTGAAAGGGCTGGATGTGGATCTGTTCCTTGCTACTGTGCTTACCAAATTACACCATAGTGACTATGTTGTCTCTTTGTACTCCAAATTGAAGGGTCCAGACTGATTAAAAACTTATATGAATATTCATGATAAATAATATATAGCATAATAATGCTCACTTTAATAAATACTTCTTTACTTATCCCTAAATCTCATCTCATACTTGTGACATTTATAGATATAAAATTTATGATGACACAACCAAACAATATAGCATTCCTCATCAGTGTCAAAGATTTTGCAGCTTATGATGGCACGCGCATCTCTCAATAAAGGAGAAGACTGGTCACATGCCACCAAAACCTAAGTGACATGCCACAGCTTAAAAGTCAGCGCTTCCATATCTTTTGCTTAACAAAAAGGCAAACATTCCTCATTTTAAACTTAGATTTACCTCAATCCCACACGAAAAGATCAAGAAAGTTACAAGCAGAAAGTAGCACATGTGAGAGATCTAACTTATGATTCCCGCAAGTGATACTTGGATTCCCTAACTTTATCCATATGTAAAATAAAAGCCTGGCATTGAATTTACGGATACTTGAGGTAGTATGATATGGATTATTTCTTATTTTTTTAAGTTTATTTTCTGTAAACATGAAATCACTTCAGCTTTAAGGCCCTACGGAATCCTGATTGTAATGCTGTAGTGGCAACAGCTTGGACTTTAGTAACAGAGAGACACTGGGTGCATCTACACATGTAATTAGCACATAGCAATAAACTGTGGCACAGGCAGGTGCAACATTTACACACACGCTTCAGATCACTGTAGGTGGAGCATCCTGGCAGGGGGTCTGGGGATCAGCCTGCCAGTGTGGAGCTGCTCTGCCCTGACTCAGCATGCTGTGGAAGAGCTGGCTAAGGTACAAGCTGCTACAGTGCAGGGCTAGCTGGCAGGCAGCCCCAGCACTATAGCACCCTTGTCCCCCAGCCAGCCTTGGTCACCATCTACACATGCATTTTTGGTGCACTAAATAATTCTGCTGTAGGATAGTACTATCCTTCAGCAGAGTTAATTTACTGTGCCCTAAGAGGAGTAACACATGTAGACGGTGACGCTTTACTGCACAGCTAATTAGCCAACTCTGCAGTAAAGCACACATGTAGATGCATCCACTGACAGTAAAATCTTTGAAACTGATGTGTTTTGAATATTTGTGCAGTGTTGGAAGTGAAATCCAGCTGTACTCCTAACCAGTGTTTGCAAACATGCAAGTATTAAAAATAATGTGCTTTTCACTCTTCTTGAGGTCAGCTTGTTAAGTCTTCAAAACCCATTTCCTAAGAATGTATTTATTTTTTTAAATACCTGCTTGTTGGAAAGTCTTGACTGCTTTAGCTGGATTTAAAGCTGTTTTGAGCACTACAGCCAAATTTGGAGTGTGCCAGTTTGAAAGTTCTGCTTTCCCAGTAGAGTCATTACCACTGGAGTAAAACAAAATCAGCTAGCTTATTTGGGACTGCATTTGGCTCTTCATATGGGCAGGGGCTGTCTTTTGAGCCATTGCCGCTCCTTCTGCCTGGGATTTAAACCCCAGTGAAGTCACAGCAGAGGCTGGCGGTAGTAAGGTGTACCATGCTGTGTTGTGTTCCTTAAGCTGTGGAACTTCAAGACAGAACTATCTAGAAAGTGTGTGGATTCCTGCCCATTTTGTACCAGTTCAAATAATTAGGATCTCTTTAAAATGAAATAACAAATTAAATAAAATAAACAGAGACATCATTTCATTGCTATGTCGGACAAATAATACGTGATTCAATTTGCCACTACCTGATTTACTTTGAAAATCCAGAAACCAAACAGAACAGTTGCTCTGGTCACAAGAAAGTACACCATTTAGCAGCAGCTGTGAACCAGAGTTGTTATGATATCAAGCTCCCCAAAGTCAGCAGTATTACTCAATACAGTAGTTTGGCCCGGTATTATTTTACAAAAAGCTGACAAGTTTGCTAAACATGTATCACTATTAACAACCATAATATTGAAAGATGATTACAATTTTGCCTTCAGTTGTTTTATGAAATAACTGTTTCCAAAGTAAACAGAACTATTATAGAAAGGGCCAAAGACTCACTTATGTTAAAGCCACTTTACACTGCTCTGGCAGCATAATGGAACCTTGAAGTGGGAATAAATTATGTTTGCAGTGGAAGGGACCTTAGTGTAAATGAGATTCAAAGTGTTTACATAGTCTAATGATTTCCACATGAGGCTTAGCTGGAGATGTTCTACCATGTTGATTGTTTGGGCTAATTATATTTTTAATTTGTTTGTGTTAAGGCTCCCAGAGACCTTCAGGCATGGGTGGCTCTATTCATTTAAAGTTATTATCATAAGAGATACATGACTATACTCTAGGAAAATACAAATGAAATGCATTCCAGCCTTTAAAAATCATGTCTGGAGTCTGTACCTGGCTACTGACGGCAGGGAAAACCATGTGCATCCAAGGGAAAATCTGGCCCTTAGCATGCAATAGATGTGTATGCATCTGCCAGCATATATCTGAAGTCAGATATGAAATGACATACTTGCTAACTTCATGCTTCCAGAAAACACAGGGACTACCACATTTGAATCTCAAACAAGATTCTCTCCCATGCGGAGATGTAGAGGGTGCTTGTTATCTGTGATCCCCAAGGCAGAGGACTTAAAAAAACATCTAGAGGTGTCCAAAGCAGGCAACTTGGGTGCTTGTCCAGCAGTCCCTTCACACCAACCATAGGAGGCGCTTGCAGGATTGCTTATTTCTGAGGAGGTAACTTAATCCAAATAGCCACTATCTATTAGATAGAACAGTGAACAAGGAGTCAAGAGATCTTGGTTGTAGCCTGGCTTACTGCATTTCCTAGCGCAGGTCACTTTATCTCTCTCCCTCCCTGTGTTTCCTTTGTTACTATTGGTCTGTAAGCTCTGTGGAATGCTGATGCTCTTCTTTTGCTGTGTGTTGGTAAGGGGCCTAGAATGGTGATATCCTGACCTCTGCAAGCACTCTTGTGGGACTACCATAATATAAACACTAGATATAGCCAGTATGCAGTTATGCACTTATACCCATTAACTATTGATCCCACTCACCATTTAGTTCAACTCTCTTCCTTCATATCCCTCCTTACACCTGACAACTTTTGGTTGCTGTTCCATCATGTACCTCCAGTCCTCACCACATTTTAATATATAGGACAAAAGGCAAATAAGAAACCACAGAAAAGTTCAAACGTTGCCTGCACAGCAACAAGTACATTGCATGATCTCTCCTTGTTGTAACTACTATCCTCTCTTACCCCTTCAATTCCCATCCTTCCTTTTTGTCGTCATACAACCTCCTTGGAGCAGGGATCAGTCAGTTTTATGTCCCTGCAAAATAGAGCACACACCTGTTCTCTGGTGCTGTATAAATAATTACACATAAAACAACATGTTAGAAGAACTCGGTGCAATGTCAAGCACTCAGAAATTAAGTAATACCAATATTATATGTGCCTGTGCAACCTTAATGCGGGCCCATGTGCAAATACACTCTCTAATTAAATGATAGTCAACTTTCTTTCCATGCTTCATTCAGTGCACAGAATGGACAGTGCTCCATTAACAAGCAGCCATTCTGCTTTGTGCCATTTCTTCATTTTCAGTGTGTGGCCCTAAACCCTATTTGCTTCCTACTGTTCAAACTCTGCTCTGAAAATAACTATTAATAATGGGCTTTTCTACAGCCATTAAGACTGTAAAATCCAGGTGCTTCTTAGGCATTCATTAATCTGTCTTCACAACACTCCTGTGAAGTAGGAAGCCAGAGAGAAATTAAGTTTAAAATCTTCTACTAATTTGAGGCAACCTCCTCCACAATTTCTGGACACAATTTTTCTCTTCTTCCCCAAATCCCATTCTATACCAGGCTCCCTTTCCCAGGCTGCATTTTTCCCTCCCCTCTTCACATCTGACAGCTTCCTTCTCCATGTTGCCTGGGCACCCATCAACAGGTCACTGGGAGCACAGGGAAGGCAAGTTCTCTGTTTCGAACCAACCCTATTACACTTGGGAGCAGCCTTACTGGTCTTGTCCCTGTAGCCCAAGATGCTCAACTGCTCTGTAGTAACGTGTTATCATCAGTACTGAAAGTGGTTAGAGTGAGAATACAATCTTTGGAGATTTTAGTACTAAAGCCAAGTGTCTCCTGAGTAAGCATGTGAGAACTGCCATTTTGCAAAAGGCTCACAACTTGCATAAACTTGGGTGGATTTTCACAGCAAAAGGCATATCTGACACAGGTACCTCCTTCCCAAACTTCAGGTCTGGGCTCTAAAGCATTGGGGTACCAGAGCATTTCATATTAAAGGTTGCCAGAATTTTTCAGCCTGATTAAAACAACAGATTTTTCCCTCTTCTCTTCTTCTTGAAAATGGCTTAATCATTTTGGCTAAAATTACCAAAAAATAAAATAAAATAAAAAATTCCCCCTGAGGCAGCCATTTGGCATGGAAAATTTCAGCCAAACTAACTAATGCTTCACACAGTTATAAGCAACTATAAACAGGGTTTTCTGATGGGGAATTTCCAGTCAATCTTCACCATACGTGGTGCTGTTACCTCTCCCCCCCTCCCTAATAACAGCAACTCAGAGGTCATTAAATTATAAAGTAGAAAAGTGCACAGACTACAAACCCAAGATGAATACAGTAGTCCTAGCCTGTGACCAGAATGCAACAAAAGGATTAGTTGTTTTTTAATGAACTATAGGAAGAGCATTCCCCCCACCCCGCCTTGCTATTTCAGCAGCCATAGAAGAGGAAAAGTTCTTCAGGTGCAGCTAATTGAGGGCAGGAAAAAAATCTTGGAACAATTAATGACCTGGATATAAATAGGGAAATAGAGGCACTCCCTCTCTTCTTCATGTGGGGGTTTGGGGATTGTTGTACTTGGCCCTGGCCCTGCAGGCTGTTTGTGAGCAGGAAGATCAGGGTCTTTATGTTACCAGCCTCAGCATGGTTGTTCTGCTGGTTACAGAGCTGTTGGTTTGTGGGTGGGAGGATAATGAAAAACTTGAAAGAGTAGGGCTAGGCAAATATGTTCTGCCTAATTCTGAGTCTTTTCAAACTTGGAGGTTACCAGCTTTGTGCTTTGTCTAGGGATAGCTGCAAGGGAGTGAGTAAAGAGGGAAGAAACCTCATAAAAAGGGAGCAAGACATGATCAGAGCAAATAATACATAGTTACCAGAGAAGGAGTGTGTAGAGTGTCACGACCCAGTGATTTTTTTGTTCCTCGGCACTATGGAATTTCCTGGCCACATGAGAGCTCCTTTGCACAGCAGAGTGTTCTGCTGCAATTAAGAGCCTGCGTGCAGGAGAGTTCCCGCCAATTTGCAGTTTCCTTTGCAGGATGCATTTCTTCTTTGCAGCACAGAGATGCACGGTGCAAAGAGTTCCCGCTATTCGGATGCAAATTTGTGCCCCGTTATTGGCCAGTGCTAAATTATTCACACGTGGCGGCTAGTAATTGGCTCGCTGGCCGTTTAAAATTCTGCGCGACTTCCGCCCAAGTCGAAGAGCTTTGAGCACGCTGCAGAGTGTCTCTGAAGTTATCTGACTTGCGGCTGCCGATCGATAGACTGATCACCTATCGATCTTTCTTCCCGTCACCGAGCGCAACCCCGACGTACCCCTTTCCCCGCCGGCTTCGAATTGCGGACGGATTAACTGGCTTGGGCCCCGCCAGCTGGAACAACTCGTGTGGTTGTTCCGACGACCGGACCACGACGTTCCGTCGTGATTGCAAGCGGCATGAGTAAAGTTTTTTACAACCAATAAGTTGTGTCTGCCTCTCCATTCACCAGCCCGCCCTGACGTACGAGCGTAACTCGAGTCGGCCCTGGCCGTCCGAGACATAGAGAATAGACAGGCTGCCTGTGATGGTCTGACTTCCAGAGTGGGGAGATACTTTTGCTTTCTTCCAAATTTGACAGGCTTCATTTCGGTGCCTTTTTCCTTCTTCACAAAAGTGTACTTGAAGGAAAAAATCCATGGCGGGGGGAGAAATTGTTGTTTCTAAGCCCCACGTGCTTTAAGAGAATCACAGTATTCAGCCTCTTACATAATTTGCTGTTTTCCATCCCTCTAGGTCCCTATACATGTGATTGAGGTGGGGAAGAGAATAAAGCTGGTGTGAATTATGAAATGCCCCACAAAAAAGCCTTTTCTGAAGCCCTGGGTTTACGAGAAAAATAACAATGTTCATATTACCACAACTGTGTGTGAGGAACTAATTGCCTTCTAGATTTCCCCTTTACATTCCCCCTAAAAAGAGCTCTTCGTGTTTTGTTTTCTGAAAGTGCTTGTGGAAGGAAAGTAATGATGATAATGCTATGCTAAGTTATTGCGTTCAAAATAACTACAGGAACAATCTAAAGGAGCCTTTTCATTAAATCTGTCCCTAGGTAAAGTTTGTCACTTGGTACTTAGGTAAAATATTCCATAACTGTACATCAGGAAATGTAGGCTTTTGGTAAAGAAACAGTGCTAGGAGGCAGGAGCTCATCTCTGCCTTGACCTATGCTTGCACAGAAAGCCACATTTAACTACCATGTGGCTCAGTTTCCCATTTTCAAACCTGGGGTGATACCTTGTTGCTGTGAAGTGAGGCACAGTAGTTTAATGTATCAATACTTTTATATAAAGACCTTGTAGCATCTTAGGTGAAAGGGTCTTAAGATATGCAAAGCAGCAGCCTATTTAGAGCAACAACATTTTTACTCCGTCCTTGTGTTTTCAATAATGATTATGAAGAAGTATTATAGTGGGACTATAAACTGATTACTTGCTAAGAAGCTAATCTTCCCTCTGATAGGGACGACTGCAGTTCCTATTAAATCAATGGATGGTGATGCTTATATATCTAAGGGCAAAACTGAATCCACGCAGTATTATTGGTGGGCCAGTTTCAGGGGAAATAGATTAATTCAGTCTCTGCATGCTTCCTATAGATGTAATAATAACCTTTCCACTTATTCCCCCCCTCTGCCCCCCGCAAAAGAAAATTGTGAGGAGCCTGATAGTAGAATACCAAACAACCCTGTTTTCAAAAAGGAAATGGTGTCTTTTCTTTTTTCTCATTGAAAGCCCTGTAAAACAGTGCTGTGTGATACACAGACAGTGGCAGAATGCAGTTCTTAAGCTTTTTTAAAATTTTCCTCTACTTGCCTGTCTCTTTTAGAAAAGTTACATTAAAGACAAATCATGACTTTGTTATCCAACCAGTCCCTAGTGGAATATACTTTCTAGTACATTAACAGCTTACAGTTTTCCACAGGCTTTGGTCATATGAAGCTGAGACATTAAAAAGTTATCACAGCAAACTTCACTTCCATCTCAGAAACAGTTAAGGGTGGGGGTGCGGGGGGGGAAGAGAAAGGGAAACACTTGATGTTTGGTGGTGTGACACAGTTGATGAGAGAGCCTGCCAGCTGGGATGGAAATAGCCAAGCTGTACTATTTTGCAGCCTTCCTGTTCCTCTCTTAAAAGACCAATAGAAAAGCCCATTCAGCCTAAACTATGAAGAAAGAAAAACAGATCCCAATGGTTTTGTTGGTTCATTTGAAAAATAGCTAATCCAAGTGTTTACATGCAGACGTTTGCTGAAGCCAATCCAAAAACACACAGAGATTAAGGTCACCACTATGACTTGGTTTGAACAGAGAGCCATTTTCATACATTTAGTATCTCTGCTTTTACACAGTATCTGAAAAACAGTTCTCTTCACAACATTTAGGGGAGTATTCCTAATCCCATTTTACTGGTTAGAGTTTGAGACAGATATTAAAGTTAAAAGTACCTTTACGCGCAATAGTATTTAGCTTAAAAAATGGCAACTCAGGTAACCAACTGAGCTGTGAAATGACCTCAGATTCCCTAGGACCCAGATGATTGCTCTTAGCATAATATCGTCTTTCTACATCAAACAGCAATTGAGTGCTTTCAATACCTACAGAGGTGACTGAGCTCACAGAAAGTCAGTGGTACTTGTTCCCTTTCAAAAGTGGGCCTCTTATTATTTATCATGGCTAAGATATGAAGGAGCCATTTACCTGGGTCTTTTGATATTAGATGGAGATGATGGAATATCAGCATAACTGTCAGTGTCCATAATACAGTTTATGTAGCCTTGCATATACACTGTGGTTTTCAATTATGCTGTTAATGTTTAGTTTTCATCAGCCCTGGTAATGTATATAAAGCTTTCCATAACACTGGAAATGTGCTAACTTCAAGTTATTTTTACAAATAACTAAATGAAAATGCTCTAAAAATAAAGTAATGGCAGCTTCTCTAACTGCATCGCTAGTATCTTTAATTAAATTCCCAGTATCTTATCTAGTGTTTCTGGACTGATTTATCTGAGCCTTTTCTCTTCCCTTTTGAATGCAGACTCTCATGAAGGTCCATCTCCCAATACTATTTTGACAAAATGCTGTTGTAACTTTAATTTTGTCTCCAACTGAATGAGTGGCCAACACAAAAGCAATTGTGTATTGCAACCTCTGCTCAGTGGAATTCTAAAGGTAGTAATTTAACAGAAGGTAGGGTAGATATGCTCCTTTAGGCTAGGGACAGACATTACGCATAAAACAGTTTAAGTGATCAGAAACTGGTTTAAACCTATAACAGAACAGATGTTCAATGCACATAAACCAGTTTGAGAATGGCTGAAACCGGTTTGACATACACCTAGTTGAATGTAGTATCAGCTTTAACTGATTTGGGTCAAACCAGTTTATGCAATGTCTGTCCCAGACCCCTTGCTGGTTTAAGCTAAACCAGACATCCCAGCATCCTGGCATGGTCTCTAGGCTGGGCAGGGCTCTCTGCTCCACAGAAGGGATGGCCCCTCCCCTCTGCTCCCTGGCCAGAGCTCCAGAGACTGCAGGCTGCTCCCCTCCTTCCCCTCACCACTAAGCAGGAATTCCCCCTTCCCCTCTACCTTGCTGAGGAGGTGTCTGTGGATCAGGTAACAGACCACATGCTGGCTATGGTCCCTGCTGAAGCAACAGGCAGAATCAACAAGTAGCTGGTAATGTCCCTCTGTTGTTTTCTTAATGTGGTGATAAACGCTGTTATCTAACCAGGCTAATCAGAGCTCTTGCCAGAGCCTGGCCATGCCCCCCACAGGCCCATGCTGTGGAAGGAAGGGAGGGCTGCTCTAGTACCTCCCAGCTTCTAGCCTGAGCCACTGTAGGCATGTGCCTGCATGTCTGGGATATCTGTCCAGTTACAAAACTGGTTTAGCCTAGCCAGGTTAAACTGACCTGCAAATATTGAATCAATTCAGGCTCAGGTTTTTTGAGTGTCTGTCCCTAGCCTTATAGACTAGCTAAATGAGATTTAGAGAAAGAGAGCATGCGCACAAGTTTTCATGAACCCAAGTTCACTTCATCAGATGCTATAGTTTAACAGATCAGTAGTTTAACAACCACTGTTGTCTGTTCTTTGCTCTTTCAAAGAATCTCTGCTAATCTCCATAAGTAATAAAGTGAATGGGCATCCTAGAACCCATGCATGTTCACTCTTTCAAGTTTGTGCTGAAAACTCGCTAGCACTGTAATTTTTAGCACCTTGTAATTTATGATAAAGATAATTTAGAGGTTATCACGTGCTTTCCTGAGTCAAAAAAGTATGTGTGAGAAAATGTCATTGGTAATGTTTATCCAGAATGTAAAACACGATATCAGAATAAGTCTTATATTTTTCTTGGGTTCTAGCCAAAACAGAACGGTTAACAAAAGAAAAGTCTATAGGGTTGGGAGGGAGAGGTTTATTTTTTAATTAAAAGCCCTTTTGCTTTCCTTTGCTAAATACTATTGTATGAAAAAGTAGTTTTAAGCATATTTATACATCATGTGAGCTACTGGAAACCCTCAGACCACCCGCTTCCCAAGACACACACATGCTGTATATTTCAGGGCCCTCGTTTGAAGAATTCCATGAGTTCTGGTATTCATAGATGCTGGTTTTCTTTGTGATTGAGGTGGAAGAGGTGAACTGGCATTATGAGAATTAAGAAATGCACAAAAAGCCACTTTCTCTGAAGCTATACATTTCAAAGAAAAAACAAAGTACCTTATTCCTGAGCGACTGCACAAGGAGCAAATTTTCCTCCTCAGACACTTTATGAGTTATGCATAATTATCCCAGTTTTACAGATAGGAAAATGAGGCAGAGAAGTTGAGAAGCTCCATGATTGGGAGCGTCAGGAAGCACATGGCTGAACTAAGCCACAATCCCTGCCACGTGAGCTGGGCTGGGTGAGTGGGGTCAGAGCCCGGGAGGCTTGTCCGGGAGGCAGGGGGCAGGGGTACAGGAAAGAGGGCAGGTAGGCAAGGCCGGGGGTGGGGCAGGGTGGGGGCAGTAGATCCTGGAGTGCCCCTTACTTATAAAAGTGATCTTCACCATAAAAAGGCTGGAGACCACTGCTGTACACAATGCCCAAAATATGGCACAGGACCTGGGTCCAGCATGTGAAAACAATATTTGTATTTTACATTTGTTATTCGCATTGTTGACTTCATGTACACTTGGAATGAAATGTTATTATTCCCATTGAAAAGAATTTCTTTTAGTCTCAAAAGTGGCTCTTTCATAGCATGTACTTTGCATCCATTCTTATATTGGCTTTATAAAGCTTACCACTGTTAAAAAGAAAAAAATAACATCAAGGGATGTTGCCCAGGGAAGATGCACAGAAATTAGCAAGATATATTTATTCCTTCCAATGCTGAGAACTTCACAGTGTCCTGGTAGATGGAATCTTTGCTTAGTCCTTAGATCTACAACCTCAGACCTTAGATCTACAACTTTGCTCAGTAAGTACCTCCGCCCCACCAACTTTGTATGCTTAGGCACTTTGTAGGACACAGTCTCATACAATCAGGCTTTTCCCTTGGAGCATCCAATATTTTGGGCTCTAAATCAATGAGGACAGTCCTGTTTTTCTTGCACTCTTGCTTTTTCTCAAGTCTGTAGGCAAAACAATTCAGTAAGTATTGCAGTGTGACTCTGAGCGTTAACACAGGAAGAGCCTGATCTTGAAAGGTTCTGACAACCTGTTGCTTCTGTTGGCTCCCATTGATGCTCAGCACCTCCCAACATCGTGTTTAGAGTGTTGATGAAGCAAGTTGTATGCTGTGGTTTTCTTATGTACTGTCCTGGTTTGTCAATTCTATCGCTCTTTAAGGAAGTCATTTTTTTTGGTTACTGCCTTTGACCTCCAGTTCGCAAAAGCTCCATCTTAACATGGCCTCAATTCATAGGTCTATTATTATTCACCAAAGCACTTAAGTATGTGCTTGAGTCCATTGGTTTCAAGGGAATCTTTGGCCTGCTTAAAGTTTATGCAGGTCATTAAGTGCTGTACTGAAGTCCATCCTTCAACCCATAGTTAAATATTTTGTTGAGCTGAGGCTTTCTGTAATAGTAAACGTCTGAAAAAATATTTGGCAGGGCTATTTACTAAATAATTGATTTATTTTATACCTGCTTCTGATCCAGTGTTCAGGGGAGTTTCTGCTGATTTACTTCAGTGTAAGTAAAAGAAGACACAGGCTTCTAGGAATTTATCTGTGCGCATAAGTAAAGATCAGCAACAGGAGGCAGGGTAGCTATCTGCAGGAATTCTTACAGAAAACAGATGCACTTTAACACAGAAATATTGATTCTGCAGACATGACATTTCTATTCCATTAATACAGCTATCAGGAGGAGAAAAGTACACAACAACAAAATAGCCTAAAAACGAAAATGGAGAAGTTCATTATAATCAGTCCCCAAAACAGGAGGAAAAAAACCAAAATGGACATGCAAAGGGCTACTTCAAATGGGCAACAACCACAGTTCAGGAAACAAAGATGGAATGGTTTCAGGTAGGATCTCCCTGTCTGGCAGGACTTTGAAGGCCTGACATTGCAAAGTTTTTAAGGGCCCTTGATGATACTTGTTGATTCCAGTTGGATTGAAAGACTCCTGGAAGTTGGCACCACCAGTCAGGATTTGGCCCTCGCAGTCTGAACCAACATAGAACCACTGAGATCTGTGAGATGCACTGACAGATCGTACACATAACAGTGCTGAACAGTTTTTTTTTCAGTTTGCTGAACCAAGTAGGTTAAATATTGAAAGGTCTCCCAGAAGGAAGTGTTTTTTTAAGGAGGCATCTGAATGAGAAGACAGGGTACCATGAGGGGTAAAAGAATAGGGGGAATATTGCGAGCAGAGGCGAGGCATGAAAGACAATGCAAAGAGGCCAGAGAAGAGTGCTTCTGGCTAGCATTACTACATGTCCTGTTTTTACCTGGACAGTCCCATTTTAAACAGCTGTCACAGTTATCCAATCAGTTTGGCCAAATTATTTCTTTTGAATTTAAAACAGCACTGTCCTAGTAAAAATGGGACTTCTTCATCCTCCTCCCCACTCCACTATTCATCGTTCCACACCCCAACCTGCCTGGTCTCCAATGTGTTCACTATACGTTATTTATATACCAAAGCTTGGAGATGGCTGAACATGCAGATATTCTGGAGGGAGGGAGGAGGCAGCGGAGAGTCACATTTTGACACTTAGAGAAATGTGGTCACCCTACCCCTAACACATAATGCAAAGAGACTGGGGAAAAGCATAAGAAGGGGAAAAGCACAGGAGGGAGTAAGAAAGAACACGGTAGATATGGGCAAGAGCTGAATTGTACAGCTCTTTGGTCAGAAATAAAAAGCCTAACATTTGCAGCAGGCAAGGAGAAGCCAATGAAAAGGTTTGAAGAAGGAAATGATATCATCACAAAATTATTATAATTTCTAGTCTAGTCACAGGGACAAGACCTAACTGGGATGTTCCAGGCTGTAGTGTTACAGCTCCACATGAGGCGTGAGAAGGGAAAATAAACAAATGCTGAGGGTGAAAGGAGAAATTAGAGAAATATTTGGAAGTTGAAAGGATTATAAGCCATTGTATACTTTTACTAAATGTTTTTTGTTTATTAGGCCCACAATATATATAATCAGGGACATCTCCAGAAAAAATACATTCCTTCCTCCCACCTCAGAATAAAAAGTAGATGTTTAACAGGACTTTGTCTTGTTTAATTTTTAATTACAATTCAGATTTACTTATAGTGTGTAGATAGTACATGCGCTGGTCAATTTTAAAGCGACATGGAGATGCAAAAGGCTTTCTTATTTGCACGTTGTCCTTTGATCTGTGCTACTCAAATGTGGACTTTGCAGAAACAACATGCTGCTTCATTGTGACAAACTTTATTAAGATTAATCTTGTGATCAACAGCACACTGATCACAAATCAGGAACTACACAAATCCCACAGTGCAAAGCTGCTTTTAATAAGAGCCTTGGAGATATCTGGACACAAGTCTCTAGAGCATCAAGGTTTTTGTTCTTTGGGGTATGTGCTGTGCATCTTAAATGGAGCAAAAGATGTTGAAATGAGAACAGATTTTAGGCAACAAGGAAAATAACTTTTTATTCTCTTTCAGTAGAGATGAAATGGCTGCCTCTAAGAGTGACAATGAGGATGACATTGCTGCACGACTCCAACCGACTTTGGTTGAACTGGATGACAATTTAGGGGGTATGAAACAATATTATCTCTGAACTGCAAAAGGAATAGCAAAGGGACACAAGGCCAGATTTTACCCTCAAATGTATGTGCAATGTTCTAACTGAGTTTATGGGAGGTACATACAGATCCAAGGTCAGAAACTGGCCTGTGCTCTATAAATTGATGCTATGTTTTGTTTTCCTGGTAGGGCAAACACATATATTAGGCTACAGCTACATATTTTTGCAAATACTTTTATAGATATCATCCCTGTATCTGAGCACCTGTTACTAGAAAGGAATCAGCAATATTTTATGGGCCAGTTTTTTTCTGGAATAATTTTACTGGCTTCAGCGAAGTTATATAAGTAGTGAATTTGACCCTAAACCTGACCAATATGCCATAACTGTAGCTTTGAAGCAGAATCCATCATTCTGCATCACATAAGCTGATATTTTGTAGTTCATAAGAATAGAGTGAGTGATGGCAGACTTTCTTATATAAAAGTATTTCAATTGAATCCATTGCTTGGTTTGAAGTTAAACATCTAACATCCTGACAGGTAAAGTTAAAAGAGAGAAAATGTCATCACATGAGCACCAGTCTTCTATAGTAAAGCAAAATACTGCACATTTTTATAAAACAAAAACCTTTTTATTACCACTCATAATTTTGCATTACCTTAGAATTTAGTGAACCTATCTCATTTCTGAAAGTTTTGTACTCCTGTGATTCCATTAGCTGCTGTGGAATAACTCTTGATATACATTAAAGTAATTGAAAAAAGAATTTCATCCAACAGCTTCTTGCACAATGCAGCTGAATGATTCCTGAATGATGAAGGCAGCCTGGTAAAAGAAGAAATACAAGTTCTGTTTCTTTGCTTGCTAGCTTGAGGAAATCCTTCAGATGTGTTGTAATTACTAACTGGGTTTGGGAATCATAATTTGGAGTTGTTTGCTGGTTCTCAGAAATGCTTCTCCTTTGCAGTAATATGGTGATGGAGCGAAATTAGTCAAAGATAAAGTATGAACAGAAGTCTAAATGCTGCCCTCAACTGCACGTGTCTATTTCCCACTAACTGCAATGAATGAATACACATATTTGATGATCATAATCAGCAACCAAACAGTAAAATGTATCCAGAAAGCTCTCTCTCACACAACAGGAGCTTGTAAGCTTATAAGCTTACTAAGATTCTTAGAAACATGTAAGTTGTAATTAATATAACCAAAACACCTGCTTTTTCTTAAGAGAATATAAGCCATCTCTGAGTAATTGAAAGTGATGTTGCATGTTCTTCTTGGTAACCATCGATCCTCTGGATCATGGTGTATGTGCAAGAGGTCTATGCGACCATCACACCAAGACCTTCAGCATGTATGCCTAGGCAAGAGTATGCTGGAGTGGAGGCTGTCCTAGGCCTACCATGCCCCCTTTAGAGTCTAAAGTTTAGACCATCAAGACAGAGTCCAAAGGCCAAACAGAGTCCAGATGTTCAGTGTGTCAATGGTTGTAGCTTCTGCCAGACAACAGATTAGAGGTGCTATGACTGCCTTACACCTCAGCAAGGATACATTTCCATCAGGGTGATGTCCCTTAGCCTTTCTCCATCCAAGATGTACCCACATGACACTGGGGTTTTGGGGCACCGTATAGTTGCCTTACTCTGGGGGTTGCAACATTGTGGTATTTTATAGGAGCTACCCCACCACAAGTAGCCCCACCACGTTGCCACCAGGCCCTCCAGTTCCATGCAGTTTATAGTCATACCCAAAAACTAAATATATAGTACCAATAAATGAATATTTTTGTTTATATATTTTGCAGCACTGGAAGCTGGACATTATGACACAGATAGTGATTCCATATTCAATCACGTAAATGAGGTGTTAAGCCCACGTACAAGCAATGTCAACACCGCTCAAGTGCTTGCCTGTTCTGTTCCAGTAACAGTCATAGATGAGGTTCCAAGAGTTAATGACTTCACAGCACCTCGAAACAAAGAAAATGCTCTACTCCCTAATGAAGATGGCATAGAAGATTTCTCAGTTGACTCAGTTAATGTAGGAAACTTTACTAATAAAAATAACAATGCAGGTTCTTTTGATAAGGACCATGTGGACAGCAGATCTCTACATATTTCAAAAGATTTAATACATCAGAAGTCATCTGAAATTGATTTCAAATCTCTGCCTATAGGACAAAGGAGAGATATGTTTGAGTCTCATGTTGTCTCACTTGACAAAAGAAATGAGAAATATCTGGGGCTAGAAAGGATCTATAAAAATGATGTTAGGTCCAAGGAATGTAGACCTAAGTTGATTTCTTCTGACCTCAAGCCTGCAACTGAAAGCAGTGCAGAGAAAGAGAGACCCAATGTGTTTAATGAAAAAAATAATCTAGAAAGATCTCAAAACAAAATAAAAACAGAATTGGAATTCAGGCAAACTTCAGCAAAAAACGCGGAAGAGAAAGAAGATACTCAGTCAGCACCCATGTGGTGTCAGCGTGCTCATAGTACGTATACAGTAACAAGCTATGAACCCAGAGTAGGTCTGACAACCTTTAAAATTGTCCCTCCCAAACCTGAAATAAAACATTTTGATAAAGGTACATCTCTCTCCAGTGGTGCCATTAAGATAGATGAGTTAGGCAATCTTGTAAGTCCAAATGCTGGTGATGGTAAGAACATACCAGATGCTTCTACCAGTGAAATGGAGGAACCTTTCATTGGGAGAATAAGAGCATTCTGGAGGTCACACTCTATGGAAAAGCAACATGATGAGTGCATAGAACATACGTCTAAAAAGACAGTAGCTACCACAAACTCTAAACCTTTTACTGTGAAACCTGAAAACACACCTCTCTCTCCCACAGATGTAAAACCAGTACCACCAGAAACATTTGCATCCAGGGTGACTAAAAGGTCTTTTGAAACTGAAAAAATCAAACAGCCTTATGCAACCACACAGTCTCAGGTGAAAACATCCATAGCTCCAGTACTGAACAGGAACAAGACAGAGTTCCCATTTCTAAAGCCTTATAGAAGAACTTCAAGCCAATATGTTGCTTCTGCCATTGCAAAGTATATTACTTCACCTACATTTAAGGCTGACTCTACACTCAGTCATGACAAAGAAGAAAATAACCATGAAGAGAGAGGAATGAAAATTGAAGCAGAACATTCCCCCCAAAAAAACATTATTGTGGCCAAAAACAGCCCTTTGGAAGAAACACAATCAATAGAAACAAGCAAAGATTATTCAAATATTTTTACTTGCAATCAGAAAGCATCCAACAGGTTTACACTTGGTGATAATTTTGGAGAAGAAAACAAAGCTCGAAATGTCAGGGCACTGAATCAAGCAACTCCTGTTGGCTTCTATAAAAAGAGTGTCAATGTACCACTTACTAAAACCTCAGTGATGAATAACAGTTTTGCACAAGATGATCACAGGCTTAACAGCAAACAAAAGACAAAGCCTGTATTTGATCAGAAATCTGAGCATAGGGACCAAACCAATTCTTCCTCACACCTCAGATCACCTGGTCTCCATGTACCCAGCTTCTCTTCTGGTTCATCTTTGAGTGCCACAAAATGGCAGGTTGTGGACAAGCCTCCTGGAAACTCTTTAAAAGTCTCATCTGAGTTAAACATTGCATCTGCTAACAACAATGGTGATTTAGAAAGAGAAGAGAAACCCAATGGTATATTACTGGGTAATGTCAATGAGTCTGATATCACTGTACAAACCAATATCTTTGGGCCAAAGAAGAAGTTCAAACCAGTTGTTCAGAAACCAGTTCTAAAAGATACATCTCTGCACACTGCACTAATGGAGGCCATTCAGACCGGAGGAGGAAAAGAAAGACTGCAAAAGGTAAAAGGACATTCCAGCTTGGAGAATCCTGTATTTACACTAGTCGACCCCTGGCAGCTTTATAACTGGTGATGGGCTGGACTGCACATTATGTTTTAAAAATGTATGAGGGCAAAATGTGGAACCAGGCCACTGGTTGTCCTGCACATAATGTAGTGTTATGCAACCTTTTAGCTGCTGCAGAGGATAATGAGCATATAGTATAAAGGGAGAAGAAGTATTTGAGATTAGTTAGCCTGAAAACCTAACCTGTGTTTCTGAAGGTTGGATAAAAATAGCATGAAGATGATATATAAATACATGCAAATGACAGATAAGTTGTTTTTGATTATCCAGAGTTATTACTTAGGCACTGAAAGTGAGCTTAGTTCAATGTAGTACACAAAGGACTTGCAACCCTGTGCAAAATACAACTCGGTGAGCTCACTTTTATGAATCTATGGCCACATCTACATGAGACACAGACTGTGCAGTTGTTACTGCACAGTCATTTAGTACTTGCATACCCAAGTACTAAATGACTGTGCAGTATCTGGCATTACTGTGCTGTAGTATCCCTGCACGGCTTCCTGGTGACACTGACTGCGCAGTAGTAACAAGCTACTGCACAGTAGTAATGCGTTCTCATGTCAGCCTGGCGAATACAATTCAGTGTCAGCAAGGATTGCTGCAGCAGCAGGTCCAAAAGGAGACATGGTGCCTACCCATGCAGCTCACCATATAAAAATATGCCCCAAGCACCTTTTAATAATGTTTCCCAAACTGTCTTTAAGTAAATCTCTAGCACCAAATTGATGATGTCTATTGTGATCCTGTTCTAGATTTCAGACAGCATGATGAATGGAAGTCAGCAGAAGCCTTCACATAGTGAGCCAGAAAATGAGCGGTCAGCCCTGTTTGCAGCAATTAGAGGTCACAGTGGCATCTCAGGGCTGAAAAAGGTAAGAAATAAAGAGGACCAGTGCTCTACTCATAGTTGGCTCCCACTGAGAATGTGTTTCCAGCAACCTGGAAAACATCCAGCATAAGTTGTAGTGCAAAGGGAGGGTTTTAGAAAAAAGATGATTACACAGTACAGGATCTTAATGTTTTCTGGGGCAAAGTTATGACCTCATCTGTAGAATTTTATTGACCACTGGAATTGTGCACTTGTGGCTGTAGTCAAACATTTTGGGAAATCATGGCTACGTATGGCACACTACATATTTGCAGACATTAGGTTTCATTAGATTTTAAAAATGACACCTCCTATCTGATCATGAAAGCATTTATACTATTTAATAACCAGGGCCTGAATTGTTCCAGCCCACGCTTCCATCAAACTCACTAACCCACCAAAGAAGTGTATTTGATTAGGAGGTTTCCCTCTCCTTTGCCCAGTCACTTAAGGCATTACCAAGTATCTGTAATAGTAGCAGATCACTGAATACTCACCAGTCAGCATTCCTCATGTTCTTTATATTGCTCTGGTTTTCTCTTCCCTCAAAGCAGCTATGAATGCCACATAGACCTCACAGCTGGTAGGGCAGTTAGCTTCCTTTCAGACTGACACCAGGGGCAGTGAAAAAACAGCCAAGAGTGCAGCCATCCCATTGTAAAGACAGCTTTTGCATAGACAGAAGGCAGTCTAACCTTATAAACTAAATCAGAGAGGTAAAATATAAGCTTTAATACAGGACTTATAAATAGTTATAAACTTTAATATATTGCCCTCTGCTATGAAGTAAGCCCTCTGCTATACCTCTTTGATTTGGTTATTCTATAAGGTGCAAGCCTACCTTGCGTTCTGCCTTGATTTCAGACTAACATGGCTAACTACATCTCTCAGCTACATACACCCTATCAAGCTGCTGGGCATGGGACCCTTGCTAATCAGCGTAATATGTATGTGTTTCCCAGTGGTCAGAGCACAGGAATGGGGTACAGGAGCTCCTGAGTTCTATTCCTTGTTTTAAAACTGCTTCCCTTGAGGGGCTCCAGTTAATTTTGTGCTCTTCTGCCTCTGTTTTGCTGTCGGTGAAGTTGGGATGACAATGATGATGATATTTACTTTCTTTGTCATACATGAGAATGCATTTGTTGATAGATGCCGAATGCTTTGAAGATACATAACACCATGATAAATGCTAAATATATGCTAAATATAGGCTTTCAAGCTAACCTCAATTATTATGAATATACTGTAAAAGACAAAAATATATGTGGAGGGAATTGAAGATAAAGCACAAGCCAGCTTTGCTTAAAAATTCCCTTTCCTCCATTCTTGCTTGCAAGGGAGTGAGCTTCCCCACATATAATTCAGGCAGAAATGTTAGGTTCAGGAATTTCACAGAAAACCTTTCTTGGAAAAAGCAGTCAGGTTGGCTTTTCCCATTTACTTTCAAATAGTTCTTTCCAGTCCCATTTCCTTTTCATTTTGGATGGAGTGTTCAGATTTAATAGCAATTTTAAAATAGAGCCAAATCTGAGAGCCCAGCTCTCTCTCATTCATTATAACCACCATGCAGTACATATTACCAAGAGTAACAAGATTCCTGGGTGGCGACTGCAATTCTCATACATCTTCTTGATTGCAAAATCCTTGTGGTCATTCCCAATTCCAACTCTCAGCCTCTTACCTTACATGCCAAGAAGAGTTACAGGATGCTAGAGTTCACAGTAAATAAAGATTGAGTTTCTGAGACAGAGTCAGTGCCAAATCCTTGATCCTGGTAATCAGCCCACTTGAGTGATGTGAGAGAGTAGTAACAGATGTTTAAACCAATGAGCAAACATAAGTTATACATGTTTTACATCGTTGGAACAAGCTCAAGCCATGAGTAGTGAATTTAAAAAGCATCAAATGTCAAATAATGTGCAGGTCAGTTATGTATGATATCAACAATTCATCTACAACTGTATCATTAACAGATCTCATCAGCAGCCTCTGACGAGCTACGGAGCTTCAAAAATGCAGACGTGGCCTCGCAAAATAAAGAAAACTCCTGGGCAGAGGAGCTTTCTATCCCACCACCCCCACCTCCACCAGTCCACCTGTCTATAACAGCCGCCCCTACATTCTCAACCACTGCTGAAAGTAACCCTGGGGAGGCAAGACAAGCACTAATGGAGGCCATTCGCTCTGGCACTGGAGCAGCAAGGTTAAAAAAGGTAAAGGAGTCATTCTGTATTGCCAGCTGAAATTGCCAGAAATTGCTGTACTGCTCTGTGAATGCAAAGCTTGTAAGCTGTGCTAGCCACATTTTTAATCCCCTTTCTTGTCCAGTTAAAAAGATATATAACATCCTTTAATTGCTGCAGGGAGACTGGGATATATATACACTTATATACATACAAGTATACACATATGCAAACATAGTTTGAGTTTAATTGACCATGTAGCACCTACCCTTTTCATATTATATCATGTAATTGCAGATACACAGAGATGAGTAAGAGGTTAACTTCATCCCGAACTAGATAATTTCAGCCAGGGCTTTGTCAACCTGGGCCTTAAAAACCTCCAAGGATGGAGATTCCACCATCTCTTTAGGTAACTTGTTCCAGTGCTTCACCACCCTCCTAGTGAGAAAAGTTTTTCATAATATCCAACCTTAATCTCCCTTCCTGCAACTTGAGACCATTGCTCCTTGTTCTGTCATCTGTCACAACTGGGAACAAGTCTAACTCCATCCTGTTTGGAGGATGGAACCACCCTTCAGGCAGTTAAAGGCTGCTATCAAAGCCGCTCTCGGTATTCTCTTCTGTGGATTAAAAAAAGAGTTAATTTAACAGCATACATTTTAGAAAAAATTAAGATGACCTTTGCCACTTTTTGGACAAGATCCTTTTAGTCAGATAAATCAGAATCTGGCATGCACATTTTCCCCCTTTTCACTTCTGAAACACCAGTAGCAAAGCAATTTTGGCTGCTGACAGATGTGGCAGGGGGGGAGGGGTGGGGATGGTGCTTTACTTTCAGCTTGCTTGCCCCCACGCTGAGTGGAGCACCTGCCCAGAAGAGGAACCACGTCAGTCTGACCCAGCTCACCCAACCTGTACAGATCGGGTGCTTCAGCAGGGCTTTTTGGCCTTTTATCTAATAGCTGATGGAAAAGCACCAAAAAGCACCACCAAAGCGCATGATTTATACAGACGCTGGGGAGCTGGGTCAAACTGACATGGTTCCTCATCCGGTAGAGCACTGTTTTGTTTTGTTTTGTTTTGTTTTGTTTTTCCACGTCTTTCAGCAGCCTTAGATGTAACTATTTCACTTTAATTCCTAGCATTACTTTGATTTGGGGAGCCAATACTTTCAGTTGAATCATGCATCACTAAGGCTGTTTGGAGGTCAAATTTTGAAGCTGATACCTTTGACAGTGCCTGTTTTAAGGCATATCATGTATACTGGTAGTTTTCTTATCTTTTCGAAATAGGGCCTTCTGAGGAAAACAGGCCTGGGCTCTATGCAGAATCACACACCAGGAAATGTCTAGTCTTGCAAGTTCTGGTGTGAATTGGAGTTAACTCTGCTGAAATCCACAGAATAACAAGAGTACTAGTTTGGTATGAGATCAGACTCGGGCCCTATGGCTTTCAGTCTTCATCCATTTATATGGGTACAACTCCCAGCAAGCCAAATATTATTCTTATTACTTAGATAATAAGAATTATTATTCTGGCGTATTTTTCAGAGTAACTCCTTGTAGCTCTGAGTTAGATCCTCCTTTCACTAGTATGAAGTTACTTCTGATTTAAGTAAGAAACAAATAGAGCCCATTGGCCTCAGTTGAGTTATTCCAGTATTACACAGCAGTAAGCTAGATGGACTTTGGCCCAATGACTTGGGTATTTACCAACACAGATGGAGCTTTCTCACCTTGTGACTTATCTGATGCAAATCATAAGCATATGTATATGGTTTAGCCTTGCCCTTTATAAAACAAACCAAAAGTACTGTACTATCAAATGATACTATGCCTTTAAAACATCTAGTTCTTATAAGGCTTAAATTCTTTAGAATTACACAAACAAATTAGTGTTTTAAGGAGTCTTACTACATCAGCATGCTAAAATAAAATAGATTGTGTGATTATTTTTACATGGGTAGAATTACATGATATGTTGTTTTAGATATGTATAAAACACCTTTGGTAGGAAAACACCTAACAGGCTTCTGTAGAAACAAAAGGGTGGAAAATATAGTATTTTCTGTCTCCATTACACCTTCTTAAAGAAGAGTTTTGTTAGGTGTTCAAGGGTAACTTATGCATGTATTTTTTTCTATATCCATACTTTTCCTGGAGATGTGCTTTTTAAAGCATATTAGGTCTCAGCTCAGCCAGCATTATTGTCAGCCCAAGTTCTTCCAGCAAAGAGTTCCATAGCCATGAACCTGATTCTGATTATTCCAGTAATAAACCTAGATCCCTCCATCGGCATTAGCCCTGAGGACTTTAGCTGTCTTCTTGAAGTTTTGGTGGTCTCTGTGGCCCCAGAGCCATTAAAGTAGCCTGGCCCCAGTCCATTAAAGTTTATAGATCAGGGTCAGGACCTATTCTGTAGTGTGTGGGCAGACAGGCCATGAAGGCAGTTCTAAGCTCTTCATGTGCCCTTTGTCATGTGTTAGACAGTTTGCCAGATGTTACACCTACTTCCACATTATAGTGATTGCATTCTTAGGGTGGACTGTATTGTTGTAATAGTCTTAACACCAGGGAGACCAAGAGTGCTTCACCCACAGCTCTTTTGCAAAATGAAAAGGAACAAATTTTTGCTCCACCCAAGATGGAATAAGCTATTCCTCATTGCTACTGCTGTGGCAGTCTGCATATGCGGGAATAATGGTAAATCCTGCATGGCCTCATGTCTTTTTAGCAGTAGAAGCCCCAGTTACCCTTGACAGTTGGTAGGACTACAATATTTACACATTTTCAGGGGACTTCCATCCAATTCCTATTGATATTAGTTCTGTGTGTTGTGGAATAGACTAAAGCCAAATGCTCTTTTCCATCTGGGGTGTACTTTTCCAGTTGGTCTAATAAAAGGTATCATTTTGGAACCAAGAGTTCTGGTTTTTTGTACTTCTCCATCTGGTGCTCTTTTCCTGACATACGGACACCTTGCTTAGAATGCAGGTGTAGTGAGGGGAAGAGAATGTGATAGCTGCACATTGGTGGTAGATGATTTTGTAGCATCTTATGATTTCTCCAGACAGTAGGTTGTATGAGTTAAAAGGGAGGATAAAGGAGTATGTACCTTTTTTGCAGCTTTGCATGGTGGTGAGGCACAATTACCTGCATATCTGGTCGAGTTCTGCTTAATAGGAATAACTGTACTGTGGCTCAGTACTGCTCCAGTTAATCCAACATTTTCTACACATAGCATTAGCATCATCAGAAAGATGGTGGTGAAGGGCACAGGGAGATTTGTTATTACTCTACCACCAGTGGCTGGACATTCATCAGTAGGACCACTTGTGATTTCTGCTCCGCTGGACCTAGAAGATGAGGCATCTAGTATGTAAGAAGACATGAGTGCTGTTGAAGTTAGGGTTCCCTAACCCTCTAGATATGCCTTCCAGAAAAAGAGGGAGTAGAAAGTCATCAGGAGCTTTAACTGGTTGCTTTGTCTGGATTCCATTTTCTAATGCTGTATTCTTCAGTTTAGTTGGTGGCTTTACTGTGAAGGAGACATTGGTTACCCTGGTTGACATCCTGAGGCCAGAGGTTCTTCCCTAGACTTGCCTGGGTCAAGTGGTGAGGAAGAAGTTAGTTTCCTAACTAGTGGGCTGAACTGTGTCTGAATTTTCTGTTCCTTCTGTTTGGGAAATTGAGTTAAATTCCTTCAAGGCACATGGGATGGGGATGGTTCTTGGGTGACATGCCTACCTCTGCTCTGATTTAGTGAACTTTTTGAAGTCAGATGATGGTTTTTCCCATGTTAGCCCTTTGTGTTTATATTTCTTTGTATCTGTGGTCTCCAATCCACTCTTCTTAGGAAATGCATTGTCTGTGGGACCCTCCAGTGATGCTTGTAGGCATTGGAAATTAACAAATTAAAACAGAAATTGACAGGGAGAGCAAAGTATGATGTTGCCAGCTACGTGTTACTTGCTCGGTATCGTTGCCCTTGAGCCTGTGAAGGCTGGGAATTACTGCCTTTTATCAGTCAAGAGATAGGCACTCTTAGCTGATTAACAGGTTCTCTGCAAAGAATAGTTCTGCTGGCTGAGATTTACCTGAGGCTGTCTTTGTGGAAGAGCTCCAATATGCTTCCTTTACCACTGCAGCCTCAGTCTGCTTCTGGGCCTCTTGTTCGTAAAGACAGGTTGTAGGTGGATTTTGTGCTACTGGGGCTGCAGTGGTCTGCCCACTTGCTTCATTTTGCTTTGTTTATCAGAAAACCAGATGGAACTATGTGAGGACACGGCTTGTTTTGGGGCTGCCTTGCTAATGTTTTTTGTTACTAGAAGGGACATACTGGACCATCAAGTCCAGTCTCCTGTGTTCCCAGGCAGCCATTTACCCAAGAAGACCCCATAATTCCATGTCAAGCCCTTGATTAGCTTTTGATTACACTGTTGTAGTGCAGTGTTGTAAGCAATTTAGATGTTTAAATTCTGTGTCTTTCTGCCGCTCTTCTTGGAGTACTCTAGAATTAAAAGGTCCTGTTGGCAAATAATATGATTAGTAGATCAGGTGGTAAAAGAGGAGATGACTTTCTTGAGATTATAGGGGTGTGTGTTGGGTGGGTATGTGTGTGTGAATATGGTGCGTATGTAAGGAAAGGCAAGCAGGAAAGGAATGCACTCACCTAAATAAGAAGCATTCCAACAACCACTCAAGCACTGATCATAGCTGAGAAGAGGCAGCTGCTTGACCTCAATGCTGGTTACAGATCTGTTTGTTCCAGACTCAGAACCTGGAGAATAAAGATCCATGGTGCAGGAAGGGAAGAGGAAGGCTGCTGCAGGCTAATACCAACTGCCTTAATATTTAAGGGCTGCAGCAAAGAGGCTTTGCTCTCATCACCCAGAGAATGCCAGGCAAAGTAATGTCATTTTAGGGACTTGCGGGAACAGTCAAGCACAAGCAAGACACTATCTGTATATGTTTCCTCCTTGGTTTTGATCCATTTCCCTGAGTTCTGTGATCCTTTTGGCAAAGATCTTTTTTTTTTTTTAATAGTTGCTTTGTCACTGTGCATGGTGAGAGAGGTCATTAGCTATATTAGTCTTAAGTCTGGCGGAAGGCAGGGTAGATTGGTACCTTGTAGAATAAGTCAGAGATGTATGGCATAAGCTTTCATAAGCAGAGGGTTTACTTTATTACGTGCAATGAAAAGACTGCAGGAAGCAGAGTGACATTCACATTTCCAAAGTCAACATGTAGCATACAACCTGTTTGATTAAAACCTGGTTTTAAAGCATATTTAATTTTATAGCTTTTTAATGCAAGATTTGTTTTTTCCCACATAGAATGTTCTGTCTATGTTATAATGCTTCTTCTCATGGCTTTGCACATGTACGCAGGGTGCTGTCAGTTTTTTAGAAATAAATAGGCCATGTTGTTTCTCATTCTGTGCATGTGGCTTCAGTTGACTTCACCTGAGACTTATGTAGGCAGATAGAGGGCACCATATGGATCCTGACTGAATTTTGGTGCTAAATATTTAGTTTCCCTCCTGTCATATACACCAAGGAATCATTCTTTGTAAATGAAATGCAGGCTCTCTTCTGTTTGAAGGAAAAGCTTACCAGTACAGATGACAGACTACAGACAGAAGCACGTGCATTATTTTAACTCTTGGCTTTCAGAAAAAGAAAAAGAAAAAAAAAGTGATCACAGCATAGACAAAAGGAATAAGATAATTCTACTGACATTAGAAATGAAATTAAAAGATATTCCTGCCTATCTAGGGCCAAGTTCTCTATTGCTATTACTGAGCAAAACACTATTTTCACATCAGCATAACTGCATCCATATGACCTCTATTTTTAAAAGTGTGTGTGTGTGTGTGTGTGTGTGTGTGTGTGTGTATTAGGTGTTATATCACAGACAGTAATTTCTGGGTCATATTTCTGAAGGTCGGGGCCTTTTCATTGGCCCTGGTTCAGGAAACATCCCTATTTCAGAAAAGCACTTAAACACGTGTTTAGAGTTAAGCATATGCTTTAGTGTTTTTATGACTAGGGATGAACCATAAGCATATGTTTAAGTGTTTTCCTGTATTTGAGCCTATGGGAGTTCTCCGCATCTAACCAGGGAAGGAAAAAACTCGTTCTTGTGACCTATCACAACTAACCAATACAGCTTATATTTTCACTGCTCAGCATTGAATACACATGATCAGCATTTGTGATCAATCCAATGTTAAATAAATCCATGGAGAAATTCATCAAGTAAATGAAGACGTAGAAATCCACCAAGCTGACGGAGAAATCTTGATCTGACCACACGTAGTCCACATAAAGGAAAAGGCATGAAATTCACACTGTGGATTACTCAATGCAGTCTATTTGCTTGGCTCTAATAAAGAGAGGTGATTTAAAAATAATAATAAAATAGCCCCACAAGAGAATGTTTGGTTAGTAAAGTCAGCAGTTGGAAGTTTAAAAATATCTTGAATGATTATTATTTGCTTTTCTTTGTTATAGGTCCCTCTGCTAGTTTGAATCGTGGATAAAGAACAAGTAATTGGAAAATATAACCCCACATGATCCCATGATCATAATTCAAGGACTGAAGTGGCAAAGAACATCAAGAAGTTCAGTTTATTCCCCTGTCTACAGGCCAAAATAAGTTGCAGTTAATTTTCTGTTTGTTCCTGCATAATAGTTCTAAGGGAAAAAATATGTTGCTTTGCTGCACAGCTACTGTGCCAAGAAACTGCATTTTGCCTCTGAATATTTAAATTTGCCAATAAACCATTCTTGTTGGCAGGTTAATAAGAATATAAACACTGTGTAGTCCTGCTTTAATACTTAATTATGTTTATGGGCTAAATTAAAAGACTTTTTGCTAGCTCTCTGAAATGTAACACTCATTCATTTTGAAGTTGTTTTAAAATATGTAACTGTTTCAAACATTTATTTGCTTCTTGCTCTTTGATTTGGAAGACGGTTATAAGCAGTAAGGGGGACAAAGTAGAATAAAGATCCATAAAAAATAATCACAAGAAAAAAGTTATGGTACATTCTGAAAGGCCTTAATTGCCATATACTGAAGTCACTGTTTTTTTCTAATTAGGTGAACTCTTTTTCTAGAACATTCACTATACACGTAGTCAATACTGAATTTGAGGTGGTGTACTATTGAGAAGTTACTTATGGGATATATGACGTATAGATACTAACTTGCAGAGATATACTGAACCCTAGTAACATTTGTGATGTTCTTCCAACATTGAAAGATTAAATTAAGAATAAAGGGACCTTCATCTACAGCAAGGACTGTGAGGTTTTAAAATGCTGCTTAGAGATTCAAAAAATATGGGAGTCCTTCATGCCCACCCAAATGCAGCAGTGTTCACTCACATCTGTAAGAACAGGACTAAGTCCCCAAGCTGGTATAAATTGAGTATAATCTGGTCCCTCTCATTCTTCATGGCTGTAGCACCCCGCTTCACAGGTATTTATAGTAGTAGATTTTAAAAATATTAACTACTTTCGTAGTTGTCGTTGTATATATTTTTAAAATATTTTGTTAAATTTAAATGATAACTTAAAAAGGACAAATCAAATTGTCTTTTTTCATATTTCCTATATTGTAATGAAACTGAGGAAGTGAAAGTTTGTACATTTAAATTTTTTATAATTACCAGACCGGAATGGAAGTTGCTTGGTTTTTTTTCAGAGCTGGGATTTAAAAACATAGTTGTGTAATGTAATGTTAAAAAGGAGAGAGACTATATAGCCACCTGCACTTAGTTACTGTATATTATATATTGTAAAATACTGATACCTGTTAGTGCCACAAATAAAAAAATGTTACAAGATCTGCAGGAGTCCTGTACCTAACATTTTGCAATTACAGAACATACTAGTTGTAGATAAAAGACAACAGCAGTGTGTTGCGTTGTGTTCCATTTCTTCATATATATTGGATCAAGCTAGAAAAAGGTAGGCCTGTGCAAAGCAGCTAGTATTCGCTTCGGATTCGGCCAGTTCGGGGGACAGTGATTCGATTAGCTGATTTGAATAACTATCCAGAATCGATTCGGCCGAATCTGATTCGGAGATTCGGCCAGGCCCATCCCCGCCATAATGTGGTCTGTGCCCGCCTGGCCTCGAACATCTTGCTCTGTGCCTCTCTGGTTCGGGTGCTCACCGGGATCCGCCCTGCTGTCGCAGGTGGTCTTACGAGGAGGTCTTCACACGCGACGCAGATCACCCCCTTCTTGCCTGCCATGACTTTGAATCTTCTTCAGTGTGGGGAGCTCAGTACTGCGCGATTACCCTCGCTGGCCACTCGTCCCCTTCAGTGGTCTTCCGCGAGGCTCCACCTCCCCTCTACCTCGCCCTTTACCCAGCCTGGCAGGTCACTGTAGATCCTGCGGCCGATCTTGTGCACCCCGAGTGACTTTCAATCTACAAGCGTACAGATCCTTGTTCCACTTTTCTCGCTTCCCTCCGCCTCAACCCCTTCCA
Source organism: Alligator sinensis (assembly GCF_000455745.1). Taxonomy (NCBI): domain Eukaryota; kingdom Metazoa; phylum Chordata; order Crocodylia; family Alligatoridae; genus Alligator; species Alligator sinensis. The sequence goes on from NW_005842141.1 coordinate 1,248,165, forward strand.
GTACGGGGAAACACAAAAGACAAACGCAAGAAAACCACCACCACCACCGTGCCCTCTGTGTGTGCCCAAGATACACCCCACGCTCCTATCTGACTGATAGGCTCCTTTCTTGTACCCCTAGCAACAGTAGGGCAGTAGGCTTGGTCCCTACTGCCCTAGCTATGGTTGTTCTCCCTCTGTGCCTTTCCAATGTCATCGCCCTCTCTCTGGGCCTTTCGGTATTGTTACCCTCTCTCTGGGCCCTCACGATCTTGTTGCCCTCTCTTTGGGCTTTCACAAGCCTGCAGCCCACTCTCTGGGTCTTCACAACCCTGCAGCTCTCTCTCTGGGTCTTCACAACCCTGCAGCCCTCTCTCTGGGTCTTCACAACCCTGCAGCCCTCTCTCTGAACTGTCACGATGTTGCCCCTCCCTCTGGGGCGTCTCTTCAAGTACCCTGGGTCCCTCCACCGTCCCACCTGTTTGGAGGCTGTAAAGAAGGCCAGTGTCTCTCCCTTCTCCGCGGAGGCTACTGGTCCCGGGGTTTCTCCTGCTTCTCTCTTCATTTCCTGCCTTTCCCCGCACTGGATCACCTGCTCCTAGTGCAGGTTTGTCTTTGCCGCTGCCGACAGCTTTTCCCTCGCTGCATGAGGCATCGGATCCGCCTCTCGCTCTGCACAGCTGACTCCTCCGGCCGGGACTCCTCCCAGCGTCCGACCCCCTGCCTCTCTGTGGGCCGTCCTTTTTGTCTGTGCCGGCCGGTGATTGCTGCTGACGTCACCAGCCAGCCGCAGCTGAATGAAAGCGCGGCTAATGGCCCGTGCAGGCTTTTCCCAACGTTCCTGTTTTGGCTCAGGTCCTGCTTCTGGTCTTGCTGCAAGTAAGTGTTCTTTTTTTACTTTTGCTTTTCCTGTTCCTCACCTGTTTTCTGGCCCTGAGGTTCCTCCCTTGGGCTTTGGGGTCTCCCCCATTTGTCTCTACCTGTGACAAGGTCATTTCCTCATTATGGAATCAGGCATAGTAAGAAATCAGGCATAGGTTGTGTACACACTTTCAGCTCACCTTAGAGAATTCTCCCAGGTTTGTCTCCTGGTAGAAAAACTTACCCGGAGATGCTGAACAGACATTTGAATGCAAAGCCCTTGATGAGCAAAGAGCCTGCAGTGCTGACATTGCACAGCAGGGGGTTCATGTGGACACACCTCAAAGTGCACTGCAGATTCCCCTTGTCATCTTGGAGATAGATGGTAGCAGTACAGGGCAGCCCTGATTGGCTGACCCAGATTGCTCAGGGTCAGCACAATGTGGGATTGTGAAGGGCTCATGGTCTTTCTGTTTGCCTGATGCACCAGAGTGACACACAGTCTTCCAGGGGGAGAGTAGGTGCAAAGCACCCTGGGATGCTGGAGGACTATGCTGTGACTTCTCTCAGAAAAGAATGTGTACAGACATTTGCTCTGCCAGGAGAAACTCTCCTGGAACTGATTTATTCCTGGTTGTTCCTGGGTTATTTTTCTCCTGGAGCAGCCATTTTTGCCCAGGGAAAACAATCCTGAAAATCCGTATACTCACGGTGTCTCCTGGAAGAGCATCAACTCTTCCATGAGAAACTAAATGACAGTATGTGGCCATAGTAACATGACACCATGCTGTTCCTCAACTAGCAAGTCTCAGTTGAGATCCCCCTTTTGGGTAAATGGGTTGGCCTTGTTACATGTTAGCCTTTTGGGCTTTAAAATCTTCTCGAATTGTTCTACAGCAGTAATTGCAAAACATTACAGGTGCCCTCAGAGAAAAAAAATTTGCTCACTCAGGATCTAATGTGACTAGCTGTTACTCACAGACATACCAGTAGTACCAGTGGGTGTGTCTACACATGCATTTAGTCATCACTAGGTTTACTGCACATTAAGCTGACATGAAGTAAGAAAATTTGGGTAGGTGTCTACATATGCAGGGACCTGGCCTTCCAGCCCCACCACCTCTGGGCCTGCTGCACCAGCCAAGACTGGTAGCAGTGCCTGGACAATGAGCAGTGGGTCAGTGCCTTTCGCATGACCCAGGCCACTTTCACTTACCTGTTCTTCCAGCTCTGGCCCCACTTAGAGCGCCAGGACATTGGCATGTGCCTGGCCCTCCCCGCCGACACCCGTCTGGCTCTGGTACTGCTCAAGCTGGCCACTCCCACCAGCCTGCGGTATTTAGGGCACTTGTTTGGAGTGGGCAAAGCTACCACTGGGGACGCCGTCCTGGAGGTGTGTATTACCTTCCAGGACATGCTGGCGGACACCCCAGGTGGTGGTTGCAGGGTTCCATGCACTGGGATTCCCCCAGTGTATCAGGGCCCTGGACAGAGACACACATCCCAGTGACCTGCCCACCCCACGGAGACCACCCCTATTATAGCGGGGCTCCACTTGGTGGTCCTACAGGCACTTGTCAATCACCAGGGGACCTTCACCCCTGTGAGTGCTGACTGGGTGGGTAGCACACATGATGCACACATGTTCAGGAACTCTGGACTGGGTGCATTGGTGGAGAGCAAGCACTGGGGATCTAGACATGCCTCACAGGGACACTGGGGCTGCATTGGGGCAGCCAGAGGGGGAACCACTTGCTCTCAGTGAGCACCATCCCAGGTAGCACACTGCAGCACAAGCCCACCACCTGCTGGGGTTGCCATGGCCCCCAGATCCACAGGGGAATGAACCAAGACTGGGGTGCTGGGCACCTGCCCCCAGACTTTGCCCCCTAGGCCCTCCTCCCACAGCTCCCCATTGTAAATAGTATTGATGTTGTAAGCGGTTTTTTTATTGGTGGGTGGGGAAAGAGGGAGAGAGGTCTCTTTGTTGGGGAGGGGGCTCTGTTAAGCGGGGATGGGGAAGTGATGGGGTGGGTGTTAAGGAAATAAAGCTTTTTGTTTCAACCATGTGCCTAGCCTGCGAGTGGTACTGTGGGTAGGCATGGGTGGGGAGGTGTGGGCAGCAGGGCAAGTAGACTGAAGCGGGGAGTGCAGGAGGGGATCAGCCTTCTGCACCCAGTGCCCTGGTCCCTACTGACAGGTGCGCAGCTCTCCTGGGGCCTGGACAGTGGGGCCAGCAGGGGCAGCACCATGGCCAGCAGGAACACAGGGCATTGGTCGATGCTGCCAGGGATAAGGCTGGAGCAGCAGGGTGCTGTGCATTGCTGCAAGGGCCAGGAGCAGGGGCTGGAGCAGCCATCGCAAAGGGAGACAGAGTGGGCAAGGAGGGAGCTGCTGTGTGCTGCCCCTGTGCTGGGCACACAGCTCCTGGGCAGGGAAGGGGCATATTGCAAGTGCTGGCAGCTGGCTCTGGCTTCAATGTGGCTGCCAAGTGCTGGCAGCCATGTGACTGTAGGCTAGAGCTCTCCCTGGTGGCCACAGGGGCACATGGCAGGGCTGGGGGGACTAGGCACACTGGAGGGTCTTTGCACGTGTAGACACCTGCCAAAAATTGCTTACTGCACATTAGCTGAATCAGCAGATAATTTAATCACAACTAATTACATGTGTAGACCAATCCTCTGTCTCTTTTACTCTAAATTTCAAACCATAAAAACTTTCTTACTCAAATGTAGGCCCAACATAAGATTAAAATAAAAAAGAAAAGAAAATTTATCTTTGGAACAACTGCTGGGGAACAAAATGTCATGGGTAAAGCAATTATAAGAATATGAACTTTGGTTGTGTGAAGTGTTGTGTTTGCTACAACACTGGGAAGATAAAAAAAAATCCACCTATATGGTCATAGGTGAAGTTAGAGCTGGATTTATATCAACAGTGTGTTCAACTTCTTATACCACTGTTGTTGAAAATGTATGTACACACGCATTCTGTTCTTCTCTTCACCACCACATGCCTGTCACAGTAAGTGCCAAGTTCTGGTAGATGTATAGAATGGGCCTAAGTGGACCCAGCAAACGAGAATGTTAATTTGTACCCTTATTTATACCAAAAATTAGCTAAATGCTACCACCCTTAAGCAATCCTTTTCTCTTTGGCATATTATGCACAGAGAAACCATGCCTACAGACCATGCCCAGGTCAGGAAGCATGCATTCATAGAGCCCATGGAAGTTGTCCACTTACCAGTAAACTCAAGTCATGTCAAAGTTCCTGAAGTACACTGAGCTAGAGTGGTTAAAGCACAGCAGTTTCTGTATCCAACGACGCACAAAGGAGTGGCATATGTAGTATCATGTCCAGTTGCCTTTGATTTCTTAGCCGGAATGACCAGGAGCTCATTGACAGTCTTTAGCAAAAGTCCAGAGCAGAGCTTTGTTCATGCTTCCAGAAGCATAGTGAGACACTTTAACCCCTCTGCCACCATGCCCCTTATCTGTAGATTAAACTCTTTGATGTCCCTACACAGTCCCTGTTCCAGATCAATTTTCAGAGAGGTTTCTCTCTTGGAAGGGCTAAAAGAAAGGCAGTTAACTCCTCCCCTGCATTTCTGCTGACCTAACTTTGTCCAGATACATTCAATCAATGGCCTGATGAAGGGAAGTATGTGGAAGATGATGAGCAAAGGTGTTGCTAGTATGTAATTAGTTTGAATTTACCCTGATCGTGTATGATCCCAGAAGGAGGAAATTCTTTCATTGGCTGAGTCTTTGACCACGTGCAGGATCGCAGACATGGAGTTTTACTTGTCTCTTACGTGAGTTTAACTGAGCAGTGGTGTTCTGCTGACACTTCACACACAAAAGTGCACAGTTACCTATTGAACTGGACACAATGAGCTCCAAGTAGATGTAAAATACCCTCACCAACCCAACTGGATGGAGATTTCTGACTTGTCAGCATTTACACCTTGCAAAAATGACTACACAGAGTGGAAGGCAATTTAGCATAGTCTCAACTGGCTCACCTGGGGGGGACAAGCCCAGAGCAGAGCTTTGTTCATGCCTCAGGAGTTATAATGAGACACTTCAACCTCTCTGCCACCATTGAGCCAGTTGTTGAAACAGCTTACAGATCCCTTCCACTTTTTATTTGTTCATATGACTTTCTTCCATAACTCAGAATATTCTTTAATTGTGACAATAGCACAATTTGTGGCTCCCTTCTGTTTTTAATTCTAGATAGTACTGGCTGTCTGTAGAAGATAGTTGACTTGAGGCAGCACAGCTTCAGTTTTATGGGATTTTGTTAAAGTTTTCAGTGGGCATGTCTACATGAGATGCTACGGTGCAATAGCAACAAACTACTGCACCATAACCTGTTGCTACAGTGATGTAGCATCTCCAGGCACAAATTGTGACAGCAACACTACTGCACAAATCATTGCTGCTGCTCAGTAGCATCTAAAAATAACCGTGCACAGACGGTACTGCGCAGTAACACCAGTTACTGTGCAGTCATTTCATACTTGGTTAAGTAAGTATTAAATGACTGCACAGTAACAACTGTGCAGTTTGCTGCTTGTGTAGATGTGATCAGTATACACTAACAGACTGAAAATATTAGCTATACAGAGAAATGGACAGATTTCTTGAAGTGCACATCTGTCTGCAGAGTTTCAAAAAAGTCATAGAATCATAGGGCTGGAAGGAACCCTGAAAGATCATCAGGGCCAGCCCCCTGCATGAGCAGGAAAGACATCTGGGGTCAGGTGACCATCCAGTCTTCTCTTGAAAACCTCTAGAGTAAATGATTGTACCACCTCTGGGGGAGCTTTTTCCATAGTCTGGACACCCTAGTTGTAAAGAAAGTTCTTCCTAATGTTCAGCCTGAAACTATCTTCCAGGAGGTTGTGGGAGTTTGTTTCTAGTTTTCCCCCAGGGCACCCTGGTGAACAGTTCTTCACCGAGCCCCTGATGTACACATCTGATATAGCAGTAAGCCGCAATCAGGTCCCCTCAGCCTTCTTTTCTTCAGACTGAAGAGTCCAAGATCCCTCAGCCTCTCCTCGTATGGCTTGCCATACAAGCCCCATATCATGTGGGTGGCCCTTCTCTGGACCCTCTCAAGTTTTAGCATGTCCTTGTTGAAGTGCAGCGCCCAGAACTGGACACAATACTCCAGCTGTGGCCACACCAATGTTAAGTAAGGCAGGAAAATCACTTCAATTGATGCAAGCCAGAGTTTTACTGGCCCTAGCGGCTACTGCATCGCATTGCCAGCTCATATTCATGCTGGGGTCTATTCTTACCCCCAGATCCCTTTCATTTGTAGTGCTGGTCAGGTTAGCGTTGTTAACCTGTAGGTGTGGTGGAGGTTCTTCCTTCCCAGACACAGCACTTCGCATTTCTCATCTGGTTCCATTCTGCCCAACATCCCAGCCTGTCTTGGTTTACTTGTATCTGCAGCCTATCTGTGGGTGTGTCTGCACAACCCCAAAATGGCAGGATTCCTCAGCCCACACAAGTGACTTACACACTTTACACCACATTTATCGAAGACAAAAAATATGGAGAGCATCAGTTTGTAAAAAGAGAGACAGATGGATTTTCAAGTATAGAAAACAGAAGCACCTACCACAGTCAATTCACTGTGTGATGATTTCAGTACTAATCTCTCCAGAGGAGAATGAAGCAATTCTCCAATGATTTAAAGTTAAACATATACTTAAAACTCACATCCGAAAACATACACTAAATTTTGACCACAGTAGACTTTTTTCTGGAGAAAGGCTATATAAGACTGGGTAAGATTTTCAGGTTTGCTTACTTAAACATACAATATGAAGGATAGGTTTCTACTATACCATTGTGATTTAGGAAAGTTGTACATGTATAAGGTGTTTAGTAATAGTCAAATCTTACTCATTTTACTTGCACAAAATCTCCCATTGACTGCAGTCAAGACATGTTGCCCTGGATTATTGGCCTCTGGAGATTTTGCTAACATTTATAATATACAATTGATTGTTTTGATTCCATATGTTTTCTATTCTTAACTTACTGTGTTTTGTTGCTGCTAATTATGGACCATAAAATATACCAGACATTGATGTTGTTGTTCCAGCCTAAATGATTGCATTTACTCACTTTTTCACCATGGTCTGTGTAATGGAATGTTCCTTAATTATGTTTGCATTTAATTTTCTTTTTAAGTACCAGCATGGTCCTTGAGACTGTACAAGGCACTGAAGTTATTCTGCTCATCTAGAGATTCTTGTGATTACACAAGAACGTTTTTCTAATATTGCAAATGGTTTTCCCGCCTCTTGAACCATAAAAGAACCACAGAAACAATGGGAAAAATTTGATGGTTTGTAGAGAACATTAAAAAAAACCCTATAGGGAAAGTTTATTCATAACTGGTGTTTGTGCAACCACTAAATCTAGCAGAGTCATGGAAGAAAAGATAATACCGAACACTATTTTGACTCCAAATGAACTGCCTGGATTTCAAATTGACAAGCATACCTTTATAAGAAAATTTTTGCATGCTTGCTTTGCTTCTTTAGAAGGGTTCTCTGGTGTTTTCTTCAGCGAAAAATGTATCCCCATGCAAACTCAGATGCAGCCCCTGTACCAGTCAGAATAAGAAGGCATCATGTTAGGGTTGCCAGGAAAAAGAAGCATATTAAGTTCCACAGAAATCTAACAAGTTGCTTATTAAGTCTGTTACTTTAAACCCTTTGGGTTTTTGTTTTGGCTTTGTTTTCACCTTTTTTTTCATTATAGAACCTAGTATAAAACCTTCACTTAGAATCAAACAAAAGCAAAATTTCAAATATGAAACTTTAGTTATGCCTACTAAGGTCAAATCTGGGGGTGGAGGAAAGAAAAAGAATCCGGTGAACCTCTTTGCTGTTGCAACAACAGATTTTGCACTTGGCAAAAAAGGAACGTTTATCAGTGACTAACTTGAATGTGTACTCACAACAACTGCTCAAAATCAAAGAGCAAAGCAGTATCAAAAGTACTGCCCTCTTCAGGTAACTATGAAAGCACCTGTTTACTTCAAAAATCCTTTTCCTCCTATTGCATGTGCTTGGTAAAAGTGAATGCCAGGAACTACAACTTGGTAACAAGAGCTGAAAATATCTTAACTTTTTTATTTTAAATGTTATTTACATATTTTATATATTAATCATATTTCATTGTACGTATTTTATTTTTAGAATATTGTGGAAAATTATCTTATGTCTTATTGGAAACCACATTTACCATAAGATGAATATAGAAGGCAAAGTAAAATATGAATACTATTTTTTTGCATTAATCATATTTCACAAGTTCAATGAAAAAGGGTGTCTTCTATAAAGTAAGTTAGTATTAGAGCCTTCCATCAGTTGGACTACAGAACCAGGAGTCCAGGCTCTTGGGCTCTGTTCTTATTTCCATTGCCACCTGCTTTGTTATGTCTCCCTTTTTCATCCTGGCTTGTCAGTCATTTTTGTGTCCAGCTACCTGGCATGACCCAGCCAGCCACTGTGCTGCCAGACTGACTGGGAACAAAGGTATGTGTAACAAAATGGGGCTAGGATATGCAGGGTAATTAGCAACTTGCAGGAGAACATAGCCAGGTAGCCTCCTAAACCACTTCTTTTTAGGTGCTGAAGGAAACAGAAATGGATTAGCGGTTGTTGGGAAAAGATGGATACCTCTGACCCGCAGAGGCTATATCTCCTCTTTTCAAAATGTTGATTACGACATTTGTATAAACTTTCTTCTTCTAGGTCTGTAAAGTAAACCCTATCAGTACATAGACTCATGCCAGTCTGTATTTTGAAGACAAGTCCTGCCTAACCAGTTTAGCCATCAAACTCCATTGCCACATCTGGGTCCTGAGATTCTACAAACAGACCCTGAGATCCCAGGCAGGTCCCAAGCCACTTCAGAGTCCAGCACCTCATATCTGGTTTGCCTGGTTTAGGGAGCAGGTGTCTTCCTTATCTCTACCCAGAGCCCTGCAAGGATCTCTCTTCCGTTCAGTACAAGGCTGGCTGCAAATGCAACTTCAGTTCCTTTCTGTCTGCCACTTCATACGATTTTTTGAAGTTTCATTTGGGAATCAGAGGGTTCTTCTATTCCTGGAGAACATTAACCAGATGGTAAATTCTCTTTCCTCCTGTGTCTCATTTATAGCCCTGATCCTCCAACCCATTATCCAAATAGCCAGCTCTGCACCAATAAACATATATATTGATCAACACTGGCTTGTGCATAGAGAAGGATAAAGACCATGAAAATCAGCCACCCTAATAGGGCCATATTTTAAATTAAGGAGCAAGCCACAGCCCCTTTTCCATGTGTAGCAGCTGCAGGTTCTAGTCCCCTGCCCTGTGAAGCAATCCTGTGAACTTACTTAGGCAGAGTTCAGGGCGTTTGGCCAAAAGGATGTATCCATTTTTGGTTTGAAGTTAAAAATTGTCCCTTTGAGACTGCATTTTCTGTGATCAAACTGGGATTAAAAGATTAGGGAATGAAAACAACTAGCAGTATTATTCCCACCAAAAAGAACTCTCATAAGGATAAAGAGAGGTTGAAACTTTATTGTAATTCAACACCAGGATGCGTTTAGAAATGGAGTGATTCACTGGTTTTCGGGCTCTGGTTCTCAGCTGCTGCTTTATTCTGCAAGGGTTGCCAAGAGATGCTAAGCTGAAAATGCAAATATGTTCAAGGCTGAAGGATCAAAGAGCAATTAAATTAAAAACTGCTGACGAGTCAATCTTACCAGCTATTTCCATGCTGAAATAAGTCAATAAATCTTAGCTTGCCGTAAATCTTACCACATAAAGGTAGACTTGTAAAATGTAGAAATGTAGTAAAATAAAGCAATATATTTTATGCAAATACTTTTTTAAACTAACAAGGAACATGTTTTATTCATATTGTCCTAGCATCAAAGCGGTCAAGAAGAGATCAGACTTCTGGAATGGGTTAAATCTTCATGGGGAGAAAGAGCTGAGTTGACAGAAACTCAGGGTCATTTTTCATTGACTACTTTGGTCTATGTTATTATCTATTTGTGCTACAGTATTACCTACTGGCCCCAGATGAGATCAAGGCCCCCTTGTGCTTTGCTCTGTCCAAACACAGAGTCCAAAAGCCCCATCCAAAAGGCCCTTAAAAATAATAGGCAATAGGGGTCTATCTGACCATATATGAGACAGAGACAGAGAGAGAGAGAGAGAGAAAGAGAAAGAGACATGCCTTTGACCAAAGTCACACAACGAGCCAGTGATGGAGACCCATGTCTCACAAATCACAATTTATGCGCTTCTCCATTAACTCATACTATTTTTCAGCAGGTGCCTTGTTCCTGTTAAGTGTAGCAAACACACAGTTAAGTAGCAGCAAACATGAATTCCCTGGATGTAGCTCCTTGCTCAGAAATTCAGTAAAAGTAGCAGTTCATGTAGCTGGAACCTTTTGCTCCAAACTACCTCAAGATGCTGCTTTTGTCTTCCCAGAAATCCTCTCATATATATAGTTTGCATTACATATGGCTTTTATTTAAATATATTTCTTGTTACCCATATCTAAAGTAGCATCATAAGATCACAGGAAAGTAAAAAGAAATGTTTTCAGCAAATACACTGTCCAAAAGAAAAAAAATCGCAGCTACTAATTTTAAAACAGGCTTTCTTCATATTAAAAGTTCCTGGATCACAAATAAAAATATATCCATCCCGGCATTCTGCTCAGCTTCCTCTAACCTGATGTCCTCTTCTTCCTCAGGGAAAGCCTAAAGCTGGAGACAGACAAAACAATTATAAAGTTTTGGAAGAAGAAAGAAGACTTACTGCTCTCCTGCATCAACAGATACACTGCATTTGTTTTGTGCATCTGCTTCTGTCCTTGCAGTGTGTGAAGCTAAACAGGCCCAACTTACACCAGAATAAAAGAGCAGCAAAATTACTAAGTGTTTGGCTTCGGCTTACTACAGGTTAGAGTGGACAACATAGAACAGTTGCACTTCAAAATATGATAGTTTTTCAATTGGCAGAATTGTTTCGGCCATCCAGACCCTGAGACAAAATTGCCGCTGCTGTTTTTGGGAGCACCTAGATACCTCACCACAGATCTCTTCTGCTGGTTGCTGTCCAAGCACAAGAAAAGTGTCTCTGCCTGGGAAGGATACACCCCACTGGCCAGTGGTTCCCAACCTTTTTTAGACATGAGGAATTCCTCATTAGATTCGAGGAACCCCTCCATAACTTGTGTGAATTGAGTGGTACCCCAGTTCAAAAACTATTTCTTACAGTGCTTACATCCCTGCAGAGGGGATGTTGCAGTGGGAGTTGGGGAGCAGCCAGGAAGGGAGAGTCTGCGCCTGCCCTTATCTACTTATCTCACAGCTCCCTCCACCCCCAGGGTGCTCCAGCATCCTGGGAGTCATTGCCATAGGCATATCGGAGAGAACCAAGACCTGAACCAGAACCATAACAGAACAGCTCTACACCCTGGGCAGCAGCTCCTGACAAGGCTTCACTGGCCGCCATGTCACCAGTGGGGACAGAAGCTATTTTTGCACTCTCCCTGCCCGCAAATGTGGTGCCCCGAGCTGCTG
>NW_005842141.1:1259643-1277778 GCF_000455745.1 Alligator sinensis
CATCATTTGCACCTCAGGCAGAGCAAATCCAGGCTCAAGCAGACCAAGGTGAGAGTATATTCCAACCCAGCAATGCTCCATTGCCAGCCTTATCCTGACTCAGTCAGATCTGTGTGACCAAGGCCAACACAACATCACAAACATCCGATTATCTCAGGCAGCTATTCCAAAAAACTGAGCCCAAAACATAGGACAAAGCCATCACCATTAGCATCTTTGTGTGAGCAGGCAGTCCAAACATGTCCATGTTAGAGCTGCTAGGAGTCTAATCCAGCAGAAAGCAGACCCAGTCCATTATTTTTTTGGGATGGAACAATGGAGTTTCCAGTGCCATACTCCAAACACATCTACTTTTCCAGGGTGAAAAAGAAATAAGGTCACTATTTTGATTAATGTTTCTCACTTTGATGAGCCACAGAGCTGTTACCCCCTGATGACTATGCATGTGTTCCACGGCCTTCTGCTACATGGGATTGGAATTGCTAAATACCAGCAGCAAGGGGAGACTCTCAAGAGGAAGGTCTCTGAGCTGTTGGAGGAAGGAATTTGGACTTCCTTCCCTGCAGCTACTGCAATAAGAATACATTGTACTGTATCTGTCATAAAGTTCCTGAAATGGGTGCACAGCAGCTTGGTACAGAATGCCCAATGAAGATGGCACTGTGTTAGGAAAAGTATTGAGTTCCTAAGGCCTTCTTTTGGTGGAACACTGATTTTTTTTATTTTTAATCACATTAATGTTTAACTGATTGCCTGTAAAAAGCCCATTTCATGTTAAAATCCTTTACACTGCTTGTAAGGACTATTTCCAACAATCAAAACTTCTGTCAATTGACCCAGCACTTCCAAAGTCCTGTTCTCAAGGAAAAGACTTACGTCAGCACAAGCAAAAAAAACTTTACAGCTCTTTTCATAGTAGGAAGACTGGATTTTAATCCTGATTCTATAACGAGTAAAAACTTGGTAAGCACACAGCAATTGCACAAGCACTGTGAAAGACTTTGGGGACAGCCTGTACTTTTTTTTTCATTGAATCAAGAACCATTCTTAGGTTTGTGTGGTCTCCAGAAAGATGCAACCCTTCAATCTCCATAGCAAGAATGTTTTTGCTGGCTTTCACACATTTCTCAGAGCCCAACCCAGGATAGCAACATACTGTATGTTCCCAAACAGGGAACAAAAGGTGAGGATTTCTTGTTTTTCCTCAGGATGCTAATCTCAAGTTACATTACCAACAGCCCACATTGAATGGGATTTGCAAAGTAATTTAAACCAAGTCTGTTGCTGTAATTTTTCTTGGAAAGAAGTTTGCTTTTCTTTAACCAAAGGGAAGCCTTGAACAAGCATCGTAAGGGGAAAATGTACGTAATTTCTTCACACAAGCAGTATGGCAGGAAGCAAATTCTTTATAATCAAAGGTAAATGAAAGAAAAACAAGTTCCTAGAAGGGCAAGATAACGTTCCAGAAGAGATCCCCCCACAGCTAGCTCACATTTTTGCATAGAGTCCAACTAAAAGTCTAACAGCAGAATTTGCCACTAGGGCAATCACAGAAATGCATGAATCTAGATAAAAAACAAAACAAAGCTTGACATCTGAAGTGTGCTTAATGTAACCTGCGCCTAAGGCCCTAAACAGAAAAAAGAAAAAAAATAGATGAGGCAAATAAACTGTGCACAGTCCTGGCAGACTCAAAGCATCAAAAATCAGATCCCTAACATGAGTGGAAGATGTTCCCTAAAATTGTGAGCTTTTAAATAAAAGGAGATTCTCTCTTGTTCCTTGATCGGTATCCCCCCCCTCCTATTCCAGCTGTGCATTTGTGCACGCACTTGTGTGCATGTGTTGGCTCTGCCCCCACTCCCAAATATATTGAGGAAGGCGACCTTGGTTCTTTGGCATTGCAAAAGCCCTTACCCCTATATCTGCGCATCCCACTTTGCTCCTGCTCTCCCCAGGGATCTTCATCCCCCTTAACCAAGCTAAGGAGAGGGGATAGTAGGAGGAGGGGGAGACCAGAGGGCTGTCCCCATTGCTAATAGGAGAAGAGAGGGAAGGAAGGAGTGGAGTTGCCTTGAGCTGCTGGGCTCTTCATACTTTTTCTGCCCACTCCTCTCCTGTTATTCTAGCAGAGGCAGGGCCAGATTAACCCTGGGCCTTAGGCAAGCAAACTAGTGGGCCCCCAGCTGAAGATGAAATTTTTATATTACTTTTTTTCACTCAATAATTATAATATGTAAAATAAGCACAACTGGGCCCTTTCTTCACTTAGGGCCCTAGACTTGTACCTAGTTTGCCAATGCATTAATCCAGCCCTGAGCAGAGGCACAACAAGACAGCCAGGCACCTGGGGCAGTGATTTCTGACTGCTATCATGCTATTAGTCCAATCATGCAGCTGTGGCAGCAAATGTTAATCCTTGTGCCTCCCACAAGTCAGTGCCTGGAGCTGCTGCCCCAGTCAACCTAGTTACACTACTAGGGCTAGTGCTGGGATATGAGAGGAAAGTGGAGAAAGAGATATCAATCGGAGTGGGGAGAGAGCTTTTCCTGTCTCCCAGGCAGCTCTGATTGGGTGCCAGTCCCATTCCCTTCCTCCTGGGGTCAGAGCAGCCAGAGTGGTCTTTCCTTCATGCTGGACTGGACTTTCTGTTGCCATCGAATGGGGTCCAGTCAAAACCAAAACCCTGTCACTCACAAACTGCTTAGGAGAGCTGGCCATGTTCCATACAGAGCTGGATTATTTCAATACTCTTTTTTTTTAGCCAAATATTCCCTCCCCAAACAATGCCACCCAGAATACCACAACGTACGAAGGGAAATAGTGGTCATCATTTCGTTTTCCCTGGAGCAGCCCTTCACATATCTGGAATTGTGTTGTCTCCAGAGATCGTTTCCTTTGTATGAGACGATTAAGGCAGCGTGCACTACAAAGGAGACATGCAAACTGGGCACTGTGCAAAGTCTCCAGCTTGCTCTTTTGTGTTTAGTTGCTTTCCTGTCCTTGGGCATTCAGCCTGAAGGCACGTGATTGACCTTTATGTGCAGAAAACCATAACAAACACCACTAACATAGAGGGAAAGACTGTGACCTTTTTCTTTTCCTTTAAAATATTTGTATTGTATTAAGCAGAGTCTGTCAGTCTGTCAGGCTGCTGGATGTTCCTCTTCATGATGAACGTTGAAAAATGTGTAGCCAGTCAGAAATCAGGTATTTCCTGAAAATGGCATTACACTACTTTGGGGGAAAGTACTGGTCTACACACTTTTCTTTACTTCCTTTCCCTTTTGGGGTCCTTGTGACAAGGCATTTAGCAGAATTCACTGATTCATTGGAATCTGACAGGGCCATGCCACGAGCGCTTCTGTCCTGGTCTTGAATTTGCAGCCTGTGGGTTGTCAACCATGCACCTTAGCACCCACGCCACCCTAAACTCCAGTTTTTCTACTCATAAAATTATTTTCAATAGGAGTGTAATTTTTTCGGAAGGTTATACAATTCTAGGAATGTATGCCAATACAGCTATTCCCTCCCAATTCTCATATGGAAATAGCTGTTTTGATAATAATAAGCACCTCGGTACTAGTATTTTTGTGCCCACCCTACAAGAGGTTATGCTATTCCAACTAGTCCTGATGAGTTACAGTTTTGTGCAGAGAAACCCATATAGTGAATAATGGTTTATTCTTCCAAAAGTCCCTCTGAAGTCAACAGTACTTTTTGGGAAGTAAAATTGTATTCCCTGCAGATTAGGCTGTCAAAATCTGAATCAAAATGAGAAGGCAGTTTCTTTTCTGGTTCTTGATTGCTTTTTGAATAATCTAGGCTCTTCCTGAATGAGGCACTAGATTGTACTGGCACCTAGATGCAGCAGAGAGACTAGATAGACTCTCTCTAATAATGTAGTATATTGAGGAGGAGTCATCTGTAATGCCTCTTCATCAGTTCATTTTATATAATAAGGATAAAGTTGTAGTGGTTGAACCATGTCACTGAATCTGTCTTCTGCTCCAAAAATGAACATCTTTTCTTTCCCTCAACATTCAATTTTCCCTTACTTCCTCCTTGCCACTTGTGTAGCAACAGGATGCCAGTCCCAGTGAAACAGTTCTATTCTGTGGACATTATGGTTTACACTTAAGGTAGTCTCTGTAAAAAAGGAAAAATAAAATGTTAATACTAACTATACTCAGCATTTATGTGAAGCTTTTCATTTTAAACTGCTTTCTCAACTTGAATTATATTTAAAGTGAGGTCACTATTGTGTGCATGTGCGAGCCTGTCTTTGTGGGTGTTCTGTCCATTTTCATGCATACTGTAACCAATGCAAGGGAAATAGTCAGAATTCACTAGGTGGACAGATGCAGCAGGAAAAAGGGAGTATTGTGCATAGCAGTAGTTGGAAAATAGTCACACAATTGCTGTCAGGACTTACACGTGGGAAGAAAAGGAAGGATATTGTCTGGTAACCTTTAGTAACACTGAAAACAGAATTGGCCTCTCGATTATTGAGTTAAAAAGGATAACTTGCTTTGAAGCCAGGGTCCAAACATCTTTTAAACATATGCTCATAGGACAAACACCTTATATCACTAATAATGAATCATCACCTGAAGAATATGGTATTATCAATAGAGCATTCAGATTCATTACCTGTGTCCTTTTCAGGGGGATTTGAATGTATAGTTCTTCTCTAACTTTAATAATTTAGAGGTCATTTGCCACTAAGAAAAGGGATTAATTCACCTGCTTTCCTGATGGCCATTAAGAGAAAAATCACAAAGTCAGAAGAGACGCTTGGTTTTTATGACTCAAGTCTTCTACAAACACGAGTCTATTATTCAACCACAAAGCTCTCTGGCTGTGGAAACAAGTTCCAAGGCTGAAGGTCACCACTCTACCACTAACCACATTGCTATTATATGTAGGTTTAATTGGCAAATACTTGGTAAATTCAATCATGGTGTAAAGCTGCTTAACATAAGAGAGTTTACACCAGAGCTGAATATGTTATTAAATCAGCTCTACATATTTACTATTCAATTCAATTATAATTTATACATATAAAATGGGCCATAATCCTTCTCTCCTGATCAGCAGCTTAAAGAAATCCTTCTCCTGTAGCACTATGTTAAAAGGGTAACATTTCTTCATTTCTCTCACCTATCAAAATTCAAAGCAGTCATTCATTCATTCCACATCATAAATAATACATGTACCCAACCAAACACAAAAGGCTATACTTCTGTCTCCTTTGCCTCCACGCTTAATAAGATCATCTGAATTTCAAGATGAAAAGTGCAGTCTCATATTTTAATCATTATGTTCCAGTGTGGTATTTCATGTCATTTTTATAAGGTTCTGGGTGGGCAACATGGGGTGGGGGAAATGGTAAAGATGTTGTCAGCTGAACAAATGTAACTGATTCATGTCAAAGGGGAGACAAGTCAGGCATGAGAAATAAAGACTTTCCACAGGTTTTGAAGGACTCGGCTAATGCTGTTGTTCCACGCCATGGAGCAGTGTGCCAGTGCTGGTACTTCAGACAGGGATGGTGTTCTCAGTTCACCTTGTTATGTTAATGATCCCCTGGTGTATTTGTATTTGAACCACTGTTATCTGCTGATCCTTTGATTGGATGCTGCAATCCACAATTAAGTCTGGATTTCAATCAAGAGAAGCAGCCCAATTTCCAAAATGAATTAGGGGGCCACAGGTGATGGTTAATACACTAACCCTGGTAAACTGGAACAGTTGCCAAAAGTTTAGATTAATTTGTACTGGGAACTAAAAAAACCCATTTTCCAAAGCTGTCTCCATTGACTCTGTGTTCTTGGATGAAAGGATGGTTTTGTGGTTAAAGTCTGGGACACAGTCCTCATTTTGCTATAGATTTCTGCCATGGCATTGGTCATGTTGCTTAATTTCTATGCCCCTTAGTTTTCAATCTTCAGTTTATATGTTGTATCCTCTTTTTTTAATTTGTTGACTGTCTTTTCTACTTGTAAGCTATTGAAGGCAGAGGCAGCTTCTCCGTTTCTAGGTATTTAAAGAGCACCCAGCACAATGAAGTTCTGATCCTGCTTGAGGCTTTTAGCTATGACTGCATTACAAATAATAATAGGACAATGTTTTCAAGTGATTTAGTTACTTTAGCTTAGAATTGGAGGTGCAAGTAGGTACCCACCTAATCATTCAGGTGTTGTGAGGATTAGTTAGTAATATTTGTAAAGCACATTTAATCTGCAAAGTGTTAAGTGTTGCTATTGTTTCATGAAAATCTTGAGGTGTACCACATCAGATATAAATTGTCAAGGATATGATGTGACTCCTATCTAACCCTTAGCTGGAGCAGGATCAGGAGCAGTTTCCAAAAAGAAATTAGATCAAAAAATTGGTAGGCAATATGCAATGCCCTCTAGTGTGATCACTGTATCATCCTTTGGCCAACAGATGAGTTCACCTGACAATCCAAAGGAAATCTAGATTATCCAGGCACAAGGTTATGCTACACTCAAGCCAGGCAGTATAACAGGCCAAATCCTGATTCTAACCTGTGTATGATGATCAGAGAGGGGGTGCAACAACATGGTCGCATTGCCTTTGGCTGTGCTACACATGAGTTTAAGTGGAGCATGAATCAACGAGGGGTGCAATTGTACCACCCCACTCTCCCACCCCCCAGATCTACCCCCATAAGTAACAGAGGGTGCATCTACACATCACCCTACAGTGATATAGCAATGTGCTGCATTGCTGCATGGTGTGCTATGGCAATATAGTGATCAAGTGTGTCTACACATGATCGCCAGCGATGTCTCTGTAGCGGCACACTCCCTGGGTATAGCATGCCACTATGGTGATGTAGCAGTGAAATTTAACTGTGTGCCAAAGTACTAAAGCACAGCGTTGTAGCAACATCACCATATAGCAATGTGTAAATACGCCCAAAGAAACAATAAACTCCTTTAGCATACTGTTTTGGAGTCCAAAGGCTTGAATACAGTAACGTTCTCAAGAAAGAGAAGTTAAACAAAGAGTTACATGTATTCAAGATACTGTATTCTCTTTATTTCCTTTCCCTTAGGTTTTTCTTTGCCTCTAAGGCTGTGAAGGAGGGACTAAAAGGTTGAGATAACTAAGCAAACCTTTTCATATGCTGTGATTTTTCATTTATAGAGAGACACCCAGAGTTTTATTCTAGAAATTTAAAGAAATAATTAAAACAAATACCACTGTGTTATACATCTGAATTAGCCTTAAGAAACAGAGAATGAAGATGATATCACACACAGCCATCCTGATCCCAAAGAAGAGTGTGGTCTTGAAGGTATGTGGTCTTTCCCAAAAGGAGGGAGGAGACAGGTGATTCTGCCAGAACATGGTAAAGGAAGGAAACACTTCTAGTACTGGAGTGGCTGTCAAGGGAGACGTATGCATCCTCTGCTACAGTTATCACAGGAGTGAGTTGCAGGCCACAGGGCCTCCCTCTCATGTATATATAGCTATTAGTTGTATGGAAGCCAATTGAGAAAGGGGAGTTTAGAGCCAAGGATTAAGAGGCTCTAAAGCTGTAAACTCATCTAAAGGCTCAGCCCTTGAGATACTTATCTGAACTTCCAGCCTATGAAGGCCCACAGATGAAGAGAGCCCTATGAAAACACAATCTGAAATTCTTCAGAATAAACACGCTGCCCCTTGCCAGCCGGGAGCTTGCCTCGGAGCTCAGACCAATGGAGAGCTGCTGATGAAACATCTAAAAAATGTTGGCAACTGTCACTCCAGACCCTCCACACACCACCCTTCCCAGTGCATCATTCTACAGCTGCCCTCACCCACTCCCCCTATAAGTGTCATTCTAGCATCAGAAAATACCTCCCTTAAATGCTGGAGGCTGCAAGTGGGAGAGGAATTAGAAAAATATCTCCCTTAAATTCTGGAAGATTCAACTGGGAGTGAATCCTCCTAGGTTCTTGGATTTTTGCTTTGTTTCATTCTACTTGAGCCAAAAAACCAAGTTTTCCTTGGGAGTTCCTTCCCCCTGATGTTCCTGGCAAGCAACCAGGTCAGATGCCAGATTGCCACTGGGTTTTCTGGCCTCTCCTACAGAGAATGGCTAACAGAATGGCTTCCCTTCGCCTCTGGGTGACAGGTTTTGCCAGCTGCCTGTGTGGCCCAGGCTTCCTGGAGATGTTTTTGGATGCTTGAGTGAACCATTGGTAGGGAAGGAGAGAAGTGGAATGTTTCATAGTGGGCTTGATCCAGTTAGGGTGTGGGCACAGATGAGAAGACCAACTCATTTTTATCCTGTCAGAGCCAAAAAAACCAGCAGCATTCAGCCAAGAAGTGAGTTTTACCTTTCTGGATTTAAAAAAAAAATCCTCCTTCATTTGGTTTGATGATTCTCCAGCTAAAATGTCAACAAGAGGGAGTTTCCTTTAAAGTAAAGAGGTTCACACTGTATATATCCTAGACATGGGTCTAGGGCATTTTTGATATGTCAGGGTCAAATTCAAAGTAGTTCCTAAGCATCTAAACGGAATATAGGCAGAGCCATTCAAAATGGGTCTGCTTCAGCAACTACAGACTTCATGAAGTGTCACAAGTCGTTAGACACCTCCATTTTAGATTGCAAAGCTCCCCAAGGTGTCTACACTAGGGCATACCCAGAAATGATTCAGATGGGAGTGCTTAGGTGCTGCATGAGACTTAACCCTGCCCATGAATCACTGCAACTGGAAATGCAGCTGGGAGGAACCTAATTGCTGCCTAAGTCCCTGAAAACGTCTTCCCTGGTAGGTGGAAAAAGATGCACTTAACTTATGTCAGAAGCAGTGAATTCAGCTCAGAACCGGTGGCATCATCAGGGGTCCTCAGTTTTTACACAGGAATAGCTAGAGTGCACCCACACAAGAAGGGAGACATGGGGTCTTGGCCATTATCTGCCAGAAGGGCGTTGAACTCACATGTTTAACTTCCCACAAGAGTGCCCTAACCACTAAGAACATAACAACTGCTATTTACAGTGTCAGACCATAGGTCCATCTTGCCAAGTATCCTGTGTCACACAGTGGCAGACAATGGATGCTGAAAAGGAGAGTGAACAGGGTATGACCAGGGTTATTTCCCTTCTCCTCTCCCACTTGCAGCCTCCAAGCATTTAGGTTCTCTACCACTAGCCTACAGACCCAGCTAGGTGAAGGCACCCTTCACCCCTCCTGAGGCCAGTGGCCATCCAAGACTTAAAGATTCATAGGGCCAAACTGAAAGCAAGCAAGAGGGAGCATGGCTCTCTAGCCTATTGCTTACAGCACTTCTCTGGGAGGGAAGCCCTGACATCCAGATGCTGCTAACAGGCTTGTTTCTGTCTGTTTGATAAACAATGAATATAAAATTCACAGAATTGCTAGGACAAGATCCAGAGAGTCAAGACTCTCCATTCTCAGGCAAGTGCCATCACCAGTTGGCTGCTTGGGGGATGTCTGTCCTGTGCTCTGACTAGGTTGGCAGTCAGAATAAGAAATACACCCCACCCATTCATGCCTGGACTTGTAAACTTGCAGTGTACATGGCTTGTTACAGTCTCAACAGCATGAACCAACACCCTACCATGGTCCTGAGACCACACCAGGACATTTACACTCCAAATTTATAAGCCCACAAGCACACAGAGCAAACAAGCTTTATTTCTTCAGTGGCATGTCAGACTCACTTACAATGCAAAACAGACATACCCTTTGAATCCTGGCCCTGGTTCTGTTCTTGAGCTGTATCTGAGCTGTTCTCAGCGGAGCTCAGGAAGCTGGTTGATTAATCGTGGCTTTAAGCTATGCATTTACACACACAGTTTTAGGGCCAGCTAGGAATTGGGCCAGTCCCTGGAGTAATTATGCCCAGCTGCCCATGGCTCCAGGGTCATTTTGACAGCTGACCATCCCTGAGGCAGAGTAGCATCTCAGCACACTTCTTTTCATCAAAACCAGTGGTTCTCAACCTGTTGGGGCTGAAGGCACCCCTAGACTCAAGGCACCCCTCAGAAAGTGCCAGCCCTTAGCTTCTACTTGTTTGTTTTGGGATTTTTTTAACTACAGAAAAATATTTTTTTTCTGTTACAAATAACTCAAAAGGCCACAGAATGGTTTTGACACTATGGATTCCTATTTGAAATCTCTGGGTTTATCTTGTGAATCCTGCGTAGCTGTTTGCCCACCAAATGGTGCTAATGTTGAACAGCAGCATGCAGCATCCCTAAAAGGATTTTGAGGCACCTCAGTGTGTCATGACATCCTGATTGAGAATCACTGATCTAACATACTGTCAAGAAACAAAGGATGGTGTGACAGCTGCTGCCACAATATTAGCTATCCCAGCTATTTGCTCTCATGCCTTGCAGACTGAAGAAACCCCCTCTTATAGTTGCTGTGCACTGCAAAGCAGCTGTAGGGAGGGCAAGAAGGTAGACCACTCATCTTAGAAGGGGACTTGTCAGATAGCTGTGCTTTATCTGAATATAAATTGTTTACAAATTGTTGTTGTTTGCCTTCCCCTGACCTTGGTTTGTTAGTCATCAGTTCACAAGTTTCTCAGAATACAACTTGCCACAGAAACATAGGATTGTCAAAGATCTACTGGGTCACCGAGTCCAGTTGTCTGCTACCACAAATAGCCATGTCCTATAAACTCACCAAACTCAGCAATCAAGAGCAATGAGATGTTTCCTACTCCTGCTAGTCTAGGCTGTGCTAGACCCTTGCTCCTCTGATGATCACAACCTTTCTTCAAAAATATATTCAGGGACAATGTGTCCCTTCAGATGTTTGCAAAGACCCTCACATGCTGCAAGTGCTGCCGAAAAATAAATATAATATATAATGCTGTAAACACAGAAACATAGAAAATTAGTTAGTAGGGACCTCAGAAGGTCATCTAGTCGGACCATCCCCAACTAGATCGTTCCAGCCAGGGCTTTGTCAAGCCGGGGCTTAAAAACCTCCAAGAATGGAGAATCTACCACCTCTCTAGGTAACCTCTTCCAGTGCTTCACCACCCTCCCAATGAGAGAGTTTTTCCTAAGATCCAAGTTAAACATCCCTTGCTGCAACTTGAGACCATTGGTCCTTGTTCTGTGATTGGTCACCACTGAGAACAGTTCAGTTCCAAGGTGGAGGGTCTCCAGTCCAACCTGTTCTTCTGTAGCAGATAATTCCATGGCTAAAACCCCACAGCTCAGGATTCTCTGGTCTTCCAAGAGTAGCCTCCTTTAGCCTACCTGTAGTAATCAGAGGCAGCTGCTACATGTACTAGTCAGTGGGCATGGAGAGCAAGAGGCAGGTTTAGGTCATTCACAGCAATGAAACTGATGGTTAGGATCATGAAACAAGCCTAGAATTGGTGAACGTTGGGTCAGTTGCCCTCCCTTGCAGGTGAGTTGGCTGCATACAGAGCAATCTGTTGTTTTTAGGTAGTCGTCACAATCAGGCTAAAGCAGAGGTGGGAAAAATGGCCTGCGAACTGGATCTGGCCTGCAGAGTGATTTTGCCTAGCCTGTGATGGGTCCCTCAGCCCCACCAAGCAACACTGGGTCACCCCCATCCTGTGCCAGCCCACAACTTACCCTGGGATGCCCGTGCACCAGTGGCAGCACCCAGCCCTGCCGGCTCTGCGTGGAGTGGAGTGGAGTGGAGCAGTGCAGGGGCAGCAGCAGCAGGAGTCCCAGTGAGGGTGCTGTGTCTGGAGCTAGGGGCAGTGTCTCTGTAAGGGTCACCAGAATCTGCAATACACTCCCACCTTGGATGTGTTCAAGAGGAGGCTGGATAGGCACCTTGTTGAGCTCATCTGAGCCCAAAACTTCCTGCCCATGGCAGGGGACCAAACTTGATGATCTTACAAGTCCCTTCCGGTTCTATGTTTCTATGATTCTATAAATGCGAGCAAATTGCTTTCCAACTAAGAGTTGCCCCCATTTGGCTCCATGCCTTACCACCTGCCCTAAGCTCCCCTTAGCTTTCTCTTTGCAGCCCTTGGCAATGGTTTAGGCACCAACCAGTCCACCTTCAGATGTTCTGCCTGGTGTCTGCAGGGCCAGATGCCCCCTGCTAGCTCTCAAGCCCTGGTTTCAGGTGCCCCAGAGCTCACTCAGCTGCTTCTACTTGATCTAATAAGATTAGGCTTTTCTTGCCCTGTACCCTCTCAAGGTCCTTAACAGGCCTAAGCCTTGAAGTCTGTGTTCTTGTTGAAGCTGGCTGCTATTGTTGCTGGCCCCTGCAGGCTACAAATGCTCTGCTCCCCCTCTGATTGAAGTTAACAGGGTTGGGGTTCCCTGTTACACTCTGATAGTAGTTAACATCCCTGTAATGGGCTTATGGCCACAGGGGCAGCCATAACATCCTCTAGTTGCCTTATCACTCCTGCCTGGCTCAAACTCTAATGCCACTCTCCCTAGATTACTCACCTGCCATGCCTTGCTCTTAAATGGTATAGATTGATTCAGGGAGACTGCCAATAGGCCTTAGAGTGAGCCTAATCCCAATAAGTTCACACTGGGTCTCTCCTGAGACCTGACTAGCTTTGATCTGACAATCAGGATTGGCAAGTCCCTCTCAGCATGAACAGGCCCCCGTCGTGCACCAAGAATCATAAGAGCAGATTGTGCGGCTCCTTCTCCTTCCCTATACTGCACCCAAAGCCTCATGGATGTTCTCTCTTATTGATGTAACTATTTATACACTTGGCCCCTCCTCTGGGCTCCCAGACTCCCCCAGCCCCACACACAGCCCCTCTTCTGGGCTCCTGGACCCCCTCAGCCCCACACACAGGCTCTTGGCCTCCCTAGTCTGGCTTGGCCTGCTCTGGGTTTGTGGACCCTCTGGCCTGCTCAACCTTTCCCTAAGCTCTTGGATCTTCTGGTTTGGGTCTCAGCCTTTTGCCAGACTCCTAGGCTCCACCTCCAGTCTGAGGGCTCCTGGGTTACTGGTTCTCTAAATAGGTCTTGAGCCTGCCCCTGCAGGGATCAAGGATAAGATGGGCTAACTCAAATGAACAAGCAACATCACTGCCCTCTGGCAGACATCTCAATCCTTCTGGGGGTTTAACTTAACCAAACATTAAACCCCCACTTGCCTGTAAACCCAGTCTTTCTCAGTCCAACAAACTTGCCTCTGTTCCCAGGTCTGCATAGTTGTTCAGCCCAAAATCCAGATCCCTTCAGGTGCCCTGAAGCCAGGAGTTCCTCATTTCTTGGTTGCTGGAGACAGACTACCTGACCAGTGCAGGCTCTAGGCTTCTGTCGCTCCAGGCTGAGCCTTCTTCTGGTCAGATAAGTCCTTCATTAATTAATTCCCCCCAGCCACCAGCAAGCAGCCTCTGAAAGGAGCTGGCACGTCCCAGTGCCCTGTTACAATCCCCATTTAGGATCAGTGCATGGGACATGGGATTTTCACAAGCACACAAGGCTGATATAGATTTCAATGAGAGCAGAATTAGGCCCACACTGAGATTCTTGAAAATCCAAAACTGACTTTCACACAAAACAAACTACACAAGACTTGAATTTTAAAGGTATGGCAACATGCACAGAAAATCCTTATAAAAATTAAGAAAGAGAGAGAGAATATGTGGGGTGCTATTTTACACTGCACTTGTAGTCATCTAAGAAGTTACAAAACTGGAAGCACAATCCCCTCCCCCCCACCCTACCTTTTTTTGTAGATCTTCTTCATAAATACTGATTTAAATAAGCATTTTTATCTGATTAGGAAGACATAAAGTCCGGACAGAAGAGGAAAGGATACATCATTTTCTAAGAGAACATTCCCTGCTGTTTTCTGTAGAATTAGTACCAGGCTGCAAGCCTTTAGACATGATAAACTCTGTGACCTCCTCCTGGGAATTAAAGAAGTCGGGTTTTTTTCCCCCCTCACGGCTCTACATGATATGAAGCTTGGCTCAGGACATTAAAGCATACTGCCTCAGATTTCCAGAACTGCCTTTGCTTCACAGCCATGCAAGCTTTCCTTTTCTTGCCATTGTTAATTCCTTGCTACAATCTGAGAAAAAATAAATCTCAAAAGCATTTGTAAAGCATTTCTTTTAGATCCTTGGGCAGTCTCTGAAATAGAAATGAGTTTGTAATATCACTTGTAGCATTCAGTGTAGTGCATTATAATGCACTTTTCACTGTAGTCTTTGAGTACCTTCCAGTAGCACATTTAAAGTAGCACATCCAGCCCCTCCAAAAGTTCCTTATGTCATCCCTGATCCTAGGCATGGCGGTGCCTCCCTTGGGTCCGTCCGCAATTCTAGTGGGGGAGATGTCCCAGTCCCTATTCAGGAATATGGAGGCAAAGAATTCATTAAAGAGGTCATCTTTTTCATTTGCCACAATCACCAGATTGCCAAGCCTATCCTGTAGGGGCCCCACATTACCTGGTGCCTTCTTCTTACTTCCTATGTATCTGAAAAAGGACTTTTTATTATCCTTAATTCTGATTGCTAGCCCTAGCTCCATCTCTGCCTTGGCATGCCTAACAGCCTCCCTGCAGTCCAGAGCAACGGAGGTGTAATCCTCCTTGGTGATAGCCCCTTGCTTCCATTGTTTGTATACCTCCCTTTTTGCCCTCGGGCATCCCTGGATGCCTTTGTTAAGCCATGGGGGCTTCTTAGCACTCCTGCCCCCCTTGGCGTGCATTGGGACTGACTCCCTTTGAGCTTGGAGGATTGTCTCCTTGAGGAACAACCACCTGTCTTAGACTCCCATCTCATTGAAACTCCAAGACCCCAATGCCTGTCCTACTATACTAACCTTCTTAGGTTACAGAAGTCGGCCCTCCTGAAGTCAAGGACCTCTGCCTTGCTGCTTGCTTTCACCACCCTGTACTGGATAGTAAATTCCAGCAGCCGATGATCACTGTCATCCAGGTGGTTGAGTACCCACAGATCCCTCACCAGGCATTTCCCCTGGTGGGACTGTGCACCTCCTGGGTTAGGTGGAGGTCCTATATCCCGGCTAGGAAACTACGTGAGTGGTCGGACCTGGCTGACTGGTCCTCCCAGCAGATGTCTGGGTAGTTTAGGTCACCCATGACAACTACATCCCTTGTCCTTACAGCCTCCATGAGCTGACCTGAGAATTCCAGGTCCAGCTCGTCCCCCTGGTGAGGCGGTCTGTAGTAGATGTTCACTATCAAGTCCCTTTCCCCATGCCCCCCTTGCATTCTTACCCAGAGTGCCTCATTTTGCCCTCCTTTGACCCCATCCTGATCATTGAGGACATGCATTGCTCTTTGACATATAGTGCTACACCTGCATCTCTTTTCCCTGCTCTGTCTCACCTGTACAGCCTGTATCCCTCGATGTCCACTGCCCAGTCATGGGTAGAATCCTACCAGGTTTCCATGAGCAGCACTAGGGTCTGGGTTTTTGCTAGCTAGCAGGAGGGCAAATTCCTCCTGTTTTTTCCCCATGCTTCGAGCATTTGTATAGAGGCATTTGAGGTCTCCTATAGGTGCCCATGCCACCCCCTTGTTCCTAAGCCTTCCCTGGCCCCTGTCACTTACCTGGATACTACCTGTGCACGTCACCTGGCTTGACAGCAAAGTGTCCTCATGTTCCTGCATCCCTGTCCCCTGGTGAACCTATTTTAAAGCTTGCCGTACAAGATCAGCTAGCCTGAAAAAAAAAACATGCTTACCTTTTGGGGAGAGATGAAGCCCGTTCCACCTCAGCATGTCCTCTGTGCAGAAATGCAGGTCATGGCCCACCTGGGAACACCAGCTCCGAAGCCACCGGTTTACCCCGCCAATGCATGTCTTGTGGCACCGTCCGCATCTTCTCGCTGGAATAATAGAAGAAAAAACCACCTGTGCCCCTTTCTCCTTGAGCTTTGCCCCTAGAGTCTTGTAGTCTCTCATGATGCGGTCCGGGTTGCCCCTGGCTGCATCATTCATTCCCACGTGGATGAGGGTCATGGGGTATTGATCAAACAGTCAGATGAGGTCTGGGAACATCTCTGTGACATCCCCAAATCCAAGCTCCGGGCAGGCAACAAACCTCATGTGCCATGGGGTTAGAGTGGCAAGATGGGCCCCTCCATTCCTCTCAGGATGGAATCGCCTATGACGAGGACCCAGCATCTCTTCCTCTTGGTGTTCCGGTAGGCCTTGGCCTGTGCCATGCTTGGAGTGGCATCATTTCCCTTGGAGGCATCCTCTCCTACCTCCTCCATGGCTGCCAGGGCCTCGTACCTGTTTCCCAACTGTATCTGGGAAGCTGACACTGAGGTAGCACGAGTAGCCCTGGCTCTGGAGGTGACCGTCTACCATACCTCTGCAGCAGGTCCCTCCCTGGTGGCTTCTCCTCTAGGTTCCTGACCCTGCAGAGAATGAAAGTACCCATCAATTTCGTCCTCGGCCATTCTAATCCCCTGTAGCCTGCTGACCTCAACCTGGAACTCCCTCAACCTGCTCCTCCAAGGCCTGAAGATGGGCACATGTGGGACAGGCGTGGGAACTCCCACTGCTCCCTCCCCCCCAGGCTGCCAAGGTCCTGGCAGGCAGCCCCCACAGAAAGTGGGGGAGGGTGGCTCCAGCCACCCAGCCTCCATATCCCCCCTCAGTGTCATAGTTTTTATGTCCAAGTGGCTTCATACTCATATCAGCAGCTCTGAAGTTATTGTTTTTTAATGATGGGTTGAACAGGAGTGTTTCCAAGACCAAAAAAAACCTGACAATATTCACTAAAGTTAGTCAGGCACAATGTAAAGTGGAAATGAGGGAGCTCCCACACACATAGCTCACTGTATCACCATTGATTTTAATAAAGTCAGGGAAGGAAGGGCAGGAGCACTGGGAATGAGCACCAGACCAAGAGACAAAAATTCTTATTCTATTGACACATTATTGATGTTCCTAGTGACTTCATAGTTTCATAGATTTTAGGGTCGGAAGGGACCTATAAGATCATCGAGTCCAACCCCCATCCCTGGGAAGGAATGAGTGCTGGTGCCAGATGACTCCAGCCAGGTGTCTGTCCAATCTCCTTTTAGCACCACCTCCCTTGGAAGCTTATTCTATATTTTGGCAACCCTCACTGTAAAGAATTTTTTCCTGATGTCCAATCTGAATTTGCTCTCTTGCAGTTTGTGGCCATTATTTTTAGTTACCCCGACAGACACCCTGGTAAACATTGTATCCCCTATTGCTTGCTAGCCCCACTGATGAGTTTGTAGGTGGCCACGAGATCACCTCTCAGCCTCCTCTTGTGGAGGCTGGAGAGGTTCAGGTCTCCCAATCAGTCCACATAGGGCTTTTTCTGTAGGCCTTTAACCAGGTGGGTGGCTCTCCTCTGAACCCTCTCCAGGCCATCCACATCCCTCCCGAAGTGCGGTGCTCAAAACTGGGCTCAGTACTCCAGCTGCAGCCTGACCAATGCTGCATACAGGAGAAGTATCACCTCCCTAGACTTGTTTGTGATGCGCCTACTTATGGAAGAAAGGGTGCAGTTAGCTTTACTTATTACCTCATCACACTGGTGACTCGTGTTTATTTTGGAGTTGACTACAACTCCGAGATCCCTTTCTGCAGTTGTGCTACTTAGAGTGGTACCTCCCAGGCTATAGGAGTGTTGATGATTCTTCCTCCCCAGGTGCAACACATGACACTTGTCCTTGTTAAAGTGCATCCTATTCTGTTCCGCCCATTTCCCCAGCCTGTCCAAATCAGCCTGGATTCACTCCCTGCCATCTGGTTTGTGTACCTCCCCCCATAGTTTGGTGTCATCAACAAACTTGGAAAGTGTGCTTTCTACTCCCTTGTCTAAGTCACTAGTGAAGATATTGAATAGTACCATTCCCAGGACAGAGCCTTGGGGGACTTCACTGCCTACATTTCTCCAGGTAGAAACCAACCCATCCACCACCATTCTCTGGGTGAATCCCATAAGCCAAATTTCTACCCACTGGACTGTGTAATAATCTACATTGCAATTGTTTAGTTTATTTATAAGAATTGGGTGTGACACCATGTCAAAGGCCTTTTAAAAACCTAAGTAAATAACATTGTGGCAGAGCACAGGGTGTCTCTGCCACTTTAAGGGCCTGGAGCTGGCAGCCTCCAGGTGCCTGATTAGGGCAGCCATTTT
>NW_005842141.1:1278866-1279183 GCF_000455745.1 Alligator sinensis
TCTTCCCCTCTCGGGTGTGGTTCCCCCGGAACCTTCGGCGTCTTGCCCTGGCCCACCTCAAGGCCAATCAGGACCCCAGGCCCCCGGCTCTTGGGTGTCCCTCGCGGTGGGCCCCTGGCCCTTTTGACCCTCTCTGGTCCTGGCCCCAGCACGGGCCACTCGAGGGTTCTAGCCCCTCTCTCTCATCCTCGGGCCTCACCGTGCCCCTACTCCCTGTCCTCTCAGGGGCAACCACAGCACCACGCCCTGTACTCCATACACTCTCTCGGGGTCCACCCTCTGGGCCCCTCCAACATAGGGTTACCCACCCGGTGGTG
>NW_005842141.1:1280063-1290300 GCF_000455745.1 Alligator sinensis
TCCCGCCCCCTCACCCCGGGGCTACGCAACCAACTGGTTGCAAGTGGCAGGCACACACAGTGCACTGCCACACACAGCTACCTCTATTCCTTCATCCAAGCATTTTGTGACCCAGTCGTAAAATGAAACCAGGTTAGTCAGGCAGGATCTGCCTGCTATGAACCCATGCTTATTGCCCCTTAGCATCATTTTACCCGGTAGTCCCCCACAAATGTGATCCTTAACAATTTTCTCAAAGGTCTTGCCAAGGATAGAGGTGAGACTAACCAGCCTATAGTTACCCATTTCCTCCTTCCTCTCCTTGAAAGTAGGGACCACACTGGCTCTTTTCCAATCCTCCAGGACCTGTCCTGAGCACCACGAGTGCTCAAACATTTGTGCCAGTGGCTTCGCTATGACTCCACCTAATTCCCTAAGTACCCTAGGATGAAGATCATCAGGACCTGTTGACTTAAATACATTCAACCCCTCCAGGTGCCCCTTTACTAGGTAAGCACAAACAGTTGGTGGGTTGGTATCTATACTGGGCTTACCTACGGTCCCAATGAGATGCGTATTTGTATTCATGTCCAGGAATACGGATGCAAAGAAATCATTTGGAAGCTCCACTTTGGCCATCCTATCTGTTACCAGTTGCCCTAGTTCATCCTGAAGGGGCCCTAAGTTATCTTGCACCTTCTTTTTGCTTCCTACGTACTTAAAGAATGACTTTTTGTTATCCTTAACTTTTGCTGCCAGCCTAAGCTCCATTTCCACTTTGGCTCTCCTCACTGTGTCCCTGCAAGCTCGAGCCAAGCACCATACTCCTCCTTGGTGACAGCACCCTGCTTCCACAGCCTTTAGGCCTCTTTTTTTTCCCTCCAGGCTCTCCTAGATTTCCCTGCTCAACCAAGAGGGTTTCTTTGCTTTTTTTGCCCCCTTTTATGTGTTCTAGGATGGTCCTTTCCTGTGCCTGAAGGAGTAGTCCCTTAAGAAATGCCCACCCTTCCTGGACTCCCATCTCTCCAAGGCTTTTACCAGTCAGTCCCTCCCTAACTAATCTCCTGAGCTTGTTGAAGTTGGCCTTCCTGAAGTGTAGCACTTCTGCCCCACTAGTTATCTTCCCCACCTTTCTCCAGATAGTGAACCCTATCAATAGGTGGTCACTATCCCCTAGGTTACCTTGCACCTGCAGATCCCCCATCAAGTCATCCCCTGTGGCCAGTACCAAGTCTAGTAAGGCATTTCCCCTAGTAGGAATGTGTACTTCCTGCGATAGGTAAAGGTCCTATGAGGAAGTTGGAAACTTTCATGAATGGGCAGACCTGGCTGCCTGTTTCTCCCAGCAAATGTCTGGGAAGTTAAAGTCACCATGATGACCAGGTCCTTTGAGCACGTTGTCTCTAAGAGCTGTCTTGCGAACTCTAGGTCTAACTCATCTCCCTGGTGTGGGGGTCTGTAGTAGACCCCCACTACCCAGTCCCTTTCACCCTGACCCCCATGTAACCTGACTCATAGTACCTCAATTTGCCCTTCTTCCTGGCCCAATTTAACTACAGAAGATGCATATTGCTCCTTAACATAGAGAGCAATGCCCCCCACCCCTTTTTTCCCCACTCTGTCCTATCTGTACAGCCTGTAGCCCTCAATGTCCACTGCCCCATCATGGGTAGGATCCCACCAAGTTTCTGTTAGCCCAACCAGGTTGAATTCTTTATTTGCAAGCAGGAGTGCAAGTTCCTCCTGCTTATTCCCCATGCTCCTAGCATTAGTATAGAGGCATCTAAGCCCCTCAATAGGTGCCCTTGCTACTTCTCCATTCTGATGCTTAGCAGGGCCCTTGGTACTTACAGTAGGGCCCTTGGAATTTAGTCAAGTCATTAATGACAACATTTTCAAAATTGTTTCAAGTGCCTCAAGTTAAGCACCCAAATTAAAGCAATGTAATTTCAAGCAATAGTAACCTGCCTTCTGTGATACTAATCGATTTCAGTGGCATTGTACAGGCCATATCTGGGCAAATGTGCTCTGTTAGTAACAAGAGACTAACCTCTGTCTCTGCCTTACAGTGTTAAAGAGAGTTGGCTGAACCGTAACACCAAGTGCAGCTGAAGTATTGTATGGGGACTCCAGATGGAGCTGCTCAAACAAATGAAATTAAACAAAACCCTTCTGGTACAAATGTTCAGATGAAGATACACCTACACAAAAGGAGGTATGAAAACAAATCTGGGACCAGAATTGTGGTAACTTATAGATGCATACAAAATAATGAATAGTTTAGCAAGACGGGGCTCCTGTTTACTTTTTTCTCATACCACAAGAACAGACATAAGTCAGAAGCCAAAAAAAAAAAAATCCAAAACTGATCAAAGGAGATAATACCATATACCTCAGAACCTGTGCAAGTCAGTGAATCAATGCATTGCTAGAGCAAAGGATGTAATGGGACTCAGAAAAAGCATGAAATGTTTTATGAATGTTAAGAATACTTACAGTTAGGTTGGATGTGCTAATAAACGCATAGGCCTTATAAGCCTTCATGCTTTGGGAATTGCCTAAGGTAGAAAACGAGCTTTCTCTACAGGCAGATTACTCCATAATTATTTGAGCACAGGATCCTGGCCACTGTTTAAAACAGCACCCTAGGTTTATGCAGGCTTAGCCCAAAGGTCCATCTCCCATTTTCTATGATCATTACTGATTCAACACTATCTAATAAAAATTATCCAAGAGAATTTCCCATTATAAAAACCCTTTGAAAAAAAACCTGGCAGTAACACTATTGCAAACTGTAATATTTGGGTGTTTGTTTGGTTTTTTTGTTTTGTTTTTTACTGTTTATTGCACTAATTTTATAATGGCTAAAGAGCCTGCTGATTTGGGACATTTTATTTGTTTACTGTTGCAAATCAGAGGAAAGTTTTGTGAGAAACTTTGTGTCCAGATTATTGCATATGTGTTCTGCCTATTTTTGTTCACTCTGTCTGACATTGATTTATACATTGGATAAATATATGTTGCTTGATTTGACACATGAGAAAGTCTAGGTTAAAGCTGATTAGATTGCAGCCTCTTGCTAATAGAGGCAAATACAGTTCTCTGGGTTAACATTTAATTTCTGGGCTGCCAGAATGAAAATAATTTGAAGCAGCTCAGAGACAGTCTTGGAGTTGAGCTAGCTATAAATTGAATCAAGGCTTTCAGATATGCTCTCTCTGAAGAATTTTATTCTCTGCTTCCCTGGCATGTTTCCTAGTAGAATACAGGGTAATGTTATTGGTACAGGAAGAGCTCTATGAAGACATTTGTGTTGTTTTCCAGTGTGAAGGTTTAACATTATCTATATCCAATAGGGAGGGAGACCCAGATTGCGACATCCAACTAATCTCTACCTTTTGGAGATGTGTAAATCTAAACTCAGGTATGCACTTTGTAGCCTTTGCTATCTCTATAATGGGTCAAGCCAGAACATCCATTTCTATTAATCTGAATCCAGATTCTGTGGTGTTGGCTCATGGTTGCTGATTCATACCAGTATTTCACACTGATAAGTGCAATGCAACAAACCATGCACAAGTGTTTGAAATACTTTCTTCCATTGGGTTTGTGCATGTGATTCTTCAGAGTTCCTGCCATGAACTGCACATCTCTGTTTTCCACCCCATCCAACACCGAAAGTCTTTTCTAGGCACTGAATAGAAGTTCAGCTCATAGTAGCAAAAATGCTATCACCCAATTTCTCCTCAAATTGCATTATTGTTCAGAGTTAAATATTTGGAAAATCCCTCCATCCTGCTCCTTCACACAAAGAAGGCATTTGTGAGGAAGTTAACTTCACTCAATATGGCCTTTACTCAGTCCATACTAGCCCAAGAGAGTACTGTTAGAGTGAGGATTGGGAGGGAGGTACTGAATTTGACCCTGGAGTTAGAAACCTCTACGGCCCAAATGTCAGGCATTCACTGAACCATGTGCATCACATCGCCAGGGAGTCAGGTTCTGGAAAAAGTGGGCTGGGAACACTGTGGCAAGCCATCCAGCTCCCCTCTTAAAAGATGTAAGCTGGCAAATTTTCTTCACACAGATCATTAATCTTTCCTGCACCAAGCAATCAAATTATTGAATAACAACTGCTATTTTCCATTACTCCAGAAATGCTCTTAATTCCATTTGTGCTGTCCCAGCCTCTGTGGATAGGGAGGCTAAGGAGGCTAGGGAGCCTTACTAGAGAGAGAGACTGAATTCATCTCTTAACATGTCTTTGCAAGAACATAAGGCTAATAATACTGTCCATGCTGACTTGGATCAGCTGCTTCCCTAAAATTAAATGCTTTAGAGTGCCTGCTGCTTCATTTTAGGACATGTTTATTAATCCTTTAGGTTAGGGCTCTGTATCATCTGTTAGCATTTGGCAAGATTTGCTACAAAGACACTGCCCGGCTGCACAATATGTGTATAATGGGAATCCAGAATCTTCGTAAACAAAAAGAAAGATTTCTGTTTTCTTATTCTTTTTAAACCCAAGAGCTATACAATTCACTGATATCCGTGTCTAAAGTAGGGATTACCTACATCTTAGATCTGATATTATGAAACACAGCAGAAGTGCTCAGCTTTTTTGTACTGGTGCTGTGTATTCCATAGCAGTACCCTGATGCAGCCAAGACCCTCCTGCCCCATCCATTCAGAAATATGGCAGGGGGTTCATACCCCTCTAACACCTAATCATGATTCATTTGAGAGCCAGTGCAGTACAGGGTTTTCACAGTAGCATAATGGGACAAATTTTAAACAGTCAGCACCTAAGTTATTCATGGGAAACATGCAAACACAATCATTCCCTTTTGCATACACAACTATCTCTTGGGTAGCAGCTCAGGTATAGCTATAATGTGTATGTACAACATAGAAGTATACTTTCAAATGTTTGACTAAGAAACATTTGATTTTGCACTTGCCACGAGTGGCTAGATTGTTCAGCAGGGGCTTTTGTTTTTTAATAACATTTCCATTGTGCATTTATCTGTTTTTCTTGGCTATTGTGGTATATATGGTGTCAAATATTTATGTTGACTTTATTCAGTGGTTCCTCCTCAGAATATGGTGGCTACTCCTATTAATTTAGTCCTTGACAGGATAGCAAAGTCAGCATGGTCCAGCCTCTATTCTGTGCTTCCAGATGGCAAGAAAGTAGGTAAAAATTAATAGATCCTTGAGACCAAAGGTACAATATGGTTACAGAGGTTAATGATGCCCTGGACTGAATCTATACAAGCTCAGAGGAACACCATTAGAATTTATAGTATTTGACAACAAGGCTTTATGCCCACATTTATGGACTTTGTTTAGCAGGCCAAAGAATACATCCCAAGACTGTATTATTTGGCCTGCTAAACAAAGTCCATAAATCTGCTCCAATTTTCCTGTGGAAGGAATTCCAGGAATTCATTCAAGAGGAGAATAACGGCTGTAGTTTTTTGTTGTTTTTTTTTTGTCCTGCTCTCTTATAAAGACTCCCAACTCTTTCTCTCATTGAGCAGATTTTTGGGTTATGAGAGCAGACCCATATACCCATGTATTTGGAGGCTCTCCTTCATTTATTCCCTTCTCTGTATTGTCTCTTTCCATCCCAAAAAAGCAAATGTGCCTTGTTCTTGTTAATGCAGATCCTTATTTATTATCGCACTAGCAATGACCTGTACTTTGCCAAATGAAACTTACAATCTAGCACAGAAAGGCAAGACAGTACAGAGACCGAATACCACACAGAGTCAGGTGAAGAATCAGGATTAGATAATGGCAGTTTTTAAAACAAAATTCTGTTGCTTTCTTCTATATGTGTTTCCCCTAAAAATTGTTTGGGTTTTTTTCTAGGATAAGAATTTTGTGAAAGAAAAAAATAGTTTATTTACAAATCAATATTACAATCTAAAATGGTTCCTTTTTTGTTTGCAAAGGAACCCAAATTCCACCCTAAAGGTGGTTAGCAAGCTGTTCACTTTTGTCTATTAGATGTTCCTTACTGATAGGATGGAAATGATCAGCTAAACATAATGATGTTGATAGGAAACTTTAAAATAAAAGAATAACAAATACTGAACAGTGGGCACATCTACATGAGATGCTATGTTGCCATAGCAACAAGCTACGGTGACGTAGCTCATCACTACAGCGATGTAGCATCAGCAGGCACTAACCGTGATGCCACCGCTTCTACTCAATAGAAGTAGGGTCAGAAACAACCTGTGCGCCACTAGGACTCCACAGTGAGGTGCACATGTAGACGTTCCCAGTAAGTAACCAATCCTACTCTGCAAACTGATGTTTTGTTGAATATCATGGTGGCTATAAAAAAGAGGTTATTCCTCAAATGTGCAAATTAAAATCTTGTTCTTAATTCCAATGAATGTTAATAAACACTGTCTTTGTCCTATTCAATCACCTGTAGTTGAAGGTGTCACAGGAAGCAGGTTTCAAGAGAAATTTTAAATGAAAGTTGATCATCAGAGAAAGAGGCAGCTCCAGCAATGAGAAACCATGGGGGTGGGGGACACCCTAACAGCAACATTCTATATGAGATAGTTATGCAATTTTCATTTATGATTTTTACGCATTTTTCCATTATTTAGAGAGGATAAACTGTATATTCTCTACTCTTTGGAAAGGTTGAGTCTCAGGTCTTATGAGTTAGATGGGAAGACCATGGCTGTGGCAATGAACAGGTTAGTATGCATGCCTCTTAACTGCTGGAAGCGAACTGCCCCATTGTGTGTTCTAGGCCTTATTCATCTAATAGATAAAATATATTCTTCTTTAGATCACCTGTTAAAAGTCTGTATTTCTGAAGCACAGGGAACTGAGTTCTAAACCACAGGTCTCTGTGAAGGTTTGAGTGCCAGTGTACAACTAAGAAATTCCTTCATGATCACCAGCTTGTTGCGGGGCATGTATGCACCGTGTAGAATGATGGGTAGATGGCTCACTGTTAACTTTTCTAGGGAACATGCAGAGACAGAGGTTAATGACATTTAGTTTTTACACACACAAACACACTGTTTCCCTGTTGTAATTAAAGGCACTGGAAGGGTTTCTAATCAGGATTGGAATTGCTGCAAATTCAGCAAATCTTGTTGTCACATCACAATGTTTTGAATCTTCCCAATAATCTTAAATTATTAATGTTAATAATAGTATTAAATTTCTGCATCCCTCTACTTCATTATACTGGATCAGCCACTATGTAAGCTGGATTTCCTTCAAATGTACTGATACAGACAGGTTACCATAGTTACTTTGGGGCTGGCTATTTTTCTGGCAAGTAAGAGTTCAAAACTAGAGGAAGCAAATTCAGTGTTCTAACACCTTACAATAAATTAAGGACTAATCTTACATCTGGGTAAGTCCTTCACTTAAGTAAACCAAGCTTCTGGAATATTCCTGGATGCATCCACTTCTGGGATATAATTTTTAGGGCCTTCTCAGAAGCGATGAGGACCTTTGTGGAGGAGCTATTTGAACACCTCTCCACTCCCCCATCACCCCCAGGCACAGAAGGGGATAAAGAGAGTCTGAGAGAGTCAGAGTCATAGAGAAGTAGGGCTGGAAGGACCCCAGAGGTCATCTAGTCCAACCCCCTGCCTGAAGCAGGATCATCCTTATCACAAAGACCGGCTTTACGAGCAATCATGGCATGGCTTTACGAGCAATCATGGTGCTCTGGTGTGGTGCCAGAGGACTGGAAAAGTTGTAGTTCCCATTTTCAAAAAAGGGTGGAAGGAGGACCCAGGAAACTATAGGCCAGTTAGTCTTACCTCGATCCTGGGTAAGCTTTTTGAGAGAATTATCCTGGCACATGTCCATGAGGGGCCAGCAGGGGAGATTATGCTTAGGGGCAATCAACATGGGTTCATTAGAGGCAAGTCCTGTCAGACCAACCTGGTGGCATTCTATGACCAAGTCACAAAATCCTTAGACGCAGGTGTCGCGGTGGAAGTAGTATTTCTGGACTTAAGGAAGGCCTTTGACACTGTCTCTCACCTCATTCTCATTAAAAAATTAGGGGACTGTGGCGTTCACACCTACACAGTCAATTGGGTCACTAACTGGCTGGAGGGATGCACCCAGAGAGTGGTGGTGGATGGGTCTTATTTGACCTTGAGGGATGTGGGCAGTGGGGTTTTGCAGGGCTCGGTCCTCGGGCCTGCGCTGTTCAACATCTTCATCAGTGACTTGGACGAGGGGGTGAAAAGCACCCTGTTCAAATTCACAGATGACACTAAGATATGGGGGGGAAGTGGGCATGCTGGAAGGGAGGAATAGGCTACAATCAGACCTAGACAGGTTACAGGGGTGGGCGGATGAGAACAGGATGGGTTTCAACACTGACAAGTGCGAGGTACTGCACCTGGGGAGGAGGAACCAGAAGCATACCTACAGACTGAGGAACTCCCTTCTTGCCAGTGCAGAGGCAGAAAAGGATCTTGGGGTCATTATTGATGCCAAAATGAACATGGGCCAACAGTGTGGGGACACGGTCAGGAAGGCCAACCACACCTTGTCATGCGTCCACAGATGCATCTCAAGCAGGTCCAAGGAGGTGATCCTCCCTCTCTATGGGACACTGGTCAGACCGCAGTTGGAGTACTGCATCCAGTTCTGGGCACTGCTTTTCAGGAGGGATGTGGACAACATGGAGAGGGTCCAGATGAGGGCCACTTGCATGATCGGGGGAAGCAGGGCAGGCCCTACGAGGAGAGGCTACGGGACCTGAACCTGTTCAGCCTCCACAAGAGAAGGCTGAGGTGGGATCTAGTGGCCGTTTACAAAGTAGTCAGGGGGGACCAGCAGGCATTGGGAGAGTCCCTGTTCCCCCGAGCACTACCAGGAGTGGATCTTTAAGAGAAGGCTAGATGAACACCTTGCTGGGGTCACTTGACCCCAGTGCTCTTTCCTGCCATGGCAGGGGGTCGGACTTGATGATCTGCTCAGGTCCCTTCTGACCCTACCAACTATGAAACTATGAAACAACTATCCCATACAAGCATAATCTAAACTCTACATAAGACTACCCTCAATCCTGACAAGACACAGACCTAACACCCTAACTTGTCACAGTAAAAGCAAGGGAACAACAGCAGCCAATGTCCTGCTTCTATAAAATGTTGTCAATATATGCTCAAGAGGTCCTGGGTCAAGAGCCATTCCCCTCACTACAGAGAAAGGCAAAAAACCCTGGAGTTATACCAATACCAATCTGAGTAATACCAATACCTCTATAGTAATCTGAGGATGGGGTAAAATTCCTTCCTGACCCCAAACATGGTGATCAGTCTGACCCTGAGTGGAAGGGCAAGACCCTCTAGCCAGGAACCCCTGGCTTTGCTCCTAGCAGGAGAATTGGCACACCCTATTTGAAGTACCCAGCGTTAGCTGTAGCCAATTTGATGAGGCTTAAAAACACCCTGACACACAAATCATGAAAAACGGGGGGCGGTATAGCTATGATTAGAAAATAGGCATAGCTATGACTAGATTATCCCCAGTGAGTGGCTGTCCAACTTCTTATCTACCTCCAGTGATGGAGAGTCCACAACTTCCCTAGGCAATCTATTCCATTGCCTAACTATTCCCACAGTGAAGTTTTTTCTGGATAGCCAGTCTAAATTTACTTTGCTGCAACTTAGAGCTATTGGTTAGCATCCTCCTCTCTGCAGCAAGAGAGAAAGAGTGCTTTTCTAATTCTTTATGGCAGCCCTTCAAAAGAAAACATAAGAATACAAAAAAATCAAAGAAATAAAGCCCCAGGGAGAGAAACAGTGGAAGCTGCCTTCTGGAAGAAAGTTGGTGGTGGGTGATAAATGGAGGAGAAGCTGAAACACCAAATATGGCAGTTGTGAGAGAGGTCCAGATGTATTCATGGCCTGAGACTCTTGTTGAAAGGGGTGTAACTCTGAGTTGGCTACAATTGCTTTTACGCTACCTGGATCTTATTGCCCTGGCAGCCAGAGACAGGTCTCAAACTGCAGAGGGTTATGTGGGATGGTAAGCCCGTTTCATTTTGGGGGAAATGGGTCAAATGAGAGGAAACTAAAAGAGAATGGAGGAAATAATACGTAGGTCAGTAGCCACATATAATAGCAGTGTGCCTTGTTACAGTGACAACAAGGATGGAAAACCCAAGCCTTTTCCTGCAGTTTATGGATAACTTACAAAAGCAAGAGGAAGGTGCCCAGCAGAAATAGCAGATGTCTCAGCA
>NW_005842141.1:1290310-1304450 GCF_000455745.1 Alligator sinensis
GAGGAAGCAGCAGGGCTTAAGTGGCTTTCAGAAGTTGGACTGGGTCAGGAGATGATTCCTAAATTCTTAGGGTCAGCCATAGGATGATCCAGAACATGGTAGCAAATTATTCATAAATTTATGGACAGTCCATAAAAAAGGGCCAAAGATGCTTGACTGTAAAGTTCATATTAAAAAAAGGTGAGCTATCCATAGAAACTAAGGAACTGTGAACTTGACAGATGATCCATTGTTGGGATGAAGCTACCTGCAAGTGTTGATGGATAGACAGAACAGAGCAGTGCCACCTTGTGTCTGAGTGCCATTTGGCACCCTTCAGAAAACTCTCCATCTGAGTTTTGTGGTCCATGGGAGCCTCTCTAGTCCTCCCGCTCACCCCCTCTCCCACCCTTCCCAGTCACCTGCTGCTCCTGTGTTCCCATCAGCTATTACCTGCCTGTAATGGTTGCTTACCTCAAAGGTAGGCAGAGCTGTGTGGCCCCAGGCACCAAGCAGAACAAGGATTGGGGCAGTGCAGCCAGGATGGAGCTGTGGGAGAAGCAGTTGAGTAGGATTCAGGGTTAGAAAGTTGGTGCTAAACCCCTAAAATTGAACTAAACCTGTGTCACTGCCACCCAGGGCCTGCCAAAAGGGTCATATTTACATTATGTAAAACATATATCAGTAAAAAATAATGTGGTCATCAGTAAAACATTTGCAGATCATCAGTAAAAAAAAAAATGTTCTTGGGTTGGCAACCCTGAGCCAGAATCCTCTCTGCATGCCTTTGCTAGCCCTTAACTCAGAGCTTTCCAAACTTTTCATGTTGGTGACACACTTTTTAGACATGCATCATTTCGCAACACAGTAATTCAGTTCCGGGGGAGGGGCCAAGAGAAGCAGATGCGAGTAAGGGAGCTCCGCGGTGCCCTTCCACAAAATTTTCTGCATTTCGCGCGACACACCTACACACTGCCGCCGACACACTAATGTGTCGCGGCACACAGTTTGGAAAGCTCTGCCTTAACTGCTTCTCTCAAGCATACTAGTGCCTAGAACTGACCCTTAACATAGGGGGAAATAGGTGCTTCATCAGCCTGCTCCCAGCCAGTCAAGTCTGCCAGCAACTATCCTCATTGATGGATAGGAGCTGGAGAATGTTGAGCACTTTGCATACCTTGGCAACCATCTCTCAAGGAAGTCAGTATAGGATCAGATGTGCCAGTTCTGTCTGGAAGACTGAATCATCATGTGTCCAATGATCACAACATCAGGATCCAAACAAAGCTCCTCAAATAAGGCTGTGGCTCTTCTCTATAGCTCTGAAGCTTGGGTGACCTACAGGGACCACCTGAAAAGTCTGGAACACCATCACCAGCACTACCTCCGGAAGATCCTTGGTATAAAGTGGGAAGATTGTTGCACAAATGCTATTGTCCTCGGTGATGATAACACAACCAGGATGGAACTGCTGATTATTCAACATCTGCTGCAGTGGACAGGGCATTGTGTGCACATGCCTGATGTATGTTTAACAAAACAACTGCTATGCTCCCAACTCAGCCAAGGGCAAAGGACACACAGAGGACAAAGGAAATGTTTCACGGACACCTTCAAAGAGAACATCAAGGAGTGTGGCATTGATACCACAAATTGGGAAAAACAAGCCTGGGACAGGGCTACATGGCAATGCCTTGTGGGAGAAAGTACATCTTACTTTGAGGGAAACCATTTTGCCCAGGAGACAGAAAAACAGAAATGGGAAGAAAGGAAACAAGACCAAGACCAAGAAATGGAAGGAAAGGAAACAAGGGAGGGTGGTCTAACCCTCCCTTTAACCACCACCTGTGGCATTTGCCAGAGCATCTGCAGCTCTAGGATTGGCCACCTTAGCCATCAGCAGACTCATTTACAACCCCTTACTTGACCCATAGAAGTGATCATCCTTGACAATCAGAGATAACTGGCAATAGTGATGACAACAGCTAGCATGACCAGTTGGGTGAAGTTGACTGGCACAGCCTACATAGGACCTTCTCAGATGGCAGAAGTTCACACCATATTTTAAGCAGCAGGCACACTTGTATCTAGTAACAAAGGCTATTCTAGATTAGTTAAGTTTGACCCAGGAAGTATAAAGACTGTTCTTGAAGTGCAAACCACTGCTACAGAGCCTTTTCCTTTCACTATTACTCACCTGCCACCCCTTGATGTTGTTCAAAAAAAGATTGGGAGGATGGATTGGGAGGCTGCCTCAAAGGCTCAGAGTGAGTCCAGTCCACTGCCAATTTGCCTTCAGCCAGTTTGTCACAGCCCTTCTGGCCCTATTGGTGCCCTAGGTCACCAAGCACCTTAAGGGCTGTGTTAGTAGCCTCCATCCATCCCATAGACACACCCATGCCTCGCCTGTAGTGTATGATACCACTTCAGAGGATCCACCCTGCCCCTCCACTATGCTTGGCCTTCTCAGGCCTCAAAACTTTGGTGGGGGGGCTTTGGCCATCCCAGCTTTGGCTCCTTTTCTCTGGCTGGGCCCGTCTCAACCTAGGTCTACTGTGCTGGACCTTGGCTTCTGGGCTCCAGACCCTGTCCTACCCCTCTTAAGCTCCAGGCCCTGTGGTCCTGTTCTTGCCTTTCTCAGGCTCTGGGACCCCTGGCCCTGGCCTTGGCCTTCTTGGGCTCTGGGCTTTCACCCTCTCAGCCTCAGACCCTCCCTTGCCCTGCCTCAGGCTTTGGCCCTCTCTGCCTCATCTACCTGTGTCTTGCACCATGCCCCTGGCAGGGCTCAAAGCTTGGTGTGGATCTCAGGCACCCCTGTGGCCTCCTTTTCACCCCTAACAGTTACATTCAGTCCTCTCTATTGCAGCTTAGCTCTGCTGCTTGCAACCCTTGTCCTATGGCTGCCTGGGAGTCTGCCCTATTCCTTCATCTTATTGTTGTGCAGCTAGCCGTGTCTCAAATGCATGCCTACACAGCCAGGCCAGCCTACTGTGCCTTTCTCTTTTTAGTAACAGGGGTGTTTGGCTCCATGTTACACCATCCAATATTCAGAATAGAGCTTACCAGCAAAACTTGTGCATCAGATCATCTTGGACCAGTTCCTTGGATCCAAGGTTGGGTATGAACTTGATCTGTGGATGCAGCAACAGGGTGGGCTAAAGCCTACGTTAAGGACAAGGGAAAGAATGGCCTGAGTGAAAGGAAATGTCAGATGAGAGTCTGTCAGGAGAAACAGGAAGACAACATGTCCTAAATATGGAACCACAGAGAATCTCCCTGAGGGAAGCAATCCTGTACAGCCTCAGACCAGGGTCCTTAGAGGAGTTATCTGCTCTGTTCACTTAAAGGGAGAAGGCTGGGGTGGTGCATGGTGCCACGGTATGTGGTTGACAGCCCAGAGATGACAAATTCAAGGCCATAGCAGAAGCACTCATGGTGTGGCCCTGTCAAGTTCCAGTGAATCTATGAGTTCTGCTAAATATCTTATCAAATAAGGTTCTTTAGGTAAAAGCAATATCTTTTACTAGACAAACTAAATAGTTGGAAAAATTGTTCTTTACAAGCTCTTGAGTACAAACACCACCTGAAGAAGGGTGTTTTTGTCTGTAAGCTTACAAAGAACATTTTTCCAACTATTTAGTTGGTCTAATAAAAGATATTACACTTTTGTCTGCCTATGTCCTTAGAACAACACGACTACAACCAACAACCTTTATCACACAAGGACATGAAAAAGGAAAGGAAGTTAAAAGAAGGTTCTTCTGGAAGTAGCAGCCAAGGAATGCTTTGTTTCTGATATAGAAAGTGTATTTTACTAGGGACTGTCCACTGATGGACTGCAGTGCAAACACATGTGAAGGGTCATTTCAACAAATTGTGTGAGATTGGGTCTTCCCTATCTAAGATTAAGGTGCCATCACTGTGTGGGAAGAGAAGGATAAGAGAAGTCTGGGTGAACTCAGGGCATGGAAAAGACCTTATCTGCAAGAGCAGAGGTCTTAGTCAAGAAGGTGAGCCTACATCAGCCAGTGCACATTTCTTGTCTCTGTGAAGTACAGTTGTACCCACAGGGGTAGAGCTGGAGGTAGAAAATTATCAGGGAGTTTGAAATTTGAAGTCTCTAAGGATCTCCCTTTTCCTGTGATCTCTGGGAGGGATTGGCAAGACAATCATTGATGCAAGAGATAATGCTGCAGGGGTGGGCAGAAAGAAATAGTGAAGCTTTCAAGGACTTTGGTGGTCAGAGACGACTCAAAGGGTCCCAGCTGGAGGCTGCTAAAAGAGGCTGGCAAGAAGTGACAGGCCATGTGCAGACTTTATGGAGGCACTGGGAAGCCT
This sequence comes from Alligator sinensis, assembly GCF_000455745.1. Taxonomy (NCBI): domain Eukaryota; kingdom Metazoa; phylum Chordata; order Crocodylia; family Alligatoridae; genus Alligator; species Alligator sinensis. Next base: position 1,294,628 of record NW_005842141.1, read on the forward strand.
GAGAATATAAAAGAGACAAAACAGGGACCAGCAAAACCCAAAGGGCCAGTTGGCCTAGCAAGGAGAAGGGTTATTAATAAAGGCAAGGGCTGAGGAAAGTTGCGTGGAACAGAAGGAATTCGTTTCTCTCTGGGCAGTGAAGGGATGGCAGAAGAGGTTAGGCTGGGAACTTAAACACTGCCTCTAAGGACAAGAAAGGATGTCTGTAGACCATTATCTTATCAATGGTTCAAGGTGTTGGCATAAGGCTGAGAGAAAAACCTGGAGGCCTTTGCATTATCAGTATTGAAGGCTGTTGAGACTGAGACTGGGGATACAAATAGTAAGACCAGGAGGCTTCAGGAGTTGTTGGCAGCTTCAGAATTAGGCCTTGCAAGCAGCTTTATGCAAAAAGATCTTACTTTAGGATTGTTGCCAGGAGGTCTTGCAGGATAGAAGTCATCTCTTCCTAATAATGACCAAGCAGGAATCGGGCCTGTCCATAAAAACAGATGAACACCAGCAGGGAGGAAGGGACTATCACTGTCTGGAAAACAGCCCCGAGACAGCAGGGCAGGGATAGGATTTCAATTCCATGTAGACCCAATAAAGGGAATCTCAGAAATGATAACCTGACCTGGTACAGCTGGGGAAGGTGCTCAGAAGAAAGAGCTCCTGGTATAGTCACAGAGAGGAGACTCTGAGGAGAGAAAATGGAGAGTCCTTCTACTGGAAGAATTACCTCAACAAGAAGTGTGATGGAGGAAGTAGAAGAAGCTGAAGCCAGTAACAAAACCTCAGATACAGCATGGATGATAGAGATCCTGCAGCATTTATGATCTAAGTGTTTATCTGTTGGACAGACTGGGCTGAAGGGTAGTCCTGGGGAGAGCTGAGCTGTCCACACTTGTAGCAATGAAGGACACTCTTTGGAACCTGAAGGACACTATCACCCTGGGAGAAGTGAGACAGGAAAGATATCTAGATGGAGGGCCAGGTCCTGGAAGCAAGAGAGCGGGACACAGGAAGATTGTGACAGGAAACCTAACAAAGCTCTTCTTTCTTTGACTTCACTAAGACTTCCTTTGGGTGAAACATCTTACGTGATAAGGCAGTTAGGATGCTGCAGCCCTAGAATCTTAATTTTCTCTTCATATGCTATTCTCAGGAGCCAGTGGGGAGGCAACTGAGCCCTGTCATCCAACCAGATACTATATTAACAAGAAGCAAACATGTGTCTTCACACTGGAGCGATTGAGGCATGCCCAAAACCATGTTGCCAATGGGTTTTAAGTGTAATTCTAGGCTCTTGAAAGAGTTAAAGAAATTGGTGGTAAAGCTTTCTACTCAAATATAGAGACTTTAGGTTTTGATGTGTAAAAAAAAATCTTGAAGTGGGCTCAATTAACAGTGAAGAAATAGTAAACTGTAAAAGGGGGACCCCACCCTAGCACATGGTTTTATTTACCCAACTATGTCATTCTGAACTGCCTAGACTGGAGGAGCGATGTTTGATATTCAGAATTGTTTCTGGTTTCAGGGAACTTTACTTCCCAAGGCTTTAAATAATTCAGGAGTTAATTCAAGTGAAGGAATGTAGCTCTTGTGCAAAGGAAGGCCTCAGATGTGAGGAGCACCAGTTTATATCCTCATCACATATTAAATTACCCTATAAGTTCTCAAAGCATGGGGATGGGCTGACCAGATGTGCAGTAAAAGCTTTTTAATACATCAGCATATGCAGTGAATATGACCTCATTATGTTTCTTGTTTCTCTCTGTACATGCTGCACATGGTTTGTTGATGCCATGTAACAAGGTCCCTGTCAGGCTGCCTCTTCTGAGAGATGCTTTTTTTCAGTTCCTCAGGTGTGTCCATTTCAAGCAGCAGCTCCATGCCTTCACTTCTCTTTTGAGAGGAAGGATCCTGTGATCTAAGTGATCTCCAGCTCAGGTTCTAAGTTATAACCCTATGGTGTCAATCCTGGTACCCTGCAGTCCCCATTTGCAAACGTTCTTCAGAACCCTGAGGAAAGTAATGATAGGCAGTTCAGGCAAGTTGATGCCACATTACCACCACTGAGAAGCACATGATATACATACATACATATACACACACACATGTCTTTTCCCAGTCTCCATATGTGTGTTAAAAATTTGATGACTGATTCCTATATCGTCAGGGAGAAGGGACACATACCCTTGCTGCTACCTTAGATAAAGTAAATAATACAGACAACTTTTCTCTTACCAAGACCAAGAATCAAGGGGCTTTTTTGTACCATTCTTTATAAGAACCTTAAATTTGTGCCCTTCTCTATTACTTAGAACTTTCCTCTTGGCTAAATTTAGCTATGATTTGACTCATAGAATGACATTCTTCTTGGTCATCTGACCAAGACTTTTTGCCTTCTGAACACAGATGTATTTAAATATACAGGCAGTATGCCAAGATTGGCATCCTGCTAAAATGCATCAGTTTTGTCTATATAGTTATCCAAATGCCTCCGTAAAGAGGAATATCAGAAGAGAATAGGCACTAAGCCCTTTCTCTTGTACCAACAGCATGACTGGCTTGGCTACATCTCCTCCCCTCTTTGTCCATGTTTGCTCAGCATTGGTCAGAACTGTTTACTTATATATGGTTCCCACCAGCTCATCCACAGGTACCAGCTATTTCATCTCCCCTTTCCCTTATGGCCAAATCATCTTGCTGCTGTTCCTCTTCCACATGTTCTCCATCAGACACCCCACTCTCAATGCTTCTTCTCAGGAAAGATTTAGTACCCCTTGCTCACAGCACATTAAGAGTCTTGCTCCTCTAGCAGCATATCAGTACAATTCTCCTGATTTACAACTATCTGCATCAGCTGATGATTTAGCCTATAGTGTCTGTCATGTCTCAGGAGACTACTCTTGTCTCTTTCTTCACTGTTTCCATCTGCATCCTAAAGCAAACATTCCACCACTAGCAAAAAACCCTTTGTTTAAAAGAGGGAGACATGGTTGCCATAATGTAGGCTTATCTATTTTGGTGGGTACTCAGTGCTATGGAGTATTCTAAGGAAGGTATTTAACCTGCCCAGAGTGAATTTGCTCAATTTGAGTTTTAAAAACAAAAAACCCCAAGGTCCTCTTTATATTATTAACCATGTGGAATGTATTTAAGTGTCCAAAGTTTTATAGAACATAGGAACAATATTTCATTCTGATTGGGATCTACTCAGCTGTAGGCACACTTGCTTAATCAAAAGTAAACAATGCATCTGTTGAACTTTTAAAATAATGTGTTATGACTAGCATCTTATTAACACAATATAATAGGAACATGTGTTTTCTGGGCTGTAATTAAGTTTCATAAAAGCCTTGTTTTATATTACTAGCTTGTGGCAAAAAATAGGTAAATTATAACATGACTGACTGATTTAGCATTTTACACATTATTTGTCTTCTAATTTGCCTTTTGGCATTCTTTAATTTTCAGTTATTGAATACTCTGCCCTGCACTAGAATTGGGCATCTGCATACCCCAGATCATAATAACAGATATGTGTTTAATGTGCTAAGTCACAAAGATAGTTAATCCTTACCTCAAATTGCTTGCTATCTAGAGTAGATAAAATTCATATAAGCAAACCCATAAATGGATGAACTGTGTCTTTAATCTTCATGAGTTAAGGATAAAACAGTCAAATTACAAGCGGTCTTCAAACATGATGTGGTCACTTCTGTGATCAAGAATCTCCGCTTGAATTCACCAGTGATCACCTTGTCTCAAATCTTTTTTTCATAGGGAAGATTACTGGATGACAGTAGCCTTTTTTACTGTCATGCACATTTGTGACAGGGATCAAATGACAACCAACATCAAATAGATTTACCAGTCAGATTTACCAGACTTGCAATGTGAAAAAAGAAATTCTGATGCACCCAGTGAATCACAAGCACAATTATCAATCAAATCATTATTATACACAAAAGATACTGCAGCAGTTACCTTAAGTATGTTTCTTGGTTGTGTGCTCCTCACCTATATCTGTATAAGCTGTGTTTTCAGGATACAAAACTTTAACCAGCTGTGCAATTGCAAAAGATTCAGTGGTGAGGAGAATTGAAAGCATGTGGGACTGAGATGATTTTGGCAAGGCAGATAAGGTCACGGTATCAGGACACATTACAATAGTGATGCAATACAATACAATACACTACCCAACACTGAGTATATAGTGGTAGCCCTAGGATTTCTGACTTCTGATTCTTTTTACAGGGCTTATGTGTCACTCAGCACTTGCAGGGTGTCACTCTGAGCAATGTTTAATTTACTGAAGTGTTCTTCATTTATTACAACCCCAGGGGTACTTTAAAGCATGAAATGCATTATGTTGGTAAGACTTAAATATACAAAATGCATTTGCTGTTATTACTGAAGTTGTGAAATAGGATAATTGGGGCTCTGAGTGTATCCCTAATCATTGCATCATATCTCTGCTTGGGTCACTGACACTGGCAAAACATTTTACAGGCTAGTTAACATTCCAAAAAGTGTCAGAAATTAATCATCTGCTGTCTAGCTGTGGACTGGGGACTTTGACCTTAATGAAAACAAACCATAAATCATCTCCCCATCAACATCCAAAGATATTTAGCTGCACCACATGGATTCCCCATGCTCTTGTATTGATAGTGGGCCTGCCAGAATCAGTCTCATTGCAGAAGTACTCAATTTTTAGTGGAAAGTTGATGAACTTCTGCCAGAAATGAACAATAAGAACATATCTACAACTGAATCAGTCCTTTGCCTGTCAGGGCCTGGGATCAGGACAGAGAGGGAACAGGAGAAGAGGTTGGTTTGTATTAAAATCAGTATGCTGAAGCAGTCGATTTGACAATTGTTTTTAAACAGAGTCCTTTCACAGGGAACAGGCCATGGGTTTTATCAGCCCAACCGCCTCAAACAGTCGCACTAAATCAGTCTGCTGGAATCTATGCAATGTAAACCTTTTTGTCCCCAACACATGCCAGCATTCACAGCTGCTAAAATGTGGGCATGCTCCTGCCTCCAAAAATAAAACACTGCCATAGTCTGTATACTCTGCACTGCACCCTGGACTGCAAGCATCTCAAGGGCCAGCTGTGGAAAATTCAAAGCACTTGGAATATTAGAAAATGCAGGCTGTGGGAGGGAAGAAAATACCACAAAATGTTTAATGACTTTTGTAACTTGACATGAGTGAAACAATAGATGTAAGTTAAGACTCAAAGAAGCCTGTATTGCCTTCAAAACAAATGCGGCCAGAATCTCTGCTGGTGGCTCCAAAAGAGGTACACTATTTATGTCACCTCAGGATCTGGCCCATTATATGTGGCTAGCAAGATAACCAGGGACATAAGTTTGAATGGGATGACTGAGGCCATCAAGCCTTTATTTGTAGGAGACCATTTGCCTAAATCATTCATGAAAACCTCCAGTCTTGACATCTCTTTCTTGCACCAGTGCCACAATTTGCACAATAACTTTAGAATCGTGCAATGAACTGAATTAATCATGTACCTTTTGATTGCCTCACTGGCATGCTGCTCACTAATTTTTTCTCTTCACCAGGGCTATGACAGGGCCTGGCCTGAGATTTGAGAGAAGATTCCTTGAGCTTATCTCTTGTGTAGCTATGTCAGGCTAAGCAAAATCAGTCCCAAAATAAAACACACATGCACACAAATACAAGTGTTTGTACCTGTATACACTAATTGTATGCCTCTCTTCCTCCCTCCTTCTGGTCCCTGTGTTGTTTCTCCACTGTGCTGCTTTCCCCAGTTCATGTTGGCAGCAGCATCATGGAAAGCACTTCACATTGTGATTTCTGAAGCACCAAGTTGCACGCACTTCTGAGAGAAAACTGTGGCTGTTACTGCTACAAGAGAGGAAAGCCACGGAAAGAGACGAACAGAAGAAAAGCTGAATAAGGAGTTAAGAAGGGTGGAAGATGTGGGACACTGAACAAAGGACCACTAGGAGGCTCACTACTTGTCCATCTAGTACTGCACATCCTGATGCGAGACCACTAATGGTCATCTTTGTGAGGAGGAGAAAATACAAAAAGAAATGGCTTCCCTCCCTTCAAGGGGCCGATCATTTTTTATTTTTGGCCTGGAAATAGGAAACCAAGTTCCGGCCCTGAACTCCCACTCAGCAGGTAGCAAAGCATTACCTTCCCCACCATTGCCACCATGACAGGCTCCTTCACTGGTAAAACACCTCCAGTCCATACCTAGGTAAAGTCAGAGATAATGCAAGGTGATCTCAATGGTCCAGAACTGAAATTATGAATGTGATAGATACTAATCTGCACCTTAAGGCTAGGGACAGACATTACACATAAACCAATTTAAGTAATCAGAAACTGGTTGAAACCTGTAACAGAACAGATGTTCTGTGCACATAAACCAGTTTCAAAATGGCTAAAACTGGTTTGAGATAACCCTGGTTGAATGTAGCATCAGACTTAACTGATTTGGGTCAAAACAGTTTATGCAATGTCTGTCCCAGACCCCTTTGCTGGTTTAAGCTAAACCAGAAATCCCAGCATCCTGGCATGCTCTCTGGACTGGGTGGGGCTCTCTGCTCCACAGCAGAGCTGGCCCCTCACCTCTGCTCTCTGGCTGCATCTCCAGCAGAGACTTGCAGGCACAGCAGGGTCTGCTGGCTTCCCCATGCCCTCCTCCCCCTCTCTCCACTTGCTGCTTAAGCAGAGATCTCTTCCTCTTCTCTCCCACAGCACAGACTGTAGCCAGCATGTGGTATGCTAGCTAATGCTGTGTAAGGCCGATAGGACAGTGTCCACTTAGGGCTTTTTGGAGGTAATCAACAGCTAGGCTGGTAATGTCCCTGCATTCCTTCCTTTGGAAAAAGCTGTCTAAGAAGAGCTTGAACTAATGAGTGAGCCTTTGTTTTCTGATGGGGTGATAAATGCTGATAACAGAGCTGATAAATGCTCTGTTATCAAAGAGGAGACTCCTCCCTAATCAGTGTCCTGCTGGGACTTGGCCATGCCCCCCTCAGCTCAGCCCTGTGCAAAGGAAGGGAGGGCTGCTTTAGTGCCCTCAGCTTCTAGCCTGAGCCACTGCAGGCATGTGCCCACATGTCTGGGATGTCTGTCTGGTTACAAAACTGATTTAGCCTAGCCAGATTAGAGTAACCTGTTAAGACTGAATCAATTCAGGCTTAGGCTTTTTGAATGTCTGTCCCTAGCCTAAAGGGTCAATTCAATCTCAGTTTAAAGCATTTTTGTTTATAGTTGAATACTCAACCTATTTATGGGCCTCATCCTAAGAGGTTTTGAATGTCATCTACCCCCATGAGGTTTTGGTAGAGATTGGAGGTGTTCAGCACATTGCTAGCCATTCAATCCCTTACAGAGACAGGGCTCTTAGTTGTGTGTGGGAGGCATTTCCTTCTCTTGGTGTTAAGAGATAATTATGTAGAGAAGTGCAGCATGTGATGATCTGAAATGCACCAAATTAAAATGAGTGTATAAAAGAGGAACATTTTCTGGCAGAGAGTGTATTTAAAAACTCTTTTACTGATTCTGCAACAGGGAGAAAAATCAGTGAAAAATCTTAAAGACATCTAGCAAAAACTCCTGCAAAAATAGCCCAGGAGCTTTTCATAAAAGACAAGTGGAGAAATTATAAATTGAATTCACTCACAGCTTGTTTGACATTTTTTTAACTAGAATTTTGTAAACTAGGTTTTGAGTTTTTCTAGGGTTTTTCTTAAGTATATATGTATTCAAATGTCAAATATCTTTCTTCCAAAATCAATTATATGGGAAAAAATACATGAAGGCTGGGAATTTAAGAGAATCTTATGCATAACAACCCCCAAATAAGTAAATAAATAAGGAGCTAGTTCATTTAAAATTAATGGACTGGAACAAGTCTTTACCTTTTCAGAGCTTCTCAGTGATCAGTCACATGAACCAGGTCACTGTAAGTTATACCTTGTTATAGGGTGAAGAAAGCAACATATCGGGCCATGAACTGCTGACACTTTCAATAGCCATCTGCTCACAAAAAAGGACATAGCTGAAATATAATGAATACGGATTTAAATCAAAGGGGTGACTATCCAGTTTATAAACCATCTGAAATCTAAATCTCCTGATCTAATGTGCTGCTTTCTTTCAAATGACACAACTGTATTCTGTTGCCTGACATCTTGTAGTTACCGGTACTATTCATCATCTAACCACATAACATTCTTTTTTTCTCCAACCTTGGCTGTATAATTGGAGCCAGTAAAAGCTTCCCAAGTAACCAGAATCCAGCTTCCATTTCAAAGTGACATAAAATGCTATTAAAGGGAGCTAAGATTCATGACAGACACATTTCACTCCTCTGGATACATATAAATCCTATGCCAGTTTGCAAGCAGGAATTTTGTCTGACAGCAACAGATTCTAACATACTTTTAAGTGGGGAACACTTCGAATTCTTGTCTGCATTTGAGAGAAGCAGAATGAATTCTTAATTTCCCACTGCCTTGTCTAGTCATTTACACTATTAAAAGTGTAAACACTGCCATTTTGATAAGCAGTACTTTATGCCTGATTTTCACTGGGGAAAGATGCAGAACAATGGGAAATCAGGTCCAGGACAGCACCCAGGGGCATCTTTTGGATGTTATTGTTGAGATTACTAAAACCTCTTGTTCAGTCTTTCTGTATATCCATTTACAGATTAACAGATATGATGCAATTGTACCGTACTTCCTAGGGCATTGTGATACTTAATTCATGTTATGATAAAAGGCCTCATGTAAAAAAAACCTAGACCCTACCACCCTGAGAGTATGGGAAGGATTGATCGGTATGATTTCAGCCTTATTTTCATTTTGTCAGTCTACTTTCTGTCTCCCCTGCTGTAGCCCAATTTCTCCTCTTTCCCCACCACTGAGGTATGCTTTTCCTTTACTCCATCCACAAAACCCTCTCCCCTTCCCCAGTGATGGAGACACGCGCCCATAGACTTGGCCAACCCCTTCTAATGCTAGGGCCACCCAGAGAGGCACTGAGATCTTATTTCCTGTGGGGACCACACACAAATAATGAGATAATTATACTACGAATGCAAATTCCAGCAGGGCTGCTATAGTTTTATTATTCCTCAATAAAAGGCCTGTTTTGTGCTGAGCCATGTTACTCCCTGGTAGGGTACATGGTTGCCCAGTTAGTCTAATCTCTTTCCACAGTCCCTTTTAACAAGTGCCAGGTAAACCGAAAGAGGTTTGGCTACTTGTTTGGGTTTTAACAGTAAAAGCTGAAGAGCTCTGAACTCAATGTGATACCTTCATCATAGCATGACAGCATTCAGCATCCATGCAGCAATGTTAGAATAAGATGGTTAGAAGGCCTGACCCCATGAAGGAGTGGCTGGCTATCTCCTTTCTCTAGAGTCCAGAGTCCTTTGGAGCTGTTATGTACATCCTAGACAGAGTCCTGTGTATCCCATGGGACAATCTGAATCAATTCCATGGCAACAGTCCCTATATTCCAGGGTGGGTGTGTGGCAGAGCACAGGGTGTCTCTGCCACTTTAAGGGCCTGGAGCTGGCAGCCTCCAGGTGCCTGATTAGGGCAGCCATTTTGAGGCCTAGGCTGCCTATATAAACAAGGCAGTTTGGCTGCTGGAGGCTAGGCAGTAACATTGCCTGGCTGTAGGGCTGCTGTGACTGACCTGGAGGTAAGGGGAGCTGCAAGGGGTTGGCAGGAGGCTCCTGGTCCTGGTCCTGGTCCTGGTCCTGGTCCTGGTCCTGGTCCTGGTCCTGGTCCTGGTCCTGGTCCTGGTCCT
>NW_005842141.1:1305316-1308558 GCF_000455745.1 Alligator sinensis
CGGGCGAGATAAGCGGGCGGTTGCCCAGAGACAGGTGGGCGGGCCACGAAGAGCTCGGCCCTGAGTAGGCCTCCTGTCATGGTGACAGGTGGGCAGGCCACAGAGTTCAGCCCCAGGAGGCCCCCTGTCACAGGGTGATTCTAAATGCAGCAGTAATATTCATTTATAAAAAGGGTGCTCAATCCCCAGGCTGCGGGCCAGATCTGGCCCCCAGCACCACATCATCTGACCCGTGAGGCTCCCCATATGTCCAGGAGCCCATGGACTGTGGCTCTTTGCACTAGATTGCATGTGCAAGGCAGACGGGACCTAATCCCCAGAGCCCAATCCCAGCACACAGGACCAGGACAGGGCAACACAGGACTTCGGGACTTGTCACAAAATGTGGGACCAGGTGGGGTGGCTCAGGGCCTTGGAGCCTGATCTCGGTGGATAGAGACAGCACAGGGCCTGAACCTGGCGTATACAGTTCAGTCTGGCCCGCAGGCTGGCCATGCACCACACACCTGGCCGGCAGGACCAAAAGGTTGAGTGCCAATGATTTACTGAATTTACATGAACTACTGCTGTCATTTTCTTTGTATTCTGGTGGTGTGGCCAAGATTCATTTGTGGAACAGTACCCTTTATAAGCGCAGAACCAAAAAAAAAAAAGCCCTTATTCAAGGTGCTTATGCTCTAAGTAGATGACTTGTGTTCCCTCGTCCCCCTTCATGCTCACACATGTACAGCTCAAGCTGATGTAAAATTCATCAATTATTATTTTCTATAATGATTATCTTGGGTGTGACAAGACTTTGGTAATTTTCATGCTTTATTCATTTATATTGTCTATTGATTCCGAAATTCCCAGATGACTGTCGCTTATTTTGAACTTCTTTCCTCTATGTAGACCAGAAAATAAATTCATAGTAACTTGCAGGCTGTCTCACTAAATTCCTCAGCTTGACTACAAGTAGCTGCAACTTTCTTCAGGCTGCCCAGTTCCCTAGCCCAGACTTCTGGTTTACATTATACACTGGCTGCAAGCTAGATTCGAGCTTAGGCTCATATTGTTGCCTGGTTTCCTGAAACAGTGGGAGGAGTATTGGGGGAAGCCAGAGAGCAAATGGGAATAAGAAAATGAATTTTGAGCACCTAACCTGGAGAAAAATGTTGAAATGTAAGGCAAAAACATCAGATACTGTTGTTTCTTGTACAATTACCAAGTTCCATTGCTGCAGAATCACAGCACATGAGGCCGTGACCTGAGGGGTGTGAAGCAAAAATTCATGAGCCTCTTGTTTCAAGGTCTCTGTTGACACAAGCCCATGGTGCTGCACAGCATACATACAAGTCACTTTTTTGCATCATATCTATTGGTGGTGGCGGCAGTCCCTCAAAGTCAAGGATGACGTCCATCAGGATTGATGGGTCCTCAAGTGACTGAGGAGCCATGTTCTGGATGCACATGTTCTTCGGCAATGGGGGCATGTTATTGAGCAGGGTAGTGGGATTCGCAGCCCCAGGCTGATCTCCTTCTCCTTCCTCTGCCGCCGCCGTTCCACCTTGGTATCGAGTCATTGGGTCTCGAAGTGCCACGCACCTTGGTGGATTATTTCTATCCAAGTTTAAGGGCTAGGACCCTGGTCAGAAATGAGCTCAGATTCTGAAGGATAATTCTTCCACAAGGTGTTAATTTCATGGCCTGAAAATAAATATGACTATGATTATGGAAAAAAGTTTCTAGATCACAGGCTTGGTGTCTGGAGACTAATGCTATAGTAACCTTTGTCCCTGTCAGCATTGTAGGTAATGAATCCCTTGGGGGATGGGACTGAGTGTGGCCCACCCATGCTCTGGTCTATTCACTAGAATCAGAATTTGGCCTCTGAGACTGTTACAGACCAGTCCATGGCACCTGCTGTCAAGCCTAGCAGAGATTAAGGACTCCAGAAGCCTCTCCTGGGTGACTTTCTGTCTCTGAAGCACAGGGGATTCAAATGGTCTGGGCATGGGTGGGACATGCTCAGTCCCATTCTCCTCAAGAAAGTCCCATTCTTCCCCTGATGTAGTATAGAAAAGCCCTTTGAGTCTCTCCCATATGCTTGGGCAATCTCCTGCTTGTGATATGCAAAGAGTGAAGCATGGATTAGTGACAAGCCATGAGGACCTGCTAACAATCTGTTTTTAAAGTCTAACTGCCTCCTTTTAATTATCAAGAATAAATCACCTTGTCACACCGCTCCCCACCTCAAAAAAACCTCTTTATTTTAAGTCTAATTTTTAAAAATATTATAAACTAGAATAAAAGCCACACAGCACAGCTAACAGCTGAACACCCAGTAACGAGGAATAGCAAGCAACATGAGAGAAATAAAAGGAAGTTTTGCTTTTTTTTTTTTTTTTTTAAATCGGGGCAATGCTGGACAGACGATAGATGTCCCATTTCCCTTAGCAATAATCAGGTTCCTTGGCAAAGATGATCTATTCACCCTTTCAGCATTCATAGTTTATCTAGTCAGGAAACATATTATTGCCTCATAAAATGGGGTACCTTTTGCATTATCCATTAAATATTAATATCTGCCATGTGGAAATAAACTAAGTTTTTTATTATAGTAATGTTCTGGTAAATCACATAATAGTTCCCTTCAGTTGTCAACAGAGTGACAGTAAAGAAAAAAAGAAATGTTAGAAAAATCCCACAATGATTTGCGTTTTGACTCAACAGGATTCCTTATTGCAGAGGTGATCATTCCAAAAGTTCCTGTCACCTTTCACAGACTAGATTATTATAACAGAGTTTGTCATCTGCCTGATGCCTTCTATCAGATGATGTCAAAATATCACTTACATATACACCTTAGGGTACCCCCTTAAAAGTAGGAAAGAGCTGTTATTCCTCTTAACAGAATGGGAAACTGAGACATTGGTCTGGGATGGAAGTTCCATAAACCAGTTTGACCCAAGCAGTTAAGTCTGACATTCAACCAGGTTAATCTTAAACCAGTTTCAGTCATTTTGAAACTGGTTTGTATACACTGAATTTCTGTTCCGTTGCAGGTTTAAACCAGTTTCTGATCACTTAAACCAGTTTATGTGTAACTTCTGTCCCTAGCCATTATGCTAAACTTTGCTAAATCCAACCCTCAGTTACATCCTTCAAAATTCATTAACTTTGCTGCATAATTCTTGACCTTTCGACTCAAAGTGGACAAAACTTGAGGTTGAGAGAACCTTGTTTAAAAAAAGCATGTTCCC
>NW_005842141.1:1308568-1315243 GCF_000455745.1 Alligator sinensis
TTCCTGGTCTCAGCCCAGGCAGGAAGCGATAGTACAGAAATACCATGACAAAAGGCTATTCTTGTAGGTTTCCATCCTTCCAGAAATCCCAGAATCAGACTGGAAGTCTCAAAAGCCTAGGTTTTCTTGTGTGGTTTCCAGCACTTGCTGGTTTCAGCCAAGCTGGAAAATCTACAAGAACAGCCTTGTCATGGTGTTTTTCAACTTCTGCTTCCTCACTGAAATGAAAAAATTAAGAGAACATTTTTACCCTTAACAAGGATGATTTTTATGAATCTCAAAAATGTAAATGTTTTTGTTCCTTTTATTTTGGGTTGAAAGTCCTAGTTTTATTCAAGCCTAATTGCCCAGTTCTAGTCCTTAATATAGTACTTTATGTATGGAACCACTGTGAATATCTAAGGCCACTTCTATGTATTTCAGGCCCCAAGTCAACAGTTATTCTGTATAAAAATGAAATCCTGGGAAGCACTGAAAAAACATTTTCCAGGGTTTTGTTCTAGTCTTGTTTTTGTTTTTTTACATTTTGTTTTGGTTTCCAAAAAGCAGACATTTGGCTCACAGCAAAGGGATACATTCTGGTTCCTTTAAGCCATTAGTGGAACTTTTATTCATTCTAGTGGGACCTGATCAATTAAAAGCTGTGGAGTGTTTAAAGGTTTTAACTTTGGGCGTAACTTTGAAATGACCACATTACTTACAGTTTACAAGGCCATGAGTGACCTATGTGGATTATTTTAAATGCACATCAATAAAACCTTACTATTTAGTCATATGCCAAATATTGCAAAGAAGAAAATACCAACATTAGAAATGTTTCAGAGCTACTTTTTAATATTGATATTATATTTCATGTAATTCAACATGAAATAAAGCCAGCATGATTTCTCACCATGAGTCTAACTATACAGACCTTGGAGGAAGAAAAAATATATAAATAATGCATTTCAGAGACTGAAAAACTTCCTGAAGTTGTTTTTGCATGCATCATAATGCTTTGAGTTTTAAGATCAGCTAGAAATAAATCCCTCTAGGAAAGACAGGATATAAGAGGAGGTTTATAGTTAGTTCTCTTTACTGGCCCTGATGATTAGAACTTGTAGTACACCTCATCCAGGTGACTCAGACCAGCATTACTGGTTAGAGACAGGGAATGCCACATTTTGGAGGAAAGAACTATTTTCTTGTAGCCTTCTATATTTTTCCTCTTTTTTCAAAGGAGAAATGTTTGAAGATGAAGTTTTGGTGTTAAAATACATTTCAAGAGAGATGGCTCCATGTGCAGAAAGCAGGAGAAATAGTTAGAGGTGTGTGAAAATTAAATTTTATGTTTATCACAAGAAGTGACTAGAAAACGAAGGAGAGATTTACAACTATATTTGTGAACAAATGGCTTATTATTAACTCATTTTAACTTTAACTCATTGCCATTTGTGGAATCATGTATAACTTAGAAAGCACTCTGATCCCTGTTGGGTATTTATGAAAATGTTTGTGAAGAAAATCCAAAATGTTATATTTTCTTTTAACAGAAATCAGTTGTTTGCTTATTTTTTTTTTTTTTTACTTTTGGTTGTTGGTCTTTATCCTGTTACACTAGTTCACTTATCTAATCAGGGAGCAGAGATAAAATTGCATGACTAGTTACTCAAAAATGGTGAATAATTACAAAAAACAATTTGCAAAGAATCCGTTCATATGAAAATTAAGCAGATTTGAGGAAGTCATGAAAGAGTCAATGAACTATTCGCAAGCCAAGGAAGGGTAAAATTTAACAGATTTTTTTTTTTTTTTTTATTCAGAAGAATTATTTAAGTAGCTATAGCCACTTTGCTGTGCACGTCTGTGTATGTATATGTATGCTAGTTTACTGAGCTTGATCTTAAAGGTAAAATGGAAGTTTGTGACATGCATATGTGAAAAAACACTAATCTCTCCTTAAATAGTTCTATTTTTGTCAAAAAAGGACAAGTTTATATTATTATAATAGTGTAAAATTATATTGCCAAATTTAATTCTGGAATCAATGAAAAACACACATCAATGTGATATCGTGTTGCAGTGGAAAATTAGGTGGGGGGAACCAAAAAACTTTGTCCACATGGTTAGTATTGTATTTAAAGCCAAAACTGCTGCATATTCACATCACAATAAACTTTGACCCAGTTGTGGTTTAATAATTTTTGTATTGTTGGGAAGGAAGGAGGTGGTGTATGGAGTGGAGTTTTATATAACTGCTCTGTGGCTTATTTACTGAAAAATGTAAACACATAAAACAGCAGCAATAATCTAGTTCAGTTGTCTAACTTCAGATAACGGATGATAAGTATTGTAATATGGTCTGTTTTGTTATCTGGAAAGACCACAAATGGTGACTAACTACTGATACAGCTAACAATGCTCTTAGCTTTCTTATTTTTTTCCTTCCCTCAAATATATATGGACCCTATGAATAAGGATCTTGTGATGATGATTTCTGAGTAAGCTACGTGGTGTCTGGAAATAAACCTTTTATTTATGACTTTGCTGATTAACTTGGCTGGAGGGGAAACAAAAACTTGGAATAAAAGCACCGGCCTGCAATCTCCTCTGCATTTTCATCCCCCTACATTTTATTTTCTCAGCAACCCAGCTATATTCATGTTATACTGTATATGTCTTTGGGATTATCTTCAACAATGTGGACTATAAACACTGCTCACTGAAACGCTGTTAACGGGATGGCAGAAGGCCAAAAAGGAAAGCTGGTCTCTTAATCCAAGACATTTAAAAGCTAGACTCAGAAATGTTCTTTTTTTTTCTCTTAAAGGACTCTAGCATCATTTTTTAAATCATATTCTACTCTCAAGTATGGTTTTCTTCAAAAAGATATGGTAAATAGCAGGTTATTGCTGGGTATTCATATTATTTGAAAGATCATTAATAATGTTTATGAACCTGACTCTTACATCTTTACTTAGAGTAAGTAGCAACTTACTCTGAGAGTACTCCTGGTGAAGATTGTACTGTTTGCATGAAAGAAGATGACAAAATCATGCCCGTAGATAGCAAATTAATTCCTGAGAGGTGTACTCCTTCTGTGCTACAGTGAGGGTCTCAAGGGTCTGGTTTTTTTTCTTTTTTTTTTTTTTTTTAGTGAGATGTCTAAAAAGACTCTTGGGGTACTTGTATCTGGGATGCCATTACCATGTACACATGACGAAAATGTCACTTTGTGTGTCTTAAAGCCATCACGCTGTACACGTGCAGGAGTTTGGGGTGTTTTAAATGAGTTTGCATCATTCCAAACTAAATGACATCCTGATGTTGTTTAGTTTGCAACAGTGCATTGCAGCTATTAGTCAGATCACCCCAGCCATGGGAGACATGGGCAGACGCCACAGAAAAAAAGGATCGGACTCGTCACCGCTTCTGCCTTCAGCAGACACCTTCTGACAGCAGAAGCAGCAAGGGGCCTGATCCTTTTTTTTTTTTTTTTTCCTTTGGTGAAGCCTCCCTGCCTGCCCCAGGGTCAGGGGGCAAGCTGCCAGCGGGCTAAGTAGCCCCAGTCCTTCCCTCCATAGTGGCGGCACCCCCTGGGACCATCAGGCAGGCTGATAGTGAGCCGGGTGCTGCCCCAGGTCGGGGTTGGGGAAGAGTTGGATGGGGCTGGGTTCTGCCTCCAAGCTGGGGCAGCACTTGGCCCATTTGCAGCCCTCCTGTGCAGCACCAGAGGGTACCACAGCGGGAAGGACATGGGCTCCCTACAGCTCAGGGGCTGCTCAGCCCACCAGCAGTTTGCACCCTGGGCATGGGCAGGCTCTGCCAGAAGAAGGATCAAAAAAAAAAAAAAAAAAAAAAAATATATAATATGGCTCTTTGCTGTAACCGTGATAGAAATCCCTAACTTGAAATGGTGGGTTTCAATTAAAAACTCACTATTTCAATTTAGGGGGCATAGAATGCAACCCTAAGAACTAAACCCTGGTCATGTGTACAAGGCCTTTGGATACTTTGCACAGGAGATTAGAATATCCTGTTGCCAAATAGTTCCTAAGAGGCAGGGTATTTGGTGTTGAGAGCAGCAGGCTGGGATGCCAAGTTCCTGGTGTTCAGTATCCACCTGCTGTGAATGTAGGTGCTTTTCAGCTCCTGGGTGTCTTGGTTTCCTCATCTGTAATATGTGTATAACAATTACTTACCTCCCATGGGATTACAATGAACTTAAGTTTCAGGTTCGTCACCCTTATTAATAGGGCCTGGTTTAATCATGGACTCAGCTCACTAATATCATGGCTTGATCATGGCAGGGGCCACAATTTTCATGCCCAGGTCATGGTGATCCCCCCACACACCTCCTGATTAGCGCAGTGGGCAGGTTTAGGGCCAGGTTTGATCGTTGCAGCAGAGGTCTTGCTACCAAGGCCCCTGATTATCGCTGAAACAGGCAGCTTCAAGATGGGAAAAGCAGTCCCCAGCCAGCAGCAAAAGCTTAGCAGCCCCAGGGAAGGGGGATGGGGTCACAAAAGGGACAGAAGGAGGAGAGAGTTTGGGGATGGATGGGGGGGCTGTTTGCTCTTCCAAGTGGGAAAATTGGGGTGCGAGGGAGTTGGGGACACTTGGGGGTTGCCTTGGCACTGGGTAGGGGAGGGGCTGTTTGCTTGTGTTCTCTCCCCCCACCCCCAACTGCTGGCACCCCAGTTTTCCCACCTGGAGGAGCAAACAGCCTCTCCCCTACCCATTCCCAAGCTCTCTCCTCCCCCTGTCCCTTTTGCAACCCCTTCCCCCATCCCCTAGGCTGCTAGGCTTTTGCTACTGGCTGGGGAATGCTTTTCCCAGCCTTCAGCAGCCATCGTCTTGCAACAAAATGCAATGACATAGCCGGTTGCTGTGAAATTCCTCAGTAAGGGGCCATACCATGGCATTTCATTGCAAATCATATTTTTCATTAAAAAAAATCACTTAATGTAATGATTTTCAAGCAAAATACAAAATCACAATTTAAACCAGGCCCTACTTATTAATATGGTGAGGCATCTTACTCTGTGAGTCATCCCATTGATAGTAAAAGGCAACTTGAGGAGTAAGGTCCACATCTGCAAACAGATTAGACTCCTGTTTTAACCCCTAATTCCCACTGAAATCATAGGCCTTTTGGTGCCATAATGAAAGTATGGTTCCAACTATCTGTGTGTAAAATAAGCTACTACTTAATGTGCACAAGAGGAGCAGAATCGATTCCTAATGTTTTTTTAATGTTGCTGTGATGTTATTAGGCATCCCCAGGTTGTATTATGTATAGGTCCTTGTTAGTTTTGTTTATTTGCATACATAATGGTTCTTAAAGAAATGCGTATTATCAGCTGCGTTGAACTTCTAATTAGAAGGTGAACATATTATAAATGACTGAGATGGTGCGTTGAATGGAAGCATTCCTTAACCTTTAACTATAGCTGTCACTAATGCTGAAGCTACATTTTTCCTTTATTACATCTTATAAATTATATTATAGTTTGACACAGGAAAACTCCATTTATTCTGGCTGGTTGAGTGGGGGAGTAGGAGTCAGTATCAGTGTGTGTTTCTTCAGCAGTTCTGTACATAAAGGTAAGCTTTGAACTAGATTGGGGTCAGCCTTTTCTTGCTGCCTTTTTTTTTAAACTCTGACAAAGTGTCCTCAACTGATGTGCTATTATGCTTGCTTTATTTTTATTTATTTATTTGGTGGAAACCAGTAATTTTTAGCACAATAACTGAGGAGGTCAGTTAGCATTGCTTTGTATGCAATCATGTTACATTCAGAGCTAATCCCATGCTCCTTATTCATGTGGGCACCAATGACACGTCTCAGCACTCCCAGCCGGGTCATGAGGCACTACAGGGATTTGGGAGTGGAGCTAAAGGGTCTGGGGGCACAGGTGGTGTTCTCGTCGATCCTCCCAGTCTCAGGCTATGGGCTGAGGAGGGAGAGGAGGATCCACGTGGTCAACCAAAGACTGTAGCGCTGGTGTCATCGGGAAGGCTTTGGCTTTCATGACCACAGCCTGCTCTTTGGTGAGAGAGGCAGCGAGCTGCTGGGAAGAGATGGCCTCCACCTCTCTCCCCTAGGGAGGAGGCTCTTCTCAGCCAGACTGGCTGACCTGCTCCACCGGGCTTTAAACTAAGCCCGCTGGGGGTGGGGGCACTGCCGCCACTGCTGGCCTGCTGAGCAATCCTTGTGAAGCCAGCAGTTCAAGGCACTTAAGGGAGCCCACCCCTGCCCCAGCCCTGGTAAAACCTGTGGGCAAGGAAGGAGCCCCCCAGGGGACACTTGCCTGCCTGTACACACATGCCAGGAGCTTGGGGAATAAGCAGGAGGAGCTCATCCTCCTGCTCAATGCAAATAATTATGATGTCATAGGGATAACGGAGACCTGGTGGGACTCCACCCATGACTGGACCACGAGTATAGATGGCTATACCCTGTACAGGAGGGATCGTGTAGAGAAAAGGGGCGGGGGGGTAGCTCTCTATGTTAAGGAAAGCTACACGTCCCTACAGGCCGATTATTGGCGACCAGGGTGGACGACTGGAGACCCTCTGGGTTAAAATCCGTGGGGAACACAGCACGGGACACAACGGTGGGAGTCTATTACAGACCTCCCCCCAAAGTCCTGAGCTTGACCAGGAGTTTGCCCAGGAACTGGCTGAGGCAGC
>NW_005842141.1:1316850-1347207 GCF_000455745.1 Alligator sinensis
ACCAAAATGCTGGCTTGCATCCATAGATGTTTCTCAAGCAAATCCCAGGACGTCATTCTCCCCTTGTACTCGGCCTTAGTGAGGCCGCAGCTGGAGTACTGCATCCAGTTTTGGGCTCCACAATTCAAAAAGGATGTGGAGAAGCTTGAGAGAGTCCAGAGAAGAGCCACGCGCATGATCAGAGGTCAGGGAAGCAGACCCTACGATGACCGGCTGAGAGCCCTGGGGCTCTTTAGCCTGGAAAAGCGCAGGCTCAGGGGTGATCTGATGGCCACCTATAAGTTTATCAGGGGTGACCACCAGTATCTGGTGGAACGTTTGTTCACCAGAGCGCCCCAAGGGATGACGACTAGGTCGAATGGTCATAAACTACTACAAGACCGTTTCAGGCTGGACATAAGGAAGAATTTCTTTACTGTCCGAGCCCCCAAGGTCTGGAACAGCCTGCCACCGGAGGTGGTTCAAACGCCTACACTGAACACCTTCAAGAGCAAACTGGATGCTTATCTTGCTGGGATCCTATGACCCCGGCTGACTTCCTGCCCTTTGGGCAGGGGGCTGGACTCGATGATCTTCCGAGGTCCCTTCCAGCCTTAGTGTCTATGTCTATGAAATCTAATATAAATTGTTGCCCATAAAAAGCTGTCATGAGAGAAAGGAGTGAGAGGAGACAGATTTAGGATCATTGTACTTCTTTTTGGTTGGCTCTTAAGATATTTAAAGGAACCTAAAAGAAAGGTTAGAATGACATTCAACAAAATCCCTGAAAATTAAGTTTCAGCAACCAACTGCATTCAATAAAAAAGGTTTATTAATTTAAAAAAATCCTTGTAAAGGTGAACTGTCCAGTATGCATACCAACAAAAAAAAAAAAACCACTTGAAAACAAAGATATAGTACACAGATGCTGTTTTTACTGCTACTAAGTGCTCATGTATGTAAAAAATTAATTAGAAGCAAATTTTAAAGTTTATCTTCCTGTATTTTCTGTTAAGGAAGATTGTTATTTGGCTCCTCTTTAACTGCACAAATGTTTGTCACAACCCAGTTAAATTATGCCCATGCCACTAAGCACGAGATACCATTCAAATCATCCTCATTTTGATGATTAAGGGTTAAAAGACATCCCTGCCAAAAATACCTTGAAACAAAATGCTGGCGGAGAACTGTAGATAATTGGTCAGCTGAAATAAAATGCTAGGGGAAACTATATATAATTGGTCAAAAAATAAGCGTAAGCTCCTCACACGTAGCACACACGTAACAGGTAGAGAAACCTAACCCGCTACCTTGTAACTTGAGGAGACAAAGAGCTGCCACCTGCCAAAAAATTAAAGATTCCATATAACGGTTCACCATTGGGTATCCCTTTAAAACACCTCTGCCTATAAATAGTTTAACGGTTTCCGCCCAAGTTGGAGAACTCTGGGGATCTCACAGGAAACACCTGTGCTTATCACCAGAGAGTTGGGAACTTGATCAATTCCCAATCAATCATCCCCGTCAGCGTAAAATATTGACGTAGAAAGTCTCGCAAGCCCGACCGTTCATTCCGGCGCCACGTCTGTCATTATCTCGTTGTAACCTGACTGTGTGTACTCAACTCTGTAACCAAAGCTATATGCGTGTATTCAACTCTATAACCGAAGCTGTAACGGAACAAAGGCTCGCCTGCATCGTCATCACTATCTAGGCGACGTAAGTAAACAAACTCCTGTAACCTACACGTGTCTGTGCCTGGTTAATTCCACTCCATCCATCAATTACCCGCCTGCCGAGCTCTAAATCTAAACACTCCGGTGTGAGTCAGACGGCTGCTGGCGGCTGCTCTGATTCATGACAATGTTATCTTTCCACATGCAGATGGGAGAGAGTCCACATATTTATATTGATTTAATCAAGATAAAATGGCGGCTGCTTTCCCTGACATCACACCAAAAGAAGGGAAAAAAGAGTGTTAGTTCAGGTCTAGTCACAGGGGCTCTGAGCATGGGAATAGGTTAACCTATAGTAAGTCAAGCTGCCCCCATTTGAAACCATTGCAAGCACATGACACAACCTCTACACGTGGGTTAGCCCTACTCCAACAGTGGCAAATGTGTCCCTGAATGAATAAGGTTAAGGCAGTTTCTATAGCCAGCAACACACAGGAGCAATGTGGCTAACAGGACATCCAGAACCTTTGAATTCCCATTCCAAATAACTGGGTAACAGGGGCAGCTTTCAGGATGAGTTAGGAGAAAGACTTGCGCTCTTGCTTCTGGAATGATAGCAAGATATCCTAACTGCTCTGCCACTTCATGTGAATTGCATTGGCTAAACTAGTGATTCTCAACCAGGGGCTATGGTGTCCTGGGGTGCCTTGAGATCTTTTCCAGGGTGCTGTAGGGTGCCACACAATGTTAGCATGGTTAGGTGTGCAAATATGATACACCCAAAGATTCCAAATAGGAATTCATAGTGTTAAAACCATCCTGACCTGTTGTGATCTTTCTGAGTTATTTGCAATGGAAGTTCTCTATTTTACTATAGTAAAAAACAAAAACAAAGTGAAAACAAAGAGCTGGCATTTTCCAGGGAATGCCTATAGTTTAAAATGGGATAGTGGCTCAAGTCCAAAAAGGTTGAGAACCACTCAACTAAATTTTGCCATACTTATTCACAGAGTAATAGCTCATCTCACATTTTATTAAGGGTCACACTTAATATTAAGGCTCTTTGATGTGCTGTTTCTTAAAAATAAATGTCAACATCTGCAATAATTTTAAAAAACATGCCTTTAACATCACTCTAATATTACCTTTAAATCATGGCCTACAGCAATACCCTAAATAAGTTCAACTTTGGTCTTAATCGGGCCCCTTCTACATGTTCAGGTAAAGGTGTGATTGGATCTAATACATGATCCGCACAACTGCTCCTCCTGTCATGCAGATCCTGGGCTCCCTCTGCATCAGCAAGAAGCAGGCTCCTATGGCTGGAACTCCTCTTTGCTGAAGGGACTCCCAGCCACAGGGACCACATGCAGCTGGGCCGAAGAGTCCTACAGCTTCTAGGACTCTTGGACCTGACTCTGTGTGTGGCGCAGTCGGGAACAAGAGGTCCATCAGGCTTGCAGCTGCTGCAATCTCTCAGCAGCAGACTACCTGGGGATAGAATCCAGCTACAAAATTATTACACATTTTGAAGCAATAACATTATAGCTTGTTGGACCCTTTTAAGGCTTCATAGTTATTTTGCACATGTAGTCAGTCTAACTGTACAGTAGATATAACATGTAGAAGGGGCCTCAGATAATATTATATCTGTATTTGCAGTACAGGTTTCCCTCAATTTATGCTGTACATGCGTTCCTGTAAAACTGCACATAAATCAAATTTGCATAAAAGGAACCCAGTTTATAATGTAAGAAATAGGGACATGTTCCCACAGCAGGGAGGGAGGGAGGGAGTAAGGCTGGGACTAGGGAAGGAGTGGGGGGACAGGTGCAACGCAGACTGTCGGCTGCTGCTGGGGCTGCAGCAAGGAGCAAAGTGGAGGGAACTGTAAGTGGGTGTGGCTTTCGCTGATATGTGCACCCTGGGAGGGCTGGGGGCTGTGCTGGACTCTTCCCGAGGGTGCATGCCCCTAGATATGCACACAGGATAAGACACCGAGTCTGGTAGCAGCACCGGGCTCTTCCCGGTGCTCCGGGTGGGTGTTACTGGGAGGGGGGCTGCTGCCACCCAAAACTCACCATATCCCCCACAATCTGCCCTTCCAGCGCCACCACTGAGCACCAGGAAGAACTGCCACTGGCCTCAGTCAGCAGCAGCAGCCTGCTCTCATCCTGTACACAGATCCGGGGGCATGCATTCCCCAGAAACAGCCTGGTGCAGCCCCCCAGCCCTCCTGGGGTGCACGTAGCAGCAAAAGCCACGCCCCCCCATCCCGTGCCCCACACCCACTTACAGTTCCCTCCACTTTTCTCCCTGCTGAAGCCCCAGGCCTCCGCTTCTCCCCACTCACTCTAACCCCTGCTGCAGCAGCCCCAGGAGCAGCTGATGCTAGCTGCTTGCAGCCAATGGGCTGCACCATGCCCCAAACTCCCCAGGGCTCTGCTTGTCCCCACTCACCCCAGCTCCTCCTGCAGCAGATCTGGGAACAGCTGACACAACCTGCCTGCATCATGGCATGACACAGCCCAGGAGCTGGGGTGGGTGGGGACAAGTGGCGCCCCACAGGGTTTGAGGCATGGTGCAGCCCAACAGCTGCAGGCAGCCTCTGGCAGCCCCTCAGGCACCTGCTGTCAGCCGCTCCCAGAGCAGCTGCAGCAGGACCTGGGCTGAGTGAGGCCCTGGCCCTATATCCCTTTCCCCTCCCCCCACAGACTTACCTGCTGGGGGCACACCTATGCTGATCACATAAGAGTGAATTTACTTTGCATATAATGAATTTTGGGTATAAAAAGGGTCATCACATGAAAGAGAATTTGCATATACAGAATCCACATAAATCGAGGGAAACTTGTATTTCCTCTGATTCCTGTACCTAGCAGAGGGAGTTTTGCACTTGTTACTGCAAGTATAAAAGTGGTATCAAGTAATGATCTAGAGCCAGGGTTGTCAACCAGGGGTATATGTACCCCCAGGGGTACTTACAAAAATCTTTGGGGGTATGCAGGGATAGATGGGCACAGACAGACCCAGAGCACTGCTGTCACCTCCCCTGGTTGTTTGCCTCTTACCCGGGGGAGGGGTGTGCTGGGCACCACTGGCCCCACATGGCACATCATGGGACCTCCCCGCCCCCCACCCCTGCTCGCTCTCCTGATTGGCTGCTGGGCCACTGTGAGGGTCTCAAAGGCAGGAGGGGTAAGTGTGTTTCTATGCCCACTCCCAGGAGCAGGACCGAGGGGTGAGAGGTCGGGGGGGATGAGCAGGGCTGGGGGGAGTAGGGGGGTCACATGTGGCAGAGTTAAAGGAATCTTAATTTTGAGAACATAGGAAAAAAACACACACACAAGGTCTTTTCTGCATTACATGCAGTAAACAAGTGCAGCACCTTACCTCAGACTCCGCTGCCGGGGTGGCAGGTGGTAGTGGTGATGGCCGCCGCATACAAGCACCCCCCCTCCCCCATGTCTGGCCCCCACGTGTGAGCACGTTCCCCCCCCACTCTGCTCTGCATCCAACCACCGGCACCAGAAGGGGCATACTTGCTAAAAAAGGTTGAAAACCCCTGATCTAGAACAACTTTAGATAAACTTAAAGATGGTCACTATCTACTGGAAATATAACCTAGGTCCATGAGAAGCCCCCACTACTTACAACAGAACAGTCCAGTGTAAGGTAAGGCAATTGCTAGTGTTAGAATGCTGCCAGTTCACTGTCTGTTTTGGGGATGGCAGGATATAAATCTAATACATAAATAAATACTGTACAGTTCTTCTTGATTTTAAGTCATTCCATCAAAGGAGACATGCCTGAGCAGTCAGAATAGAGATTATCAGTTTGAGTAATCCATTTCAACTGATTGTTACTGTTCGGCAGGGATTTTTCCTCAGCCAACTTGGTGGTAGAGGAAATAGCTGTGTTTGAGAGAAGTGGAGATGCTCGTTGTGAAGAATACATGCATTCAATATTGTAATTATTATTGAACTCTGCCTCTGGTGTCTTACAGTATCCATCCAAGCCCACTTCCCATTTTTTTCTTTCTTCCTGTCATCAGAGACTTAAATGCATTCATTACCTGATTGCTTGAAGGAGTGTTCACAGAACATGCTGTTGGCTGCACCTAAAATGTATGGATATTTCAAATATTCAGGAGAGCAATAAATGGCAATTTACTTGCCCAGAAAATGCTGCATTCTGATCTGCAGGCTCTCTGGCATACTTACTTTAGACACACTTTCAGGTACAAAGCAAGAGTTGGACTCATTTTGATTCACCCACTGAATGCCATCCAGAACTGCCATCCAGAAGTCAACAGATCATCCCTGAGGATGGGCAGAAAGTAAAGAAAGCTGTACCATGCAGAAACTGACTGGTATAGCTGATGCTGTGAGCTACAGCCACAACACTCAGAGTGATCATTAAGCAAAAAGCCAGGTTGTGATAGCAGCATCTTCATCCAAAGATTCCAGATTTCCCAGGCCTGTTTCCCAGGCTTTTGGGCGCTGAAACCTTTGATTTTCCTGGCTCACCTCAGCAAGCTGCTTCCCTTCTTTATCCTTGCTTTTCTTCAACAGCCTCTATTACTGTCCTAAAAGCATGGCATGGCATGTGGCCAACAGCAGCAATTGCATGTACTGACCGGCACTTCATGGAATGCCGTATTGCCCATGCAGTAAAGTGAGGTAATATCTTTTATTGGACCAATTTGTATACTTGAGAGAGAGAAGAGACAAGCATCCAGACTTTAGGTGCCCTTCATCAGGTTTGACCTTTTGTCACCGATCTCTCCCAGCTACAAATTGATCCAATAAAAGGTATCACCTTCCCACAGAAATCTTGCTTCGCTTGTATCCCTGGACTATCACAACTACAACAACACTACTACTTATTGTTCATGCTTCAGATATTCCGTGTAATAGGACTACCCCTGTTTCTGGCTCTGACTGTTATGCCAGGATCCTTATTTCATAGGGCAGGATCTTTGAATAGCTCATGTTTTAGCATTGCCAAAGTAACAAAGAAAGTGGGCTGCAGCTACAATATGGGAGGCAATATTTTGGAATTCCATGACAATGAAAAAGAGTTGAGAGTGATAACTAGCTGAAAACAGCTCATTGTGCAATTCTGTAGCTAAGAGGATAAATGCAACTGAAGGATGCAAAAGCAGGAAAAAAAACTAATGAAGGCTAAGGTCATGGCATTATCAAGACTATGCCTGACCCATTTCTTAGGACTCCTCTGAGCCCATTTTACTTAAGTAATTCCCTGTCTTTACAGTAGTAAAGATGATGCTGGAGTCCCTGTCTCTCCTGCTCTGTTTGTGTGGCAGATTTTTTTTATTTTTATTTTAAGCTTTGTGGCACTGGTGTGATAGAAGGGCTGGAGTAAATGTTCTGGTGGGGCTTTTTGAATACACGGTTGTCTGTGAATGCCAGGAGCTGGGCTTAGTGGCTTTGGTGGGTTCGTCCCCTATGCTCCTACATGGAGAAGACATTTCTGACTGTGGACAGCTCTTTCCAGTTTTAAAAGGCTTAACAAGATCCAGTAACTGGAAACTGAAGTTAGACAAATCCTGGGTAGAACAGGTACATATTTCTACCAGTGGAACATCTTCCCTGGGGCCTGGGAGTATTTTGATCAATTAAAGTCTTTAAACTAAAGCTGGGGAGCTCCTAAAAGATGTGCTACAACAGAAACAGAAGTCTTGAGTTTAATGTGGAAGTTATTGGTTGAGGTTCTGTGGTCTATGTTGTACTGATAAACAAAATGGTTATGGCTATAAGATGTGTAAGTCTCCACTGGTTGCATTGAATATAAACCAGCTCTGGGGTTTCGAAAAAAAATCTTCTTAAGAAAGCAAAACTCTGATTTCAACACTTTAACACGGGGAGTTTTTAACTCTAGGTTTTGAACATTTTTTTCTGACAATGTCCTGGAGACAGGCAAAATCATGATCCTGTTTCCATATGGATACCATTCTGGCTACAGCCATGGTTATAATTTGTGTAGAGGCAATATATTTTGTTTGTAGCAGATGGCTTGAATATGGGAGAATATCTAATGTGGTAATTGATGCTAAAACCTCAGCCATTAATTAAGTGTGTGTTCTACTCATGGAGACAACTGAAGAATGAGTGACAATTAAAAATGATGTATTTATAATTATTCCAATTCCTATTTATGGAAGCAGAGTGTGATTGCATATTAAAGTATGATTGAGAGTTCCATGCCTCCTCATTCTTCTATAGCTAAAATATTTGCCATAATTTATCATTTAGAGGGGGTGATGCATAAGCAAAACCCATCAGGCCTGACCCTCCACTTACTGAACGTGGATTTTACACCAGTGTAGGATAACTCACTTCAGTAGAGTTACTCCTTACTCAGTCTGGCATGAATAGAGAATTAAACTCAACCTACTGAATGCGCTCAATTCAGTAATAACAACTGGAAAAGTATTTACAGATTGAGTCATTTTGGATAGTATTTAATTAGACTCAGAATGTCTACAGCACACAAATGCTACAGCCCTAATTATGGGCCTGCATTTGCATCTGCTTCTGCTTCCATGAAAGTCGATAGGAAAATCTCTTTGGCTTAAAAAGGAGCAGTAATAGACTACATTCATTCTATATATACACCCTGTGTGCATCTCTAATATTCTCTAATGGTACCTGGTGTAACCATCTCAACTCGGTGGATGTGATGGATCTGGTTCATGGCAAGTTGGATGAGATGAACTAAAAATTCAAGCCAGGGGTCAGCAACCTTTTTGGGCAGAGGGCCAAAAACACCCACAACCTTGACTTGTAAGATGTTGGTTTGCCAGGGATGGACAGCACGGGAGTCAGGAAGGGCCCAATTCTTGTTATGGCAGCACAGCTTCGGCCCTTTCCCCACCGCTCGCCCTGAGGCACATAAAAATGCCTTCATGTGCCACGCTCTGGCACCCATGCTGGGGACTGCCTATGCCTGTTCTACACATTACTTGTAACATATTTACAACATATGTTATTTACAGGACTGGATATTGTGGAAAACTCTCATGAACCAAAGCTCCATTTGTACATAGGCAGAGGAGAATGTCCTTCTCTGGGCATGATCTTAGATGATCCTCACAACTGTGCATGCAAGTAATTAATCCCTGTTCATGGTTGTCTTGTCCTTTCAAAATTGTTTTTTTATCTTGAATTTGTTTTCATTTTTATGTGAATACTCTTTATTGATACTACTGCATGTAACAGTGGTTTGAGTCCATATGGTGCATATGAATAGCTGAGAAGCGAAGGATCATAGGAAAGTAGGGCTGGAAGGGACTTCATGAGATCATCTAGTCCAGCCCCCTGCTCTAGGCAGGATCATCCCTGAGTGAGCCATTCCAGCCAAGTGTCTGTCTAACGAGACAAGTTGAACACTTCCTTTCAATATAAGGAAAATCTGTTTTGTCTCTTCGCTGCTCATCAATTATTTTCCCTTCTCTACCTCCTGTAGAGCTGCTATGTAACTATGACTGGATACTTTGAGAAGATAGTAGCCACAGACATATCTGGCAATGATGTTGGGTACTTTTCATAGTTAGTTCTACTTGTTCTACTTGTCTCTTCCTGCTGCTTCCTTTCTTCTGCTTATTCATCTCTGCCATGTTTTATGCTGCCTTTATACCTAGAATACTGTCACACTTTCAGTGCACCAATCATTTGTATACCCCTCCTTTCAAATTCTTTCTCAGCAGTACTGTTACATGAGACTTTAAACTCACTTGATTCTCATTCTTACTTTCTATTCCATTCCCATTCAAATGTAGATTTAGCAACCAAAATCTTTGGAGTTGCTAGAATTAGAGACATTTGTTTTAAGTCTTTTGAAAAAACAAGGATACCAAGCTTTCAGATGGCATAAGATATTGGTTTCTGGATTTAGTAGTTCTCAAGACAAAACGTGTTAAAATCATGTCTGAATGAAAGTGAGGGAAGAAAAAAGTAAGATGGTAGTCCAAGGGAGGGGATATTTTTATGTCCATCTTTTGCAGATGACAATCACAAAATCCAGAGAAGTAAATCAGGCCAAGATGTTACATATACAGGAACATGGGTGGCTTGTGGTTACAATTTGTTATTTACAGAGTTAGAACATCAGAAGAAGAGGAACAATTCCTAGCAGATCTCCTATGTGGGAATCATAGATTCATAGATGTAGGGTCAGAAGGGACCTTGCAGATCTTCTAGTCCGACCCCCTGCCTGGGCAGGAGAGAAAACTGGGCTCAAATGACCCCAGCTAGGTAATGGTCCAGCTAGGTAAGCCTCCTCTTAAAGACCCCCAGGGTAGGAGCCAGCACCGCTTCCCTTGGAAGTTGGTTCCAGATCCTAGCCACCCTGACTGTGAAGTAGTGCCTTCTAATGTCTAGTCTGAACCTACTCTCTAACAACTTATGGCTGTTATTCCTTGTTACTCCAGGAAGCGCTCGGGGGAACAAGGTCTCTCCCATTCCCCACTGGTCCCCCCTAGTAAGTTTATAGACAGCCACCAGGTCTCCCTTCAGCCTTCTCTTGTGAAGGCTGAACAGGTAAAGGTCCCGTAGCCTCTCCTCATAGGGTCTGCCCTGCTGTCCCTGGATCATGCAAGTGAACCTCCTTTGGACCCTCTCAATGCTGTCCACATCCCTCCTGAAGTGTGGTGCCAGGAACTGGACACAGTACTCCAACTGTGGCCTGACCAGTGTCACATAGAGGGGGAGGATCACCTCCTTGGACCTGCTTATGATGCATCTGTAGATGCATGACAAGGTGCAGTTAGCCCTACTGACCGTGTCCTCACACTGGCGGCCCATGTTCATCTTGGAATCGGTAATGACTTCAAGATCTCTTTCTGCCACTGTGCTTTCAAGAAGGGAGTTCCCCAGCCTATAGGTATGCTGCTGGTTCTTACTGCCCAAGTGCAGTACCTTGCACTTGTCAGTATTGAATCCCATCCTATTCTCATTTGCCCACCCCTGTAACTTGTCCAGGTCCAGCTGTATCCTGTCCCTCCCTTCTAGTGTGCCCACCTCACCCCAAATCTTGGTGTTGTCAGTGAATTTGAACAAGGTGCTTTTCACCCCCTTGTCCAGGTTGCTAATAAAGAAATTGAACAGTGCAGGCCAAGGACCAAGCCCTGGGGGACTCCACTGCTCACATCCTTCCAGGTCGAATATGACCCGTCCACCACCACTCTCTGAGTGCAGCCCCTCAGCCAATTTTCTATCCATCTGACTGTGTAGGCATCAATGCCACAGTCACCTAGCTTTTTAATGAGAATGGAATGGGAGACGGTGTCAAAGGCCTTCCTGAAGTCCCGAAAGTCTACATCCACCGTGACACCTGTGTCCAGTGATTTTTGTGACCTGATCATATAAGACAATCAGGTTGGTCTGACAGGACCTGCCCCTATTGAAACTGTGCTGGTTGCCTTTGAGCATCATCCCTGCTGCTGGCCCATCACAGATGTGCTCCTTGATGATCTTCTCAAAGAGCTTCTCCAGGATTGAGGTAAGACTAACAGGCCTATAGTTGCCCGGGTCCTCCCTCCTCCCTTTTTTGAAGATGGGGACTACATTGGCCCTCTTCCAGTTGTCCAGCACCTGGCCAGAGCACCATGAGTGCTCGTAAAGCTGTGGCCAGGGGCCCCGCGATAACCCCTGCCAATTCCCTCAACACCATGGGGTGGAGAGCATCTGGACCTGCTGATTTAACATGTCCAGCCCCTCCAGAAGTTCTCTAACTCTGTCTTCCCTGACCCTAGGCCTGGCAGAGTCTCTCCTGAGTCCATCCCGAATCTCAGTGGGGGAGTCCCTGTCCCTGCACAAAAAAATGGAGGGAAAGAAATTGTTAAAAAGGTTTGCTTTTTCCTCTGGTGCAACCACCAGATTGCCTAGCGTATCCTGCAGAGGCCCCATATTACCCGGTGCCTTCTTCATACTCCCTATGTATTTAAAAAAGGACTTTTTGTTGTCCTTGATGCTAGCCCTAGTTCTGTACCTGCCTTAGCTTTCCTAATAGCCCCCCTACAGACCTGAGCAATGGAGGTATACTCCTTTTTGGTGATAGCCTCTCCCTTCCACTGGGTATATGCCTCCTTTTTGGCAATCAGGCATTCCCAAATGCCCTCGGTGAGCCAGGGGGACTTCTGAGCACTCTTGCCCCCTGTGATTCTCATTGGGATTGTCACCCTTTGGGCTCTGAGCATCGTCTCCTTAAGGAATGATCACTCATCTTGAGCACCCAGTTCCCCTACTCTCCAGGACCCCAGTGCCTCTCATACCAATCTCCTCAACTCATTGAAGCTGGCCGTCCTGAAGTCAAGCGCTACTGCTTTGCTGCAGGCCCTTGACATCCTGCGCTGGGTGGTGATTCCAGCAGGTGATGATCACTGTCACCCAGGTGGTCAAGAACCTGGAGTCCCCTCACCAGGTCATCGCCTGTGACCAGGTCCAGCAGGGCATTTCCCCTGGTGGGATTGTGCACCTCCTGAGTTAAGTGGAGGTCCTGCATCTCAGCCAGAAACCTTTGTGAGCGTTCCGACCTCGCTGACTGCTCCTCCAGCAGATGTCCAGGTAATTTAGATCACTCATGATCTGTTGCCTTAAGTGCCTCCACAAGCTGACCTGAGAATTCATGGTCCAGCTCATCCCCTTGGTTGGGAGGTCTGTAGTAGACCCCCACCATTAAGTCCCTTTCCCCACGACCCTCTGTATTCTAACCCAGAGCACTTCAGGCTGCCCCTCCTCTGACCCCATCCTGCTAGTTGGAGATGTGTATTGCTCTTTGACGTAGAGCACCACACCCACGCCTTTCCTCCCCGCTCTATCCCGCCTGTATAGTCTATAGCCCCTAATGTTAACCGTTCAGTCGTGGGATGAATCCCACCAGTTTCTGTGAGCCCTACTATGTCCGTGTCTGAACTAGCTATCCGGAGGGCGAGTTCCACCTGCTTATTCCCTATACTATGAGAATTGGTGTAGAGGCATGTAAGGCCTTGAATTGGTGCGTGTGCCACCCCCAATTCCCAGGACTATCCGGACCCCTGTCACTTACCTGGGTACTCGTTGTGCACGTCACCTGTCTCAGTGAATCAGTATAGAACTGTTTCCAGTTGGACAGTCCACATCATGGAGCACAAGCTAATATTTATAGACTAGCAGGGCATATCCAGATGAGTGCATACATACAGTTTGAGGCTCCACAAACTCATCTGTGGTGCTGCAAACTGCACACGTTGATTGTGCAATAGTATACTGTGCTGCGAATTTGTAGTGTGGTGTCAAAATCTGATACTGAGATCCTGGTACCAAAAAAAAAAAGCTGAAAAAGTGCCACCAGAAAAGGAGCCTGGCTAGCCAGAGCCATACTGGCCACCAGCCAGGATCTGTGTGTCCAATCAGTGCCACTGCTGCCCCAGGAGGCTCCCAGGACCCTAGGGTAAGCCTGCTGGAGCCAGCCTCCCCAGCCCACCTGAGACAATTTGGAATGCACCAGAGTGAGCATGCAGGGTGTGTCCCAGGGCACAAATATGTGCCACTACTATTTGTGCAATGGCAAATGCATACCCCTGCATGTGGGGATGTGCCTGTATAGATTAATGCTCCTTTAGAGATTTTTTTATTCTTTCAGGTTAAATAAGGTGGAATGAGAAGCTAAGATGTTGAAACTGCTATGAATAATATTCATTATATCTGTGTGGACAGGAGAATTTGTTACTTTAATGTTAATAAGGATAGATATCTATATCAACTCATATTTTCACAGCATGAATATTAGGGGTGTGTGAAACAGGCTGTATTCAATTCAGATTTGGATTTGGTCTGAATCAGGTTCAGTGATTCGATTCATTGATTTAGATCACTGTCCTCAATTTGATTTGGCCGAATCCAGATCTGAAGATTTGATGCTGATTCAGAGAATCAGCAATTCAGGCATAGATATAGCTTTAAATGTTTTTTCTACATACCTCAAGGTACCAGGCATGGCTCATGAACTCTGTGATGCTGGGGTAGATGGAGTGTCCCACAGGAGCACGGGGCGGGGCCTGCATGCTCAGTGGCAAACCTGAAGTGGACCAAAAATACTTCCAGTCCACTGTCAGGTCCACCTCTGAGCACGCAGGGGGCCCCCCTGCATCTGCCCCCCCCAGCTCAGCAATCAGCCATGGGGGGACCCCAGGTGCCCCCCCCAGTCCCCGTCGCCAAGCCAAGGAGGTGCGGGGGAGGGGAGGGGGGGAGGCTTGGCACGTTCCCCAGCAGACCTAGAAGTGAACCAGAAGTGCTTCTGGTCTACTTTTGGGTCTGCTGCCAAGGGCGCTGGGGAGCCCCCCGCTCCTGTGGGATGCTCTATCTGCCCCAGCATTGCAGCATTCACGAGCTGCCTGGCACCTTGAGGTATGTAGAAAAAACATTTAAAGCTGTGTCTATATCTGAATCACTGAATCTTTCTGAATCTCTCCGAATTGATTCGAAGAGATGAAGGGGTCTCCTGATTTGATTCAGATTTGGCCACCAAATCAAGTTGAATCGAATCAGGGATTGAAGCTTCGCACAGCCCTAATGAATATGTTAACAATGATAAAAATCACATGTTTAAATCTTGATATGAAGTGATTTTTAGGGCCTAAACTCCCACAACCTGTTATTTCCTCAAAACAAAAACTTCTTTATTAAGGCACACTGCAGTTAGATCTCTCACATGTTCTACCCTCCTTTTCTCTATGTTATAGATCCTGTATAAGTGGTCTGGCCTCATAGCTATTCTTTATACCATTGATCAGTTTAATAGATATTCCCTGGACCATCTCTGTTTTATGGGAGTAAGACATTTCAAACTCTATGGAGTATTCCAGTTGGGTTTTATATTTCCCTTGTGGCAGATGTCTTATCCCAAGACTTTTATAAAAGAAAGAAATCATAAATAGGACTCAATATATATAGCACAGCTTATTCCTATTCCTGGTGCTTTCCAGCTTGTATTCTTCAAGGCTACCTGTCTCCCAAGCACAGGAAAAAATTACCTATATTTTCTCTCTATTGCGTAAGAAAAGGGATGATAAAACAACATGAAAAAGAGAATCCTAAACAGGATGTTTTGGGAGACAATAAAACAACTTACTAAGTGTGGAAAAGAGATAGCTGAAAGAATGGTTTTACTATACCACAGGATTTAAATTACAAGTGTTTGGACAATGTGGAGAAAGCATGGAGTGAAGTCCCTCACACTAGAAACAACAAAATAAATGTGATTGCTGAAGGAAGCCAGTCGCTCAGAAATCACCCCAAGCTGGTGTTTTATCTGAAGCAGATGCTTTAGAAAGGAAAGTCTTTAATCTCCGCACTGACTATGTCAAACATTATTGATGGCTCAGCAGTGAATCGGCATAAGAAAATCCATTCTGTAGGGAAATCGTATAAATGTGTAAATTGTGAGAACAGCTTTATCCTTGGTAGTTGCTAAATTAAACTCTTGGGCCACGTCCACATGAGCAGGGGCTCACATTTGCAGCAGCACAAATAGTAGCAGCACAAATTTGTGGTGCAACTTTGTGCTGCAGTGCATGCCCCTGCTGGTGCAGTTTGCAGTGGGACATGCTGCTGCTCCATGTGCTGCATGGGAGGCTGGTTGGCTGCATGGGAGCCCTCAGTGTGGAGCTGGTCAGCAGGCAGCCCCCACGCTGAGGCACCCTGTGCCCCAGCCAGCTGGGGAGTGGCACTTGGAGACAGGGGAGCAGGCAGTCCATGGCTCCTGAGCCTGTCTCTGTGCAATGTGGAGACCCTGCACCCCAGCCAGCCACTCCCCAACAAGCTGAGGTACAGTGTACCTCAAGACAGGGTAGCAGGCAGTGTTGGGCTAGCTGCTTCTCTGTATCCTCACATGCCTCAGTGCAGGAGCTCCGCTGCAGAGCCCCCATACTGAGGTACATGGAGGTACATGCAGCCCCAGTCTCAAGGCATACTGTGCACCAGTCGGTCCCCAACCAAGGAGAGGCTGGCTGGGGCACAGGGTGCCTCAGTATAGGGACTCCATGTGGCTCAGCATGAGGGCTCTGTAGCAGAGCCCCCACACTGAGACACTCAGAGACAGGAGAGCAGCCAGTCCAAGGCTGCCTGCTCCCCATTGCAAGGCACAATGCACCCCAGCCAGCCAGGGAGTGGCTGGCTAGGGCACAGGGTGCCTCAGCATGGAGGTCTGCAGCACACAGAGATGGGGGAGTGGGAGTCCTGGGCTGTCTGCTCCCTTGTCTCCATGTTTGTCCTGGCACACAGCACTTTGGTGTCCTTTGCACCCTTTTTTTTCAGGTTTTTTTTTGCATTGAATGTAGCAGTTAAAAAGTGGAGAGGTACCTGGGGAGTCAGATGTCAGGCAGGTTATAATGTGTCATAAATCCAATATAAATATTTAGTCCATGATTTTTTGTATCCAGGAGGTTGATGAAGTGAAGTTCATAGGCTTGTCTCTGAGAAGTGTTTTGTAAGTTTCCTTTGAGGATTAGAACTGAGATATTGGAGAGAGAGTGGTTTTCTTGTGAGACATGTGCCCCCACAGGTAATTGGGTATTCTTGTCATTGTTAGATTTCCAGTGTACGTTCATTCTGGTGTGCAGTTGTTTGGTCTCTCCTATGTATTTTCCATCAGGGCATTTAGTGCATCGGATGAGAGATATTACATTTCTGGAGGTGCACCTGTAAGATGCAGGGATGCTGATGGCTCTCTTGTGGGGTGTAGTAATTTTGGGGGGGGTGGAGATGTGTTGGCAGGTTTTGCATTTCTTGTCATGGCATGGTCTGGATCTATTCAGTGTGTTCTGGGCCTGAGGAAGTTGATTTCTGGTGATGAGGTTAGTGAGGTTCGGTGCTTGTCTGAAGGCTACGATGGGTGGTTCTGGGAAGATCTCTTTAAAAATAAGGTCTCTTTCTAGTATGGGTTGCAATTGTTTAAGGATTTTCCGTATGGGTTCGAGGGAGGGGTGATATGTCATAACAAGCAGTGTGCAACTTGTGCGGGGGTTTCTTCTGTACTGCAGCAACTCTCCATGTGGTATACGGGTGGCTCTTTCAAACATGCAATCTATCTCTCTGGAGGAGTGTCCTTGTCAGGTGAAAGCATTTTTAAGATTGGTGAGGTGGCAGTAAGTAAACAGATAAAAGATATATTGCATATAGAAGATATATTACACACACACATTTTCCAGCACAGCAAGCCTCAGTGGCTACCTATCTCGCCAGTGACGAGGAGCTGCTGCAATGCAACCCCTTGACCTATTGGGCAACCCGCAGCCAGCTGTGGCAGGATCTGGCCATGATTGCCCAGGAACACCTGTCCCATCCACCGACCAGTGTTCCAAGCAAGAGGGTGTTCAGCATTGCTGGGGATGTAGTGATACTCCACTGAACCTGCTTGGATCCTGGTTTGGTGGAGCAGCTGGTGTTGCTCAGTGTGAACCTCCCACTGCTGGGGTTCCCCAAGATCCACTTGCAGATGCAGTGAGTGCCACCATCCTCACTGCACCTATTTGCTTTTTTAATTTGCTTTGACAACCATTTAATGCCCCACCAGGGCTATCTTGGAGGTATGGGCTGGGGCTATGGAGAAGGAGGAGAACCCAGGTCCTGTGCAGGACCTAAAACTGCACCCTACCACAGTAGGGAGGCCTGGTAGAACTGCCAGTGGTGTGGCAGCCCCAGGAAATGTCAGGACCGCAAACCTCCCTGGTGAAAGGTGGGTAGGGGGTGCCTGAAAATCTCAAGCCACCACACTCACACAGTCCTGGCTGGGGAAAGTCCAAACCTATAAGATCTTTGAGAGGCCTGAGGTTTACTGGTTGCAGTGGAGTTGTGAGACTCCAGGTGAGCTTGCAGTGAAGTTTACTACAAATTTCACTTCATAAATCTACTGGATATAAAAACTCATGGACTCCATATAGACATTGGATTTATGACACACTATTACTTGCCTGACATCTGACTCCCCAGGTATCTCTCCACTTTTACCTGGGTGCTACATCCCCTCTCCCCTCACCCTGCCTGCCTGTCTCTCACCCCCTGACACCTCAATTTACTTTTTCACTGACTGGCTTTCTTGCATATCAGCCTAGCCTCTGGCTTCTTTACTATTCATTCCATCCAGGAAGAGCACACACCAACTGCAGATGCTTCCTCAGCCTATCAAAGGGTTTTTAAACCTGAAAGCTTGTCAAGATATATTTCTCCAACTAGTTATTTGGTCTAATAAAATATATCACATCTACTCAGAGAACCTTGCCTGCCTGTTCCTTAGACCAACACACCTACAACCAGAAACCCAGTTAACACACACACGACACGAGTTTTGCTTTCAACAGTTTGTGGGGCACTTTCACAGAAGTCCCCGTACCTATCTCCTTGACCCCTGGCAGACTTGCCCTCAGAAGGAGTTACCATCTCTGCTGTTTTCATCCAATTCTACAAAAAAATGACAAAGTTATAGGTATTTAAGTGATTCTCTACTATAGTCTATGGCTAACTCACCAAATCACACTGATTCAGCGCCAAATCTTTCGAATCTGATTCAGCCAAATCAATTCAGGACAGTGATCCGAATCACCGAATTGAATCACTGTCACCCGAATTGGCCAAATCTGAATCAAATACTGGCCACTTTGCACAGGCCTACAGTACATGTAGTGAACTCATCCTTTTTTTTTCCTTTTTAAATCAATGGGCCAGCTTCTCCACAATTTTTCACCTTGAGTCATCTTTTGCATGTGTGCCGAGTGAACTTAAAATACAACCATCAGCATGAACTAATGGAAAATTCTGATTTGGTAGCACTTTAAACCTACTTTTCATTCTTTTTTTACACAGATATAAATGAATGTATATATTGCAAAGCCATGGAGAGTTAAGCCAAATGCATTTCTCAGACCTGGGCAACACAGGCCTGGTATATCAAAAACCAACTCTGTGGAAGTCACTGGAGTTACACAAGGAAGTATTTTGGTCCTATACATTCTATAGGTAAAAACAGGTACATTATTCCAATTTAAAAGAAGAGGCACTTACTATGCATCACCTGATTCACAACAGTTTTGTGTGTCTACTGTATTCTGTGCTAATTAAAAGCTGAACTGTGGTAATTTTTTGCAGCTACAACAGATCAGCTGGTGTGATCATGAGTGGAAAGTCTCTCCAACACCTTCGATTCAGTATAATTGTTTAATCTGTTTATAGACAATCTGGGAAGACAAGCCTGCCTTGGTAACCTCTGTAAGACCTAAGCAACCTCTGCAATGGGTGGCAGCCAATGCAAGTCACAGCAACCACTGAGGGACAGAATGGAGGAATGGTGGGCTTCCAAGCCAGCTGTACTGCACTTCCTCAACCACTGTACCAAGTTCTCCTTTGCCTGCCTCAACCTCTCAGTGTCTTAATAGCTTTGCAAAGCTAATAAAAAGGATAATCAATTTTTAGCTCTCCTAATGAGCAATGTGAAATATATGTGCATACCAGAAAAACTGAGGCTTTTAAATAAATTGGACAATGTGATGGTTTTACTAGGTTGTAAATGCATGATTCATCATAACCTGGCCTGTGTGATAGTATAGAACTCACCTATCCATCAACTGCATTTTTATTCTCAATGATTTTTCTCACTGGCCATGTCTACACAAGATGCTGACTTCGCAGTAGCCCATAACTACTGCATAGCAGTGTTACATGACAGAAAGCATGACACAAAGCTACTGTGCAGTATTCTCAGGCTACTTTGCAGTCAGCATCACGAAAGAGGCATTCCATGGCACTTCTGCACAGTACCTCCAGTTACTGTGCAGTAGGGCCGTGCAAAGCGGGCCTATTCGATTCAGATTCAGCCTGAATCAGGGACAGCGATTCAGTTAGTTGATTCGGATCACTGTCCCTGATTCTATTTGGTCGAATCCAAATCTGAAGATTCAATGCTGATTCAGAGAATCAGAGATTTAGAAACAGACACAGCTTTAAAAGTTTTTTCTACATACCTTGAGGTAACAGGTGCAGCTTATGATTGCTGTGATGCTGGGGCGCATGGAGCATCCCACAGGAGTGCGGGGGTGCACTCCACGTGCTCGGCGGTGCACCCAGAAGTGGACTAGAAGTACTTCCAGTCCACTGCTGGGTCTGCCAGGAAGCGCACTGGCCCCCCACCCCCCGTGCCTCCCTGGCTCAGTGATTGGCTACAGGGAAACCCCGGGTGCCCTCCCAGACCCAGAAGGCACCAGTCACTGAGCTGAGGGGGCACACGGGGGCTCCTGTATGCTCCCTGGCAGACCTGGAAGTGGACTGGAAGTGCTTCTGGTCCACTTCCAGGTCTGCTGAGCACACTGAGGAGCCCCTCACGCTTCTTTGGGACGCTCCATGCGCCCCAGCATCACAGCGTTCACCAGCCCCTGCTACCTAGAGGTATGTAGAAAAAACATTTCAAGCTGTGTCTATGTCCGAATCTCCCCGAATTGATTCTGAGGGTTCTGATTTGATTTGGAGAGATTAAAGGGTCCTATGATTCAATTCAGATTCAGAGATTCAGCCACCAACTGGGACCGAATCTCCACCGAATCGAATCAGGGACCAAAGTTTCACACCTCCCTACTGTGTATTCTGAGATGCTGACTGTACAGTAATGACTGCGCAGTCAGCATCTCTTGTTAATGAGGTCACTGTGTCATTAAACTACTGAAGCAAAGCAATGGGCAGAATCTGGAGCAAAGTAAGGGAATGATGATATTCACCCCCCCCCAGAAGACAGCCTAGGGCAATGCAGTCAGCTATTTACTCAGGACCTACAGCTCAGCTCCAAGTGAATCTAGATGCACTTCTGTAAACTACAAAAGAACAGAAATTGCTGCTGTTAAGAGCAGTGACAATCATCAGTCAATATTCCTTTCTCCCGCCCCTCCCATGCCCTCTGATCTTCCCTGCTATGCATTTGTATTTTCACAGGCCTGCATTTTGCATATTGGCTTAAGCCCAAAAGAGTGCACAAACACCAGCAGAATCTCCCTATACCTGAAGAAGGCTGTTTGTGCCTGAAAGTTTGTAAATAACACTTTTCCAGATATTTAGTTGATCTAATAAAAGATATCACGTTTACACAAAGAACCTTGTCTGCCTATGTTCTTAGACCAACATAGCTATAAACAACACTCCTGAAACTTATCCTCTGCACTTTAATGAGAGTGGAATTGTGTCCATACAACACAAAGGTATAAGGAAGCAATAGGGAGTTTATATGAGAAGAAAGCCAAAGGTTCTTCTAATAGCCAGGTTGTATAATATCCATGTCTGAGTAGAGAGGCACTGCTTGTTTTCCAGTATGCAAAAGGTGTTGATCTTAGCTCCTCTTCTGTTGCACAGGTACTCTGAAAAAGAGCTACACACTGGCTGTTTGGGAGAAAGGAGAAAAATGCTTTCAGGAAGCAAGATGCTGGATCACAGGGCTTCCCAGTTTAGAAACTTTGCTTTGCTTTCTGTTCTTGTCACCTTAATTTGTTTTCTTGTTACACAAATGTTGTTGCTGAAGGAAAAAAAATATTTTGGCTTAGACTGTTCCCTCTGCTAAACCATTCTGTTAGTGCACAATTTCCTAGTAAGTATGAATAACTCTGGACATAAAAAGAAAGTAGAAAAACATTGTTGTGAAGGAAGGGCTCTTTGACTGCCTTTGTTCAGAACCAGAGGGTCTTGGAGCTACCTTTTTCCTATGGCATGATCAAAAGAGCTTTGCTCCCTCTTCTGTTTGGTGAGAGAGAAAAAGAAAGGTCAGTTTTTTTATCATAAGGTTTCATGGGAAAGCCTTTTATCATAAGGTTTCTTGTTGATACCATACAGAGAAGAGCCTTCCCAAATCATATATGGAGAGGGGGAAAATTCTTTGGAGCAAAATTGCCGAAAAACTGACACAATGGGGAAGTACCAACACGCACACATGTGCAGGGGTGCACATTTCCCATTGGACAAAAGACAGTGGCACATATTTGCGCTGCTGCTATTTGTCCCCAGGCCCACCACTGCTTTGAGGCGCCACAAACTGCACATGCATACTCATGAGGACATGTCCAATATCTGGGTGGCCTCTTATTGAGGTTATCTGAAGACCAGACTGGTCTGCAAACAATAGGTACTGGCTAAAATATCAAGTTTGGACTCCAGCTCTTAATTCCCTTTGAGAGGGGACATAATTATTCAATTGTTCCATGCAGTTTCTTCACACAAGGCTTTCAGGTACCAGTGAACAGGCCCAGCAAAGCTGGAAATCTTACAGCTTTAGTTAAGATCCATGCTGTCCAGTTCAAGATTTGGGCAGAGAACAAGGCCTTTAATTTTGAGATGATTTCACTGAGGGCTAGAACACTGAAGATAGAAGAAACCATCGTGTGAAGGCTCAGAAAAGTAAGCAGGACGGGGCAATGTTGATTTAGGATTAACCTCCAAAGAGGAGTCCCTTAGACAAGAAAGAGCTCCTCTAATCTATCCAGATGTCAAATCCACTACTGGGCCCTTTGCATTGTGGCAGAGCTGGAAAATTTATCTGTTGTCCAAGCAGGATTTGCTTTTAAGGGACCTGGTTTATACACAATTATGCCTTTGCATCAATGGACCCTGGGGTGTAGAGCCTGTTTCCCCACAATGCCCATCTCAATACATTTCTTCTTATGTATTTTTAAGATACAGACTTAAATTCATATCTGTTACTTTCCTGTATGCCTTCTGTTGTTTCAGTACTCTATTTGTAGTCCCTCACAGCTGTATTTTTAAGGCTGGTAGTAATGTTTTTATTATCTTGTATTTGAAACACTCAGACTGGAGTCATTCTAAATAAAAACTCAAGTCTTCCATTGATCTAGGATTG
The DNA here is from genome assembly GCF_000455745.1 of Alligator sinensis. Taxonomy (NCBI): domain Eukaryota; kingdom Metazoa; phylum Chordata; order Crocodylia; family Alligatoridae; genus Alligator; species Alligator sinensis. The sequence goes on from NW_005842141.1 coordinate 1,339,389, forward strand.
TCTAAGGCTTTTGCTCCTTAAGATGTAAGGCTAACTCCTCAAGTGATGTCTGTTGGTGTAGCTCCTAAAATCCCTACTCAGTAGAGGAGCTGGTCTTTTTTGGTGGTCATATGGCATTTGAGACCACCAGCAATACAGATTCTGTATGATGTTTGTTATTAATAGCTATTGCCATTTCAGCAAATTAGAACATTTTTCATACACAGAGCTCACATGCCACTCCTCTATTGTTTCCTTCCCTGTCCCATCTACTACCATGAAACCACTACTTTCCACTACCTTCCACAATTTGTGTATATGTAAACTGGATAGAGAATCCCACCAAATCATAATGATAGGACTTTCTGCCTTCCCACTTAGTACTCATTCTGCATAAGTTTATAAGTGCTAGGGCCTGAACAAGACAGAAGGCAGCAAAGCATCAGGCTGGCTGTAATTATTGATGTTGACATTGCAGTTTTGCTTACCCAGAAAGTCATTGTCCCTCTATTTTACTACCATATGGGCTCAATGTCTTCTTGTTTCTTCCCCCGTGTCTTGCATTTGTGCAAAGAGATGGGAATATTTTGCCCTGCAGTATTTTCCTGCAGCCTTTAAAAGCTGAAATCTAATTCATTTAAAAAACAAATTTAAAGTGTTGCCCAGCCTCCTAGTCTCCCTGGTCATTCTTGTAGGTTTACTATTAGATTGTCTTATCTTTCACAATCAGATTCTCTTATCAGTTATTGCCTGTATAAGACCTACACAAACAGGGGGAACTGACTAACTGTGCAACTGGCAATACCCAACGAGCAGTCAAATACACACAATAAACAAACTAGGGAAAGCAGAGATCTTCCCCTAATCTCTTCAATTACTGTATGATTAGATTTTAATTGTCACACTGTATTTTCCAAACAGAAGTCTGCTTTTATTTTTTTAAATTGGGACTGTCCCATTAACATCCATTTTTATCTCTCATTACCACCAAGGAGCAGTTACTGAGAGACATAGCCCCACTAACTTTTTACTTCACTGTTGATGTACTTCCCCCCACCCCAAGTGGCTGCAGAATTCCTGCATTTTCTCTCAGGCTTTACATCTTAGTTTCTATGGTTAAACCTCTGTCCTACCTGGCACATCTACATGTGTGATTAATGCTGGCTGGGGGACAAGGGTGCTTTACTGCAGGGGTTGCCTTCCAACTAGCCCCACACTGAAGCACCCTGTGCCCCAGCCAGCTGAGTCAGCATTTACATGTGCACTGCTGTGCACGAAAAAACTCTTCAGCAGAGTAGATTCATAGATGCTAGGGTCAGAAGGGACCTCAATAGATCATTGAGTCCGACCCCCTGCATAGGCAGGAAAGAGGGCTGAGTTCAGATGACCCTAGCTAGATGCTTATCTAACCTCCTCTTGAAGACCCCTAGGGTAGGGGAGAGCACCACCTCCCTTGACAAGTACTACCCTGCTGTGCAGTTTATTAGTTTTGTGTGCCTTAATAGGGGTGCACATCTAGACACCAAGATGTTTACTATGTAGTTAATTAGTCAACTGCACAATAAATGTCTCATGTAGATAAGCCCACTGTGTGTTTATTAGGTTTATATTATATTCCATGAGTCCTGATTTAAATGCCTTTGGATGTCTCCCATAGCCTGAAATCAATAGTAAAGCTCAGCGGCCCGGGATCTGTCAGAAAGCCATTGCTTCACAAGGTAACATATAAACAATTTGTGTCTATCATTCTGTATGTTTCCCCCTACCCCCACCCTCCTCCAGCCCCCTTGAGACTGGTAGAATCTCAAAGGAAATAAGCAAAGCTTTCCTAATATAGAAGCTCATCTTCTCTGAAACCACTTCTCATTCTGTTAATGGAGTTTTGGAAATGGTTCAATTCTCTCCCTACACTAATACCTTGTTCTTTTCCTCTGATAGCTGTCCAAGCATCAGAGTCATCAGTTTTCTTAGCTTTATTAGCTCATTTTGAAGAAGAAAAGCACAAGCACTCTAACAAAAAAAAAAGATAAAAGTGGTTAGGGAATTTTATGGCTGTGCTGTCTAAAATAATAATTAAAAAAGTATCTCGGGCCATCTTTCTGAAGCCATTCTTTCTCTGGGGTTTTCTGTGTCAGAAGACCATATGCACAGTATAAAAATCATAAATGGATGATTCATGGGAGGTTAATTTATTCAAATACTTTTTTCCCCACTTGATTCAACTGGCTCACTCATCTATATGCGACTTTGCCCAAACACCATGCAGAACAAGATCAGTAACAGCAAAAAATTCCTCTGGTTCCTTTGAGGTCTGCTGGAACATGGGTGTCACAGATGGAATCATGAAGATCCATTTCTAAAATACACAGAATCAAGGCTCAAGCTCCCTACAACTCCTCTGTGCACTAAAGAGCACATCAGCTACACCTTCACTGCTCTTCACAGCCAAAAACATCCCTGGTCTCCATGGAGAATGAGAAAAGGCACAGGACAACAGAAGCTCTGCACAAAGATATGATACTGCTATTCAGCCTAGGTCAGGGTAAGCTAGCGAGGAGTTCTCTTCCAGAAACAGCACTGCAAGGTCCTGAAGGCCTGTCGATGCCATGCTGGCATTTATGGAGTATTTTCTGCCCCTACCATGGTATAGTAATCTGGTGCAGTAGGAGTTGAGAGAAACTGAGGATAATTTCTGTTCCCTGAAAAACCTTCTGGGAATTTTAATAGAGGAACAATAAAGGCTCTACCCACAAAGTAGAAAATGTGGAAAGCAAATGCATAGTAAGTGCAGGAGAGCAGGGGCAGAAAGGAGTCAGGACAAGGACCTTCAAATAGATCTCACAGAAAGCTTGGGGGACCTCTAGGAATCAATGCAAGGAATGAATGGGACAGCTCCATAGACGATTTCTGCACAGCCACAAATAGGAGAAGCCAAGATGGCGCTTGGCGGTTAACCAGGTTTGTCGCCTATTTGTGTAATCCTCATGAATCCAACAGGGTTCATTGACCTCTAGCTACCTTCCATGTGTCTTGTACCAGCTGCCCAGGATAAGCTTTCTAGACATTTCTTTACCAGATGCAACATGCCCAAGAATAGTAACTGATTGAGATAAGTGTTTTGTGAGAAATAGTCAAGCTTTGACAGAAAGTTCACTGTCCAAATAGTTTTTCTAAAATGCAGGTGAGCAGGAACACAATAAGAGGTAAAACAGTGTTTATTCCTATTTCACTGAGCCAGTTTATGATGGCTGCAATCGAGAATGATGTGCCCCCCAGCAATATTATATCTAAGACTAGCATGTGCTGCCATAGGTCATAGTCAGGGCTGCAGCATTCTGTTTACTTGTGGCATGTCTCTCAGTGAAATACAAGGCTACCAACAGGATAATTAATTCAGCTGTGACATCAAACCACCTAAGCAGAAAGGCTTGGACTTGCTGAGAGACAGAACATGCATTACAGAATGCTGCAGACTCCACTTGAGTTCATAACTAGGCTTCAGTCCAACAAAGTATTTTAGCACCTGTGTTAAGGATGTGAGTACTAGGGCTGGGTGAAATTTGGCCGGCCATTTTGTTTCAACACTTTCAACTCATTTTGAGGTCGAAACAGCAACATCAAAATGAAGCAAAAGGCTTCAAAACAGACGTGAAACAAAATGAGGCTAGTCGAAATGTTTCAAAAGTCGAAACTTTTCAACCGTAGTGCTGGGGATGGAAGTCAGTCCAGCTGGGCTGACTTCCCATCCCTGGCACTGGATCAGGCTAGGGGCGGGCAGTCAGCCCAACTGGCCTGACTCCCCATCCCCAGTGGATCTAGCGAAATGTCGAAACAGCCTCACTGTTTCAACAAAGCAAAACTGAACAGCTGTTTCGAATCAAAATGAAATTCAATACAAAACACTGTTCTATCAAAACCTTGACACTCAAGGCAAAACAAAACGGTGCAGTTTCGCACAGCCCTAGTGAGTACTACCAACTGGGGTGGTATGAGGTTAATGTAGCAGACTGGGCACTGGATGGAAATTGGGGAAATTTCTTGTTTGATTCGCAGCTCAACCAAAACGTGTCGTCATGTAAAAATCATTTAGGCTACTCTGTGCTCCCCTCCCCTACCACACGGACCCATAGGAATGCTGCCAAGTTAAAAACTCTCAACGACTGTGAGGTGCTTGGATGCAATGCTATTGGGACCATATAAGTATCTGGGGTATAGATTGTAGCCATGTTAGTCTAAGGACATAGTTAGACAAGGTTTCATAGTTTCATAGGTTCAAAGTCACATATAGAGTGAGCCAGTTGAATCAAGTGGGGGGAAAAGTATTTGAACCTATGAAACAGGTTCTTTGGGTAAATCCAATCTCTTTTATTAGACCAACTGAAATAGTTGGAAAAATTCTTCTTAGCAAGCTTTCAGGCACGAACACCCTTTGTCAAGCTGAGGATGCTTCCTCAGCTTGATTGAAGGGTGTCTGTGCCCAATAGCTTGCTAAGAAGAATTTTTCCAAATATTTGAGTTGTACTAATGAAAGATATTGGATTTACCCAAAGAACCTTGTCTGCCTATATAAGTATCTGGACACATGCTGTCCATGTGCTTAGTGAACTGTCTTGTCACAGCATAGAACATTGCTCATTAGAGTTTGTAGTGCTCCTGTGAGACATTAGATATCATTCCCAGGTTGCAGGGGAGACAGCTGAAGGACAGAGTCACTGAATTGTTTAATGTTAAATACCAAAAGGTAAACAATACAATTGAAATGAATGAAATATGCAGGACATATACATCACTTCTAAAAATGTAAGCCACTGACTATTAAAAAAGGCCACAGGGTGCACATCTACATGAGACATTTACTGTTGACTTTCCTAATTAGCTCTGCAGTAAATAGCTTGGCATCTACATGTGCAGCCCCATTAGACCACAGTAAACTAATAAACTTCATAGCAGGTTAGTACTTGCAAACAGAAGTACTATCCTGTTGCAGAGTATTTTCATGTGTGGCAACACATGTGTAGATGCTGACATAGCTGGCTAGAGCATGAGGGTGCTTCCGTGTGGGGGCTGCCGGCTAGCCCCAAACTGGAGCACCCTCATGCCCCAGACAGCTCCTCTGCAGCACATTGAGCCAGGTTGGAGGAGCCCTGGCTGACAGGTTGACGCCCCCAGGGCCCTTGCTCCTGGGCTGCTCCAACAGAGCTCAACATGCTGTGGCCCCAGGCACATGTGAAGACATGGTGCCCAGGAGCAATAAACTTTAGCATGATATGTGCCAGAGTTTATTGCTGTGCATTAATATGCATGTGTAGATGTGCCCAGGAGGAGTCAAATTTGGAGCTGGGCTAAGCTTGGTTTCTGGTATTATTCACAAACCTCTCCCTACATATCAAGTACATAGTAATGTGTATAAATTTGGAGGTAATTTTATGTTTCATTGGAAACAGAGTCTTAAAGAAGCAAGTGTCACCAAACACAGAGTAGGAAAGCAGCTGTCCTCTAGCATTAACTTCAGATAAATGGTGGAAGATGTAACAGATCTTTTTCCAGTAATGATTTTTTTATTAAAATCTCAGAATTTTCATTTTTGCAGCACGTTTGCAGACTATTTTTATAGAATTTTTTGCTACTTTTTAAATTTTACAAAGTTTCTCATCACTTTTGGGAAATCTAAATGGCAAGTAGGTGTAAATGATTTTCTTGATTTGATTTCTCTTAGGCTTTGTTTATTTTTACTTTAAATTGTGCAAGTTAATATTCACTTGTTTTAAGACTTTTTCTTACCTACACAGTTCAGGGCACTGATGTAAAAAGGTGAAATTCAAACCAATGTATGGCCCTTCACACTACTTAAGTCATACTGTGCCAAACTTGGGATGAACCATAATATGTCAGCTCAAAAGAAGACAGAGATGGAAGACTGGCAATACCTTACATACTTCTTACCAGAGGAAAGTAAGTTTGTATCAAAAAATGTTAAAAGAGTGTCTTCATGGGATACCTTGTAGACTTGCAGTCTATCAGACCTAACCACTGGAACATATTTCCTGGGCTCTGTTACCAGAGCACAGACCAAACTGTAACTAAGTGGCAGGTCAGGCTTTACTTCCCCCTTGCTCCATGGAAAAATGAATTTCACCAGCCTTTGAGCTGCTGTAGCTAATTTTTCCAGTTTAGGCTGGGTCAGCCTCACCGGTGGGCAAAACCAACCATCCATTCACTCCCATACCATGCCCATCCTTACCCTGCCAATCTATACAAGTGAGAGAACAATTGCCATGTCCAGGCAACAGGGGAGCAGGGGAGCAGCCCTGTACTGCTCCCCTGCTTAGCTGATTTATAAGGGGGTAAGTGTTCTTGGAGCATAACCAGAATCAGGATCTCTTCCTGTGGCAATATTTCCATGTCTGGGATGCTCAGTGCATTTTCGAGCTACCAGAGGCCAGCTTTCACTTACAGGCTCAATTTTTCCAAGATTAAAAATAATGGGAGAGCAAAACATGAGTAGCTTGTTCTCTGACAGCACTCACTCTTCATTTTCTCCATTTTCTCTGTCCCTTTGAACTTGTGTAATGCAGTGATGCAGCTGCCAGGTTTCCACAGAGATGTAAAATAAATTTTATGCCATAAAATATTAGTGCCACATAATTTAAACCCCAAATCTACACGGTGACAGGTTTATGTTCAAATTATATGAAAATCCAGGATATTGAACATGAACATAATATAGGACAGAGACCTGCAAATATTTATATGCCCTAGGATCCAATTCAAATGCATCATTGTGTTCCCTAGGTTTCAGTATGAAGGTATTGTTTGCCTCAGGCTACTACAGGGTAAGAGCTTTCTTTTCCCAAACAAAAATGTAATGCTTTCATCTTTCTTGCAATGTGTAACTAACAATGCCCTCCATGACTAAGTGCAGACAGTCAGGGGGGTTAGAGGGAGGTTAGATTGGGTTCAAAATGGCCACCCAGTCTAACTTAGTTCACCCCAGATGCTGACCTTACACTCAGACCCAGTCTCAGTAGGCTCATCTACACATTCATTAATGCACTTTTGCTAATGCACATTAAATTTAGTAACTCCAGTGTGAGGGTGCCTATACATGAGTGGGGAGGCTGCTCCAACATTGGAGCAGACTCAATTAACTGAGTCTGCTGGAGCATGGTAATTACCTCACTCCAACAGCCTCCTGAGTCTTGTGTATCAGCATCCCTGTGCTTCAAAATGGCAGCGGGGACACTTCAACTAAAGCTCATTAAACAAGCCTTAGTTCAAGTGCCTCTGCCACCATTTTGAAATGTGACGCCAATGCACGAGACGCAGGAGTGCCTGTCTGGAGCTGCTCTAATTAAAGTGCCCCCCACCCCCACCCCTGAAGCATGTGTAAAAGAGCCTTGAGGTACTAGAAAAAAAGATGCATTAGCCTGTTTTAATGCACATTAGTAAAAGTGCATGGCTTTTTGTGACACTTTAATGCACATTAAAATAGGCTAATGTATATTACAGTTTGTGTGTAGATGCACCCGGGGATCACAAATCAATCTAAACCCATAACAATACAGAAGTTCTGTGAACATAGACCTGTCTAAAAATTGTGGAACCCTGTCTAAGATAGACCTGGATCAATGTAGTATCAGACTTTGCCAATCTAGGTTAGACCAGGCATGGAAGTTCTGTACAGTTACCTGTGCAACCCCATGGCTGGGCAAGCTCACCCACTGGCCCCAGCTTCCCCCCCCACCCTCGCCCCCCCCACACATCTGTCACCAAGCAATTTTTAGCTCCTTGCCCCCCCCTGCAGACCAGCCAGCCCGCCCCGCCCCCCCCACTCTCCCTC
>NW_005842141.1:1347223-1363650 GCF_000455745.1 Alligator sinensis
GCAAACTTCCCCCCACATGCCCCCTAATCCTGTTAGACCCTCCCAGACCAATGCAGATGCTGCCTGCATCCCCAATCTCTCTGGTCACTCCTGCAGATGCCACCTGACCCCCCACCCCTTTGATTGCTTTTGTGGACCCTGCTTGCCCTCCCACCCCACCCCCAGACTCCAAATCTGCACACCAAGCCTGCTTGCTCCACCAAGCCCCGCCACCCCACTACCCTCCTCCATCCTGATTTACCTTAAATTAGGTGGCCATTTTGAACCTGATGTAACCTCCCCCTAACCTCCCCCACAAATGTCTGCACTTAGCCCAAGTTATGTGTAATGGCTTTTTTAAAAAAGGGACGGAAAAAAGAGACCTATATACTGAAAAAAACCAGCCATGATTTGTTAACTGAAAAAGCAGAAAATTACTTTAGAAAAAAATCATCTACTATACCAGGCCCTCCATGGGTTTATATAGGTGGAGCTCTATTGCCTTCAGGGGAATTTGTACCAATTTACACCAACTGAGGATCTGGTGATCTGGCCCACATACAGTGCCTGATCTAAGTCTAATGCATGTTAAACTGTCTTTTGCACTAAGTGGGGTTATTTTCTTGTATGGTACATAAAGATTAGGGAGAGTCATTCTGCATCAGTTAGTTTACATGTAAGAGAGTATCTAATGAAAAGACCTATTCCGCCCTCTCTATGAGAGAGCAAATTCCTATACAGTGTTTCAGGGGTGGATCCAGGATTGGCAAAAGTGGTTGTGGGAGCAGCTGCCTGTGCCCCTTCCATTCTTATATGTTTATAATCCTGGGGTGAAAATTTAGCCTTGGACAGCCCTGATATACCTATCAGAGAGCAACAAAAAAAGAGTTGCTGTTCAGCCTAGAGGGTCAATACACAGTGTGCAGTCACCAGTTGGATAGCATTAACACATTCAGGACCACTTCATAGAGGAAGAGTATGTGAAGGCTGCTACCTCACTGGAGGAATCATACAACTCCCTTTGGCAGCTCCTGCCTAGCTATCAGAACTCAACCTAAGAGTAGAGCTACTGGTGTTCTCCATATGAGAGAGAGAGAGAGAGAGAGGCTGTGGAAGAAAAAAGGTCAGCTTTCCAAAGTGTCTAATTGTTATACCTCATATACCACAGAGCAATATTTTAAGAGGTGTGTAGGAGGTCCCTTGGCAGAGCTATTTTGCTCAAGGACACTGAAAGCATTAAGTCAACTGTCAAACAAAGTCAGATATTACAATAATAAACTGAAGATTAGTCTGATAAAGTATATCGTGTACTCTAGCCCAGAGTACTGGAAATGTTTCCAGAAGAAAATGAATACACAAATGAAAGCAAATTTGACAGCACACACCTGGGGAAACTTGATGCTTAAACTATGAGGGAGCCTTTTTTAAATATATCCTACTGAGCAATAATGCCTGAATGATAGTAGTCAAATATATACCCTGTGAATCTTCTCTACAACATACCTAGTAAAATTACTGAAACACTTGTCACCAGCTCATATGAATGGAAAAGCATTAGAGGTGTAGAAAAGATGCAGTTTTGAAAATAAGGATGGGAGAAGCCTCAGAATAGCACTGCTGGACTCCTTGTGCTGCCACTTCAGAAAGACCATGCTGAAAGGAGGAAAAAGCCCACTTCCTGCCCACAAACGAGGCTGGTTTCTCATACTCTTTTAAGTTATTCAGTTACCCAGAGGGTCCTATCATCTTGGCAACATTCTGATGAACCTAAGCTAAAATACCAGGATCAGGACCTCAGCCATTCATTCAAAAAAATAATTACTATAATTTATTTATTTTAAATTATATTTGTATCCACGTATCTCTTGTATTAAAGTAGCACTTTTAGAGGCCCCAATGCTGAACAAGACTCTCCAGCAAACAATGAGAGAGAGTTCTTTTGCCAGGAGCTCATAGAGGTGGCATGGAAACAAGAACTGAGTTTACAGAGGGGTGAAGTGACTTGGCCAGGGTCATATAGTCCCTGAGTGACACACCCTGGATTAGAAGCCATGCCTCCCGACTCCCAGTTTGAGGACTTTGCCCACTGGCACACAGTAATTATTACAATAAGAGCCTCTATAACATTTTGGATAAGTCATACAAAATAAACTAGCAATATTTAATACATAACTTAAAAGCAATGGTGTATGCATAGAACAACCAGAGCCCTACAACCCCATACATTAGTAATGATACAAACTCCAGATCCAAACCAGTGTGATCACAGCTTATTATCTCAATTCCATTCCACATGCTTCATAATACATTTGTTACCAGAGGAAACAGTAGCAGGGTGTGCAAGCTTTACCCAAATACACAAATAATTACAATGAAATAAACATAAACATTATTGGGGGTGGGGGCAATGAAGAATATAGAGGAGGATGGGCAGTGAGGTGTACCATGTTGGTTTTGGACTGATGGGTGAGATATACTGGGGGCTGAAAGGTATTAGAGTAGAGAGATATACATAACATATAACTATCCACTGAGGGGTTACATAACTGTCCACCAGGGGTTACAGTTGAACAATAAGCTGGGTATGAGTCAGCAGTGTGCCCTTGTAGCTAAGAAGGCTAACAGCATACTGGGATGCAGTAGTAGGAGCATTGCCAGCAGATCAAGGGAAGTAATTATTCCCCTCTGTTCTGCACTGGTGAGGCCACATCTGGAGTACTGTGCCCAGTTTTGGGCCTCCCCACTACAGAAAGGATATGGACAATTTCCAGAGAGTCCAATGTAGGGCAACAAAAATAGCTAGGGGGCTGGGGGCACATGACTTATGAGGAGAGGCTGAGAGAATTGGGTTTATTTAGTCTGCAGAAGAGAAGACGGAGCGGGGATTTGACAGCAGCTTTTAAGTACCTGAAGGGTAGTTCCAAAGAGGATGGAGCTAGACTGCTCTCAGTGGTGATAGATGACTTGCATCCAAACACTTAATGGAAAATGTAGACACCTACTCCGTAAATGGAGAGTCAAAGAGAGTCCAGGTTGTGATTGTGGTGTGATTTTTCAGACATTGCAACACATTGTGGACAATTGCCTAATTAGATCATTTAATGGCGATCTAAAATCAATCCATGCATCTACTCCGGAAACAGTTGAATGGCTATCAAATTTAGATAATAATCTATGAATGTTGTAATCCTAAAATGTCATACAAAAGAGAGAGATTAGAAAAGTTATGGATCAACAATTAGAAATTGTCTCTCATCTCTTATACACTGAGATGGTTGCATGTCCAGAGGGTTTTATTTAAACAGGGGTGGCAAGCCAATTCACTGGTCTAATATTATCAATTGACTGGTCAATTGACAGCATATTTTTGGCCGGTCAAAAATTATAGCAATTTTACAAAAAAAAACTTACATTTTTCAGTTTTCTTGACATAAATATGATTTTTAAAATTGTTTTTAACATATTTCTTAATGGAAATATGTGGGGTTTTGTGTATTATTTGGACCTATTGGCAATTTTTTACAATTATTGACCAGTCAACTGTCCAAACTTTATTTGACCAGTCAAATACCCAACCTATGGTTATTTCTCAGTTATGCAAATCCCTGCATTTTGGGAAGTGGATATCACACTCAATGAGTCATTGCTTTATAGTTGTTTTAAAAGTTTCCTTTCCAGCCTCCTCCTCAGCTGGAGTAATGGTGGTGCTGGAGAAAAGTCCAACCTGACTTCCTGCTCATTCATATTTCATACACTTTTGGATGACAACCAAAATGTTTTGAGATGAAGAGTCGGAAAAGAGAAGGGATGAAGAAGAAATCAGGGAGCTTTGAAATAAATATAGGGTACAGGCATTTGACAAGTTTACTTAGCGGAAAATGAAAGGGGATGTACAATGTTTAGTCCAAAGGAAATGCTGCTATTTGAGATAAAGTCATTATTGAGGAAGTCAGAAGTAAATTTATTCCAGAGAAAATTACTCCAGTGTACATGTCATATGTCCGCTCCCATTATCAATTTAATGCCAGGGGCAGCATTTTTCTCAGTGCAAACAGGCTCCCTCGCCACCTAATGGCCATCTTCTATAATAGCACCTATGTTAGGTAGCCACTAGCCAGCTTGAAAAAACAGGTCACATGTTCACTCACTACAGTGTAAAATTTACTGCTGATTAGAATCTGGGTTAAATTACTCTGGTGTGATTGTGTCATGTGCTGTGCCCAAGCAGCCCAATTGTGAGTAATCCTTTAGTTGGCACGGACATATTCAGAGACTGTGCAAAAAATCTTACTGTCATTTATATCACCGTATAAGGCTATGTCACAATTCAAATGCTATTCTCTTCTAAACGCCACTCCAAAACACACCCTTCTATCACAGCCAGCCAGCTGGTAAAAAAGTTTGTCATATCTTGGAAGAAGTGCAGCCACAGGCATGCTACCCCATCACAGATGATCCGAGAAGTAACATGTCCTGTTAGTAATCAAGGACAAAACATTACTATGAAGTTCTGGTGAACCACTACAGGATATTCATAGTTTCATAGTTTCATAGTTTCAGGGTCGGAAGGGACCTAATAGATCTTCTAGCCCGACCCCCCGCCAGGGCGGGAGAACAACCCAAAAACACAAACAAAACCACTCACCCTAAAAACAAAAACGGGACTCAAATGAGTCCAGCCAGGTAAGTATCCAGCCTCTTCTTAAAGATCCCCAGGGTAGGGGCCAGCACCACCTCCCTTGGAAGTTGGTTCCAGCTCCTAGCCGCCCTGACTGTGAAGTAGTTTTTTCGGATGTCCAATCTGTACCTCCTCTCCATCAACTTGTGCCCATTATTCCTTGTTATGCCAGCAGGGGCTAGGGGAAACAGCGTCTCCCCCAAACCCTTCTGGTTCCCCCTAGTGAGTTTATAGACGGTCACCAGGTCCCCCCTCAGCCTTCTCTTGTGGAGGCTGAATAGGTTCAAGTCCCGCAGTCTCTCACTGTAGGGTCTGCCCTGTTGTCCCCGGATCATGCGGGTGGCCCTCCTCTGGACCCTCTCCATGTTGTCCACATCCCTCCTGAAATGGGGCGCACAGAACTGGACACAATACTCCAGCTGCGGCCTGACCAGCGTCGCATAGAGGGGGAGGATCACCTCCCTGGCTCTACTCGAGATGCACCTGTGGATGCACGACAAGGTCCGGTTAGCCCTGCCAACCATGACCTCGCATTGTCGGCCCATGTTCATCTTGGAGTCAATAATGACACCAAGATCCCTTTCCGCCTCCGTGCTCTCAAGTAGGGAGCTCCCCATCTTATAAGTGTGCTGCTGGTTCCTACTACCCAAGTGCAGCACCCTGCACTTGTCCGTATTGAAACGCATCCTGTTCCTGTCTGCCCACCCCTGTAACCTATCCAGATCCTTCTGCAATCTCTCTCTCCCTGCTAGCGTGCTCACCTCCCCCCAAATTTTGGTGTCATCAGCGAATTTAAACAGGTTGCTCTCCACCCCAACATCAAGATCGCTGATGAAGAAATTGAACAGCGCAGGGCCCAGGACCGAGCCCTGAGGGACTCCACTACCCACCTCCCCCCAAGTCGAATATGATCCATCCACCACCACCCTCTGAGTGCGACCCTTCAGCCAATCTGCAATCCATCTGACCGTGTAGGCATCTATGCCACAGTCGCCTAGTTTACTAATTAGGATGGGGTGAGAGACGGTGTCAAAGGCCTTGCTGAAGTCCAGAAAGACTACATCCACCGCGACACCTGCATCCATGGCCTTTGTGACCTGATCATAAAAGGCAATCAGGTTGGTCTGACATGATCTCCCCCTAATAAATCCATGCTGATTGCCCCTGAGCATCATCTCGGATGCCGGCCCATCACAAATGTGCTCCTTGATGATCTTCTCAAAGAGCTTCCCCAGGATTGAGGTAAGACTGACGGGCCTATAATTGCCCGGGTCCTCCCTTTTCCCTTTTTTGAAGATGGGGACCACATTAGCTACCTTCCAATCGTCTGGCACCTGGCCCAAGCACCACGATCGCTCGTAGAGCCGTGCCAGGGGCCCTGCAATAACCCCAGCCAGCTCCCTCAGCACCCTGGGGTGGAGAGCATCCGGACCCGCTGACTTGAACGCGTCCAGCCCCTCCAGAAGCTCTCTAACCCGGTCCTCCCCAACCTGAGGTCTGAAGGCGATCCCCTCGCGTCCGGCTTCTATCACAGCAGGGAAGTCCCGGTCCCTGCACAAGAAAACTATTCAATCAATTTAATTGATTTAATTGATTTAATTAATTTGATTAATTGATTTAATTGCACTATTCAATCAAATAGAAGAGCTCTCTCCAAGCCCTTCAACAATTCAGTAAAGGTCACTTGCCCAGATAAAAGTGACTGGCTCTGACTAAAACCACAGGAGACATTGGGATTAATATCTAACCCAAACACAAAATCCATGGAATGGACTGAGCTTTTTGCCACGTGAGAAAATCCTGTGGTCATCCTGGTGGCCATGAAATCTTGAGCTAATTCAAGAATTCATCATATTGGAAGCTGAAATCAATACGCAAATCAATCTTGTTGCCCCCAAGGCGTTAGCAAGTGAAAAACTTCAACAACACATACAGGCACTTCACAGTATAACAAGGTCATTTGTATACCAACATGAAATTTATCCAAGGGCTTATGTACAAATGAAGACACTATCAAATTTAGTTCTGAAAATGTACTGTATAGACTTTACATTAGATTTAAACACAACCACTCCTTTTTTTTCCATTTGTTTACTACAGTTTCAAATACACGCCTGGAACAAGATGCATACAGAACAGCCTCGTAGCACCATTCAGTCAGGCTTAGGCTGTCCATGCTAAGATCAGGTCCTTATAAGTCATCACATGGCAGATGCAGGTTAGAAAGGACATTCTTTTTCTGTCTTGTGTTTATGTAATTATAATGATAGGGAAGACAGAAAGTCTGCATCCCAAATTTCTCAGGGTCTTAGTGAAGTTATTAAAACTAATACATTGTTTAAATTCAGAGCAAGTTGTGTTTTTAAACAAGAAGTTTATTCTTTGGGAAACTCTCATCCAGTTTTTAATAATTAATAAAATCTTTGCAGTTCTCCTTTAAAAACATTTAGGATTGCTCTGTTTTTAATAAATGTAAAGCAGATGCAGCCACTTACTATTCACAGTTTCTCCTAAATTATAGAATATATGTCATAATGTCAAATCTGCTTGTACGGAATAATTGGAGATATCTCACTGTTATCTGTCTGGAGTAAATGTCTTATGTACTGAATACCTTGGTGTTAGCAAAAGAATATATTAATATGGAACATATGGACTCATAATTCCCCACTTAAATAGGATTTATGGCCTGAGAGAGTATTTAGCTGTGGGACAGATCATTCATCATCACAAACTGATTATGGACATTTGCAAGAGACAGGGTTTCAAAGGATGAGATTCTGCAACCTCCCTGCATAGTGAGTAGTGCCCTATTCCTTGAGCAGTCCCATGGGGATGACCATAAAAAATAAAGCCCAGGAACTCCTTGAAGGGCAAAGTACTGCTCAGTGCAGCAGACGTGGTAAGAAATCAAGTATTTTTTAATAATGGGCACAACCCTCTGTTTCTTGCATATCTGATATTCTCCCTTACTTCAGAAGGAGTTTTGTGTGCAAAGGGGTGAAAGATTGAACTCACCTCCACAATACCTTGGAATTAGCTCAATACTACTTTTTATATCTTAAGTACCCCATTTTGGAGGGGGGGAGGGGGAGAAGAGTTATCCAAAGCCTCTAAAGCTACAGGGGAAAAACATTCAAAAGTAGAATAAAATAACACCTTCCTGAATTTTAAATGTTGTATAAGGAAGTGCCCTTGTGTAATATTCATAAATATATGACTACATTACTGCTTGATTTATTGGACACACATTTTATGTTCATGTATCAAACCATTCCTCTACTGTGTTCTGAGGAACTTATTATTAGATTGCTTTTCCACACCCCCTCTTTTATGTTTGATGCAATTATCTTATTGCATTGTCCACAGTGATGAGATGATTAGACAAAATATCAGATTCTAGGACTGTATACAGATGATTACATAGAACTGTACAGATAACCCAGCCTTGGTCCAACAAGTCTGGTATGTTACCTACAGAAATGGCTGTTATGGCTATCTTGGGCATTCATATAAGAGTTAAATTACTCCTCCTACTACTAATACTGCTACTACTAATAATATCGTTGCTGTTGTTGTTATGCCCTGTTGCTTATGCATTTAAATGTCTCACAACCTTTCTTGTACCAATTAGTTCTATTGGAGCTGATATGGGATATGAAAGTGTCTGAGCCTTTCACTGAGAGAGAATTATGACCAGAGCGAAAAGGGATTTTTCTAGAGCATCTCTTGAAATGTCCAAGATCAGAAAAGTTGTTTTGATAGGTGTTTTATTAGGAAAGTTAGTTAACAATAGAACCACAGAACATGGTAAATTTGGAAGTGTATGTGTCTGTGGCCACGTCTACACAAGACGCTGACTGCATAGTAGCTCACTACTACTGGACAGTACTGTCACATGGCACGAAGCACAATGTTCTGATACTGCAGAGTAGTAATGGGTTACTGTGCAATCAGCGTCACCAAAATGCCATTCAGGGGAGCTACTGTGCAGCAACTGTACTGTGCAGTCATTTAGTACTTGTGTACGCAAGTACTAAATGACTGTGCAATAATTCCTGTGCAGTCAGCATCTTGTGTAGATGCGGCCTGTGTATGTGTTCACCCTCTGTAGGGTAGGAGGGCCATTGGCTTACAGTCTTTTTTATCAGCTCAGACTATCAACTTCTCTCATGTCCACCATAATTTTATCAATGAATCTGTCCCACACAGTTTTTCTAGATGTTCCTTTCTCCATTAAGTCATCACTCAATATTTAGTATGCACTAAATTTCATGTCCCTATTGTATGGTTAACTGACAACAAATTCTCATTGTTTGAGGACTAGAAGAAATTACATGAAAAGAATTACTCTGTTGCTATGCAGTGTCCTGAGATCTCACTGTACAATGGGCTTGAAACCCTAAGCTTTTTGGATGAGTATCCTCTTGACTAACTTCCAATTTCTTTTCCTCTGATCACATCATGAGCCAGATCCTTTTCCCCAAGAAATGAATGAGAGTTTAAATTTGGTTCAGTAGGTAAAGATTCAAGCCCTTTAATATGGTGGAGGAGCAGGAATGACATGATTAGGTTTCCTCCACAGTTTTCATTTCAGTTGGAGCATTAAATCTTTCCATTCTTTACACCTCTTGAAAGTCATGATGAAGAAAGCAAAGGGACTAATACTTTGAAGCTGGCCATAGTTTGTGGATATTTGGAGAAACTAAACAGTATACATATATGGTATATTAACTGTTTCAAAACTCCATTTTTAATTGTGTACATGGTGCATCATGTATTTTCCACCATCCTTTTTGTAACAGAATTGAATAAAAATTCTCTCATCCTCTGAGGAACAGCTGTGCCAAGAACTTATACTAAATTAATCAATCACATTGTGAGGCAGAGGGATTTGGAGAGAGGTCCTAAACCAAAACACCTTTTTTACTTTTTCCCTGGTGATTTTTTAAATTTCAACACTGGTCACTAATGCAGCCTTCTCACAGAGTCACGGATTCACAGAAGTTTAGAGCTGGAAGGGACCTCATGAGATCATCTCAAATTCATATTTTTCTAGAAAATATAGAATGCTAATGGCATTCACAAATTTAAGAGAGTTCCAAGTTTTTTTTTTGTTTGTTTTCAACGTTTTGATTTACATTTCCATTTTATTTCTGCTCCTCCTTTCTATCTTAAAGAATTTATATTCCACTTTTCTCTTCTTGTGCCAGAGCACATTTGCCTTTCCTATGGTTCTTTCTTTTGTATACTCTTTTTCTATTTTTCCACCTTTTAATTTTCCCTTTTACACCTTTATTATTCCTTACATCCTTACTTATGTATTACTACTTGCTCTTGTTATTTCTTCCTAACCAATGCTGTCCCTAATGATCATCTTTCCCTCCCCACCTCCTACCCAAATTTTCCCTATCTGACTCATCCTGTCTTTTCTTCCATACCAGCCTTGGATGTCTCCCTCCCTTTGTCCACCCATCTTGGTCAGCTCATCTCCTTTCTTTCATGCCCTTGTTTTCCTGGCACCGAATTATATCTTGGATTCAAAAGCTTGTCTAACTCTGTCCCAGTTATGCAGTCAGTCCAATAAAAGATATCACCCCAAGACATACTTGCCTCTCACATAATTCCTAAACCATCACAGCTACAACACCACTCTAACACTATCTTAGCTCTCACTCCTCACAGAGCCTTGGTTCAACCCCATGCACTATGAAACAGAGATGAAAAAATAGGAGAAATCATCTTGTTCACCCCTATGCCAGAACAGCAGCTTTTCCTGTAATACTGTAAATCCGGTACTTTCCTTGCACACAGTATCCAGGAAAGTTGCTGAATGTTGATTGTATGCTGTAAATTTATTGACAGAAACATTTGAGTTGTTGCTTTTCACATGGGTAATTTTAGAGCACAGATGCCTATCATATTTACTCACATACCAGGGCTCACATTTAATGAGCAAAATGTCAAGTATATTGTTATCCACCATAAAAACTGTGAAAAATATCCTTGCCATCTGCAGTGTGCCTTCTGCTTCAGCCCAGAAGAATTCTACAAGCAACTACATGCAATTAACATTCAAGCCAATATTTATAAATGGCAACCACCTCTCAAAGTCACAGCCTGCTTTCTTTACAGGGCTCAACCTCATACTGGAGTTAATGAGTTGGGGTGAGAAAGTATAAGAGTGTGGAACTGTACCTCTTTGCTGTACTGAGCTGAAACAATCACACAAAACTAGGCAGAGAATGGGAAACAGAGAAGTGAAGCTAAGAGCTATTGATACAGTCCAAGGGGCAGATTCTGAACTGACCTGATGCCTACTGGCATACCTCACTATCTTCAGAAAAGTTCTGCAGGCAGTATAAATCAGTAAAAATCAGCTCAAATGAGTTCAATGAAATAAAACTAACTTTTGACATCAGAAGATCTAGTCCTAAATAACTTCCATAAAATAGAGGAATGAATGGGAAATGAGACCGTGAACTGTGATATGCCAGAAAGATGCAACAGTGTAATTGTTTCTTTTTTTTATTATCCAAATATAAGTATTATTGGGGAAGGGACTTCTTGTTCTGTTTTTTATCCAGTGTCTAGCTCAATGTTTTTAGGCTGAGGCTTTGAGACACTACTGGAATTAAAATATTATAAAAGCCTTAGCCTTAGTCTCGGCAGCCAATCAGAGTGCTCTGCACAGACAGAGACAGACGGCGGAACGCTGCCATGACAGTGGGGGCTGAGGAGCCAGTGGGGAGAGGGGCTCTGCTGGCCTTGCCCCCCTCCTCTGCTCCTTGGAGGCAGAGGGGGATGGCAGGAACTGGAGTGCAGCCATAATGGACCAGCACTGCTGGCCTCACCCCCACGGGTCTGCTTCTTGGAGCCAGGGGCCAGCACCTCCTCCTCCAACAACAGCCAGCAGGGAGGGGAGGCAGTGGGGAACAGAGGAGGGAGGGGAGTGGGAAGGGGAGCGGGAGTTACTAGTGGCTGTGCCCGCCACAGCCATGACCACCACTGTCTTTGCGACTGCTGCAGTCATGGGCCCTGGTCCTGGCCCAAAGCAGAATGGGGGGGAGGTGGGGAGCGGCCATGCCCCTCGCCCAAAGCAGTGGGGGGGAGGCAGAGAGCAGCCCCGGCCCAAAAGGGACTGGGGACATGGCCCAGGCCCTGGCCCGAAGTGGCGGGGGGAGGCGGGGAGCGGCCTCGGCCCTGGCCCGAATCAGGGTGTGGGAGGGGCCAGATGCAGATCTCTGTCCCCACCCGCCATTCTTGATGGGAAATTTTCTAGTATCAAAAATAAAGTAATAATACTAGTAATGCAAACAGGTCTGTATCCATACAAAAGGGGCATGATCTCCTTGGTTAAGGCCTGCAAAATCCTCAGTCCCATTTCTTCAAGGGGGATTAAGAATTCTCAGAGCCTTCAAGAACCAGACTGGAAAAAAACATTGACAGGAGAAAGTGTTTTGACCCACTGCGATTCTTTGAGCATCCAGATTGTAGCTGAAAGTCCAGCTGGAGCCCAAAGTGGCAAAGATGACTAAGTAAAGGCACACATACTTCTTCAATCAAGGGTGCGAATATAACTTCTGCCATTTGCTCCAGTTATTTCCACCAACCCTCTTACACTGCCTCAGTCTTCAGTCAGTCAGATGATTCTCATCTGATCTCCTGTCTAGAGAAAGTGCAGACAGTCAAAAACACTGAGCTATAATCAACTCTTTCTTTGCAGGTTAATCTAAACTGCATATATTGAACCAAGAAGCAAGTGAATAGATACTCAATTTTGATTCCAGAAATGCAGCCATATGCCTGCAGTGGCTCAGGCTACAAGCTGCTGGAGGACACTAGAGTAAGCCCTGCCTTCCCTTCAGCAGTGGCCAGAAGGCTGAAGGGAAGCCAGGAGGGAAGCCTGGAAGCCTGGAGGGCTTCTCCCCCCCTCCCCCGGTCCTTGCTTGAGCTGAGGGGGATCATGGCCAGGCCCCACCCTGGCCTGCACAGATTCCAGCAAGGGTATCCCTGGAGAGGGAAGAGGGAAGCAGCCTCTGTCAGGCTTTCCCTCTGCTCCCTGCTGGAGCAGAGGGAGCGGATATGGCCAGATATGGCCAGATCCTGGCCTCAGGCCAGTATGCTGAGGCAGAGTGAAGGCGGGGGGAGTTAAACCCCTTCTCCTTCTGGCATGGGGCCCCAGCCAGGGTCTGCTTGGCAGGGGTGCAGCAGTCCCTGCTTGGCTTTGCTCTGCTTGCTGCTCCAGCAGCCCGCACACTGAGGTGGAGGGAAGGGAGTGGGGTTTAAACCTTGAACCTCCCCTCAGGCTCAGTGTGCCGGCCTGGGGCCAGTGTCTGGCCACACCTCCCCACCCTGCCACCACCCCCTCTGCTCAAGCAGCAAGCAAGGAAAAGCCTGGCAAGGGCTTCTCCGCCCCTGCCAGGCAGACCTGTCTGCAGTCCCGAGCAGGGTTTCTCACCCCCACTCCCATCCCTTTCTCAGTCAGCTGGAGCATTGATAGTGCTCCAGCTAGGGAGCAGAGGGGCAGGGTCAACCTGCTCCACTGGAGCAGACAGTATGGCTCAGCCCAGGGCTGCAAAGCATCTTGGGATCCTGGGGGATTGTGAGTTAACTTGAACCAGGGATGGGCCTGGGACAGTTCTATAAACCCATTTGACCTAAATATGTTAAGTCTGATACTACATTCAACCAGGTTTATCTTAAACCAGTTCAGCCCCTTTTGAAAGTGGTTTACATGCACTGCACTTCTGTTTTTACAGGTTTAAACTGGTTTATGTGTAACTTGTGTCCCCAGCCATGGAATGTAAACACTCCTCTCTGGACACAGGGAAAGGTTGATGAAACATAGAGGAGAGCTGGATGACATTTCCTATGGCACTGCTTTGCTTAGTTCCCTAATGCCTCATATGCATGATAAGCAGAAGGTTCAAAGATAAACTGAAAAGGAGAAAGCACTTCATTAAATGAAAATATTTTCTATAATTAGCAAGTGTACCAGAAATCTGTATGACAAACCCAATTCAGGTCAAATGCATTTCTGTTTTATATTTTTTTAGGTGTGAAAACATTTCTCCAGTATTTCTCTTGAGATGCTCTATTTCCAAAATAATCAGCTTCTAGGTAATCAAGCCACTCTATAAGCCACAAATCTTCCTTTCCACCTTGGTGAGTCTCATTTTAAAGCCTGTATATTCCTTTCCCAGCAAAGCACTGCTATTCTTTGCTACTCTAGTTCCTGACTCCTTTTGTAAATCGTCTCCAAAAGTTTTTTGTGGAACATACCCATTAAGCTATTCCAAGATAAGCTCTGATTTTATAGACTGTGTCAGGATAAATTACTGGACCATGTATGTTAAATGGCCTCCTTTATGCCCAGTCCATAAAGAATGAGATTCTGTTATATTTCCCAGGCTGACCTTTTAGCTCATATTGTAAAGACATGTGTGTTGTGATTCAGAGGTCTCTGGCTTAATATCATAGCTGTCACACTAAGGGTTTTAGACACTATGTGCTGAAATTGTAAGCATTTATTTCACACTTGCATTTATGTTTAATGCTCCATTTGGTATTTTTCTTCTTCAGACTTGTTTTCCATTTCCTAAGCAAGCTTTGTTTGGGAAAAAGGAAGCATTATTTTTCAGAGAGATTTCTTATCATCACCACATCAGACTGTACTATTGTAGCCTATATATCTTACTTTTCATTCCTTCACTGGGCATTTATCTTTGACTCCGCCCAAAACTTTGTGAACAGTGACAAAAACAAAACAAGAAACAAAACCTGAGAAAATTCTTTATAGAAGAATGCTTATTTATTAACATGTTATTACATCTTGAAGACCTTAGTGGTGATCAAGGGCCCATTTATAATAAGTATGGTGCAAACCTATAGTACAAGATAGCTTCCATCCAGAAGAGTTTGTAGATCCTGCAAACACGTATTCACATGGTTAAGTTTCATACTCTTGAGCAGCCACATTGACTTCTGTGGGAGTACTCACATATGTGTGAAGATAAGCACCTGTGCAGGTGTGTGCAAGCAAACAGGCAAGACAGACAAATGGAGGAAGTCAGGAAATCAGCCCGTCAGTGGCTGGCATCCAGATATAGCTTATAAGATGTCAAAATGAGGAAAATTAGCAGTGGTGTAACAAAGACGCTGTATCTACAATCTGGATTCAAAGCAGTGCAGCCTCTGTAGTGTAGTTACACTCAGAAGAGGCAACATTGAACCATAGTACATCATGTGGTTACATTCCAAGATTGGTATATGTCTTTATGGTCTAATAAGATAGGAATAGGGCGCCTAATAAGATAGGGATTGATCTGATTAATACCTTCATGTCATAACTGAAAGGCTTCCTTTGTTTGTACCAGGTATAGTCCAATGGGATTCTAGTCGATGTCTGGGGCTCCCAAGTACAATGGTGGTACAAATAATACATATAAATAATGGCACCAGATGTCTTCTACCTCCATGTTTTGACACAAAGAAGTTAAAGACTTAGCCAGTCAGGTCTATGAAAGAGACAGGTACGGTTTGCTTCCCGTTCATCTGAACACCCACATGTCGATGTAGCAAATAACACTGTGGAAAAGAGCTTGAAGAAACTTTTCATTCATCAGGACCTAGGTTAGTAAACATGCAAGGTATTACTTATTAAACAGAGCTGCACTTCTGAGGAGGCAGGGACTTTAGATCTGTCTGTAAATTCCTCATCTGCTTTAAGTTTCTCATCAACTTAAATGACCACGTTAACAGTCTACACTGCTGCTTTAAAGTTTTCACACAGTTTGTCACAACATAGCCTGCATGCTGGGTTTTCAGAAATCTGACAGCTAAAATTTGCATTTCTACTCTTCTCTAGAGGCAGTTACAATTTGTATTCTGCACCTTTATCATTAAAGTGTTAAATAAAAGATTTAGAAGAAACTGTATTGACACACGTAGTACAAATACATTAGATTTTAGACATAGGACTTGAAATTAGACGTGATGCTTTATTTTTTTGCAATATGCTTCTGTATTTAACATAGCTTGCTGACGGCTTATGCATATGGGTTAAGGACAGCTTTACACATAGAGTTTCAAAAACTGCACCTGTTCAATGACCTAGAATTACACAAAGATAAGGGGTTACTAAAGGGCATTGAGTTTACCACAGCTTCCCCAACATGCATGCGCCTTCATCTATCCCATAATAAGTTGAGTCTAACTTAAAAGGCCCTGACATTCTGTGGAAACTTAGACGTAACGGTGAAATTGCGAAACTACCAATAGTTATAAGGCACGGTACAGTTCTTTGTTTAGGTAAGCTATAAAAGACCCTCAGACAAAGACTGAGGGTCGACACCAGCTTCTGGTCCACTCCGTGGGTCAAGCGACGAGACCAGCGAAGGGGATCATGGAAGCGGCCGCCAGACTACTTTGAAGTCTGCCACAGTCCCCGGGTACGTGAGTCGAGGACACCCGGAAGGTCAAAGGCTATCCTTTGAAGGAGTCACCCAGGCTGAGTGGATCCGAAGAGAAGGCGCCGGGGTGTTGGCAGAGTAAGTATTCGTTTTCCGGTGTCACTTGGTTGTCTGCCGGGGAAATTGGGAGTCCAGACATTGGTTTTAGCGTTCAGCATGTCGGTCTGAACTTTGGAAGTCTGGACATCGGTATTAGCGCTCAGCATGTTGGTCTGAGCATCAGCCCCGGGGACTCTGTTAATGGGAAATATGAGCCGCTGACCAGGTCTGAGACTAAGGCTGAGCCTAGCCGCCCC
>NW_005842141.1:1370337-1388902 GCF_000455745.1 Alligator sinensis
ACAAACCGCATTGTTAGACTCCAAGCCGTTGTAGAGATAGTTACCAATAAAACAGCCGCAGCCCTACGCTTGATCGGCGATCAGCTCACCCAGCTACGTACTACGGTACTACAAAACCGGTTAGCTCTTAACTATCTACTGGCCAGTGAAGGAGGAGTGTGCAAGAAGTTGAATTTGTCCGACTGTTGTGTCAAAATTGACGATAATGGGGAGTTAATAAAAGCCTTAGCAAATGATATGGAAAAGGTAGCACATGTTCCAGTCCAAAAATGGAATGGGTGGAAATTCGACTGGTTTCCTACAAACTGGGTTCAGGGACGGCTTGGATGGCTGAAGGGGGGCATAATAGGTCTTGCTATAATATTATCAACGATTTGTATGATCCCCGTTATCATATCTTGCACCATAAACCTTATGAAACGAATTGCTAAGACAGTCGTCAAACGTGAAATGCTTGTGCGTTATCAGGCGCTAGCTCTCGCTGAGGACCCCTATCAAAATCTGTAGAGATAGAAAGCATCTTTGAGGGGGGAGATTGTAGTACAAATACATTAGATTTTAGACATAGGACTTGAAATTAGACGTGATGCTTTATTTTTTTGCAATATGCTTCTGTATTTAACATAGCTTGCTGACGGCTTATGCATATGGGTTAAGGACAGCTTTACACATAGAGTTTCAAAAACTCCACCTGTTCAATGACCTAGAATTACACAAAGATAAGGGGTTACTAAAGGGCATTGAGTTTACCACAGCTTCCCCAACACGCATGCGCCTTCATCTATCCCATAATAAGTTGAGTCTAACTTAAAAGGCCCTGACACCCTGTGGAAACTTAGATGTAATGGTGAAATTGCGAAACTACCAATAGTTATAAGGCACGGTACAGTTCTTTGTTTAGGTAAGCTATAAAAGACCCTCAGACAAAGACTGAGGGTCGACACCGCTTTGGGTTATTCAACCCCTCTGTCGACCGATTGCGCAATCAATAAACTTGTAATGGACTCAGCCTGAGTGTGACTCCCTCCTTGAGGTGTTTGGGAAAAGCCTCCAGGGGCACGAAACTAGCAATTTGTGCAACACACATTCCCCAAAGAAATATTTGTATTCCTTCTTATTCATTTAAGTATCTGACCAATCAATGGGTGGTAAGGGGCAGCATTCAGACTTCTGGTTTCCCTAACAGGTTGTGCCAATGCAGAGTATTTTCTTCGGAAGAATTAAAGGATAGGGGGGGAAATGCATAAAACACAAATATCTTCCTAGACTCTGCCCAAAACAAAACACAAAATAAAGTAGGACCTAAAAGTGCAGGTGAATTTTTGAGACTCGTATATCACTGAATTTGGAGATGGGAAGTGGGTAGGAGAAAAACCTGGCTTCATTTGAGTCAATGAGCATTTTCACAGTGAATGTAAAAGGGCCAGAATTTCACTTCTTTAGTATTCATACTTAACACTGTCCACTTCTGTAACAGGGACCCTACCCTGCTACTAGAGAATCAGTGTAATAAGAGAAAGGAAATGGCGACTGCACCTTTAAGTTTAGCTCCTAGGAGGTAGGATATAGGCCCAAGGGCTGACTCCAGGGATAGATGGAGTAGAGCAGTCTGATCTGAGCAGAGCTGGAGGAAGTGGTGCTGGAAATTATTTGATATGAATAGGCCCAAGAAGGCTGTTGTAGGCACAGCCACAGTGGTTTGAGGTGGAAGGCTGGGAAAAGGCCAGAGAGCCCAGGACCATAGTGGGGATGGCCTGCTGGGAAATGAAGTCCAGCTGCTGGATGGATCGGCCATTGTGCCCACACCTGCCTTAAGGAGTTTAAGATTGGAGCAAGTTTGAGCCATCTATTTGCTCATATTTACTTTTGCTAAGGTATGTTGCAGAAAATGCTCTGAAATATTTATTCACTATTGAAAAAGCCAACATTAAAAAATCTCCTAGAATCACTTTGCCAATCAAGCCCAAAGCATCATCTCTGCTTCTGGACTGACTCTCCACTTTCCTTCTGGCATACCACACCAAACAGGTCAGAGTTCCATAACATGCTTCGCTCAAAATGTTAGGTTGTCATGACATTTGGAAATTGGAATACAGGCAACCCCTGCTTAATGAGGTTTTGGTTACTGCTATTTCACTATACGGCTCATTTAAAATTCATACCGATTCCACTGAGTTCTCAGCCAGTTTTGCTATAGCACTCAATGGAATCAGCAAGTTTCGGTGCGTCGGTGGGGAGAAGCAGTATTGGTGGCAGCAGCAAGTGGGGTGAGTGGCAGCGAGTTGGGGATGAAGAGGCAGGCATGAGCATGAGGCCCGCGCCAGTGGCCAAGGCCAGGGCTGGCAGGGGCCCAGGGTGGGGTGGCAGGGGCACGGGGCCTGGGCTGACACATGGTACTGGAGTGGGCGGGGGGGTAGGTGAGGAGAAGCAGCTGTGAGGAGCTTGGGGCCCACATTGTTGCATGGGGCCAAGGCTGGTGGGGACCAATGTCTACGGTGTGGTGTCAGGAGTGGCGCTGCCCAGGGCCAGCAGGGGCCCGCACCCAAAGTGGGGCAGCAGAAGCATAGGGCCCATGCCAGTCCATACCCGGGGCAGGGTGGTAGAAGCCCAGGGCCAGGGCTGGTGGGGGCCCATGCCCAGATCCAGGTGGCAGGAACACAGGGCCCATGCTGATCCACACCCAGGGTAGGGTGGCAGGAGCACCAGTGCCTGGGATGGAACATGGGGCCAGAGCAGCCAGTGGGCAGACGGTGGGGGGCGGGAGGTGGCAGTGGCGAGAAGCGGTGAGTTGGAGGGGCAGGCGTGAGCATTGGGCGCCAGTGCCTGGGGCCAGGTCCAGCGGGGGCCCAGGGTGGGGCAGTAGGAGTGTGAGCCCAGGCTGGTACATGGGGATGGAGTGACTGGCGGGTAGGCAGGTGGGTGGGGGAGTGGGGAGAGGGGACGGTGGCAAGAAGCGATGGTGAGAAGTGGCGGTACAGTAACCAATTATCTCTATTTACATTCATTCCTATGGGGAAATGGGTTTCGTTTAGTGCGGTTCCGCTTAACTCTCAGTGTTTCTGGAACCAATTAAGAGCACTAAGCGGGGGTTGCCCGTATCAGGGGGAAGACCTGCAGCTGCTTTAACTGTTCATTGCTCCACTGAAGTCAATATACGTCATTTAAAGCTCTGCTCCCCTGCACATGACCTTCCATTTAGAGTAGAACCCTGTCCTTATGGTGCGCCCAAAGATATTCTTGAGGAAATGCAGTTAAAGTTGTGCTTTTGACCTCAGTGGAAGTGACATTTGGCCTGAGAGGTACAAGTTTCTTTTCATCATCCAACTTAATCCAGTTGTTTATTTATTTATTTGTTTGTTCATCTGTTTATCTGTTTATTTGTTTATTTGCTGTATACCCTGCCTTTCCAAACAAAGGCTCAGGATGACTTATTATAAAAGAACAAATAATAACTTATAAAAAGAGAGAGAGAGAACAAAAGAACAAAACAATGTACAGGACAACTAAAGTATCCACATAAAACTGTCATACAAAATTTCCTATAATAGTTGGTCTTTATTCCTATACTCTTCAGTATCATAAATACTCTGGTATTAATGGAAAAGCAGGGAAAATGATGCAAACCTGTGCCCTTTTACTATTTTGTTCTAAAAATATATTTCTCACTGCTCAAAGGCTTACTTAGTAGTTATTAAGGAAGACTGATGAACTCACTTTATTGATAAGTATCTGTATCCAGAAGCACTACAGAGTATAATGCATAACAGCCATGTGTTCAGAATGTGTTTCCAGTAAGACCATAGCTTGCTTTGTCGCAAAGTAGTTTCATGAATGCGTAGTCATAGACTCGAAGATGGAAAAGATGCATTATGTCATCCAATCCATCACTGTTTATCACTTCCTTTGGGAGATTATTTCACAGCTGAAGAGTTCTCAGTGTCAGAAATTCTCTCTGGATATTTAATGCATTTTCCCCCTTTTTATCCCATTACTCCTAATTAGCCCCCATGTACTATGACTAATGTCTCTTTTTCTTTCATTGATATGGACCCTCTTTATTATACATGTATAATTGTAGTGAAGTTATTCCCCTTATTAGTCACTTGGACAACACCAATATATTACACTCTTTTTATCTTCCCTCATGAATCAATTTCTATAGTCCCTTGATCATTTTTATTGTGCTTTATTGACAATCCTCCAATTTTTCAATATTCTTCCATTAGTAATAGCTATATTCCAGATTCAAACATGGTGGATCCATTTGTGAAGGGATGGAGCTTCCCTTTTACAAGACTTGATGCTTTTCTTTTTGTAAAACCCCAGGACTTATTCTGGGTTCCTGGGAAGAGACCATGTCCCTCAGAACCTCCATGAATATTAACATTTTTAAACTGTAATTCATTATCTTTCTCCTCCTTAAAATAACTTGTTAAGCAGACTCAATCAGAGGGAACAAAATCCTTCTGTGGAAAGGGGAAAATTCTACATTTAACTGTACTCTGGTGAAGGGGAGAAATGTAGGGGTCCATGCTATAATCTGTCTGGTGCACAGAAACTTCTGGCTCATGTTCATGCAAGGTGTCCCCAAATGTCAAAAGTTGAATATGCCCTGTGTGTAGTGATTAAGCTTTTACTAATGCATTTATTCAGGGGGAATTTAGCTGCCTGAGCAGAGATGCTGTGAAGCACCGGAGAGTTTGGGGGTGAGGGAGTGGGGACCTGGTGGCAAGGCTGGAGAGTGAGGATGTTGAGCGCTGTGGGATACTGGTGGCATTGCTACTAAATTGGTGCCCATCACTGGTGCCCTGCTCATCCCGCCCTAGTTACACTTCTTGCCTCCTTCAGCTTATTGCCTCCTTCAGCTTCCTTCTGGAAAAATATGCACATCAATAGACCCATCTGTTTCTACCTTATCTTTACCTATCCATCTTGTCTACCTTTCTATCTCCCTTTTCCTTTGACCTCCTTGCATTTCATTCACCTGCAGCAGTTCCTAAATTCTCTCGTAACTTTAACTCCAATCTTCTTTCCAATGAAGGATCATTCAGAAATGAAACATTGAGGATTGTCCTTAAACTTCAGATGTAACATTGGATGAAGACAATGTTTTCAAGTTATCTGGAAATTCAGGAAGCCAACTTGCTTCATTTTTGCAAGGCTAATTACCAAGAATAAAGACTGCAGTGTGCTTCAGAAAATAAAAGACAGCAAAAGCTTAGATTCTGCAGTATACAAACATACCAGATAGGCCATAAAAATATATGTAACCAACTGGATGTGGTCCGTGAAGTAGGAGTTTGACGTTCCAGATTAAATAAGGGCCTGATTTTCATAAATTGTATAAAGAATTGACTTTATCCAGAGCTATGATCAGTTGCTGCCACCATGGAAGAGCAAAGTATTATTTCTTCTAGAGAAGAAAGTGACTTGCCTTTTGAGTTTCCATCTGCTCCTGGCCTGATTCCAGCTGCTTCATGGAGAGTAATGTGGTAGTAATATTTTAAAAGGAATTTTGCATTACTTTTCACAATATGACAGAGTCAGCTGTTGGTCTTAAATAGTAGTCTGTAGTACTGCCACCAGTAGTCTGCCTCCTACTGTAAAAGTAAATCCTGTAAATTGGAAGACAGAAATTAGAGGGATACATTGATTTGCTGTAAATATACTGGCTGTCTCCCCACTCCATTCTAGTTCACAGAAATAAGTGCCTTTTTTATAGGGCACTTGCTAAATGATCTCATCACAAAAGCATGGGTGAAACGAAGGTCAATTCCAACACTTCCCAAACAATTATAAGAAAAAGAGAATCATAGAATCCTTCAAAAACAGAATAAGACCAGGAAAACAAATATTGTCTGTCTTCTTTGGAACACAACCTGTTCCTTCATGTAAAACACCTACTCATGTAGAACCCAAGTCCATGTTTGATACATACATGCATGCATAAATACGTAGTAGATGGATATCTTTATTTTCCATAGTGGGGCATAATCCTGCATGATTGCTACCAGACCGTGCATTGTAATATATTTTGAGAAACAATGGATAAGAAAGGAGCTAACCTGGACAAAAGCATTGGAAGTTCTAAAAACTCCTATTCAGGAGATGAGATATGTGGCTTCCTGAGTCTCATGTGGCCCTCTAGGTTGGTTGGACATAAGGGCTAACCTACTTATTTGGCCAAATGCATTGAAGACTGATTTAAAAACAAAACAAAACAAAAAACCCTCCTCTAGAACTGGTAGCTACACAACTTCTCAGAGGTAGGCTTTCAGCCCAACAAGCAGGCGGTCTGTTCTCTATTTCCTTCCTCCATTCTTTCTAGGCCCAAACAGGATACTGTATAAAAGTCCTTGGCCTGTAACACTATTGTATGCTGTAATGATGAAGGAAACATAAAACAGACTGGACACAAGCTTGGGTTAGAAGACTGGACCTTCCTGAAATCACCAGACAAAAAGAACGTGGGTCCCTTCTCAGCTATTGGTGGAGCTGAAGGAAACAGCCTTCATTTGTCTTTCCTACACTTATGGCTGAGAGGACATGTCTGTTTTTTAACTTCAAGCAAAATGAATTGGTCACTCTCAGTCTTTCCTTCAGTCTTCCCCACCAGGGATTGTTGTGGGGCATGCTCAGCATATGCCAAACATTGCCACAACTGTGGTAATCTCAGGCATGAGCTATCACTTCACATAGAGCTATATGGCAAGTTTAGAGCATGGAAAGCTCTCAGAGCTTTTGTAGAATAACAGCCACAAGGGGAATTTGGTGAGCAACAGCTCCTTTTGGAAGGATCTGCCTGTGGTAAGGAATATTTTATCCATGAAATTCACCCCTACCAATAAGTACCAAAGTGAATTTAATGCTTGCAAATGGCATAGTCCCCTCAAGCAAGCAGGGATTTCAACAGGGCTGGGGAAGGCTCCTCTTCCTTTGGTTGTGATGTGAGAGACAAGGCTGGCTTAGCTGCCTGTACCAGAAAGGGTTCAAGTTATCACCTTGGTAACACACCCACTTACACTTTTGCACTGGCTACCTGCATTACAGGTAGGCAGCATGAGAGGAGAAATGAGCTCTGCAGGAAGAACATATCCCATCCCTTTGTACTGGGGGAGGGAAGAGAAGGACAGAATATGGAGGTTACAAAAGAAATGAGAAAAGTGGCTACACCCCTACGTCATGAAGATAGGCTAAGAGATGCTTTCGCACCCTGGGAAATTTACGCAGCACAAGATTCCCTGCATTTTTATTTCCCAAAGTGAATGAGGATTTGGTTGCATGTTGGGGCAGCACATCGTCAGTTCCATTTCTCAATCCTAATTCCTATTGATTAAATTGAGGATATACTGTATGCCTGTAGTTGACTTTCTTCCTATGGCAGAAGAAAGGGACATGCTTTTTTGAGTTACCCTCTTCCACAGAGTGTAATCTGGCATTTTATTCCAAGTTCCACAGTTTTTGGAAATATATGTGTAGCAGCCTTTAAAAAATGGACCCACCTGAACAGAACGGGAAGGGCTGCCTGGCAGAGACAGAGTTTGTCCCCGAGGGGACACTGTAGGCTCTGAGGGCAAGTGAAGCTGTTTGGGAGCAGCCCTGTTGGAAGTGGGAGGGGTGATGTAACCCCAGCACAGTTTGAAAGAGAGCCATTAGCGAAAGCCCGGGAAGGGCCCGGAGCTGGGATTGGCTGAGAGGCTTGGATAAAAGGGGGAGCAGTGTTTCCCATGGGGGGGACAAGAGAGAGAGAGGGGGCTGAGGGATGGGCTGCAGACTGGATTCAGAGTCTCAGCGCAGTGGCCCCTCAGAGAGCCCCTGAGAGAGGCCTGCAGGAGCAGCAGTGGAGAAGCTGCAGAGGCAGGAGCAGGCAGGGACTGCTGGTGTGGAGAACCCAAGTCTGAAGAGACCTGACTGCAGCTGGTGTGGCTGGGTGAGCACAGCAGAGCCGGGGTGGGGACTGCCGGAGTCTGTCCTAGTTTCCCTGAGGGGTGAGGGGCCCCAGGGGCAGGCAATGCCCAGGGAGGGGCTGCATTTGCCGGGGCTGTGAGGCTGTGTGGGGCAGGAGGGTTGCTATAGCTTGCAGCCCAGACACTGCTCCCAGCAGAGCTAGGGAAGGGGGCAAAGGCAGGGGAAGGCTGTCTTACAGGAACTGCAGAGGAGCCGCTGCTTGCTGCCCAGAGACCCCAGGAGCCCGGAGACAGACACCAGCACCAGGGAGCATCCACAGACCACGTGCAGGGACACAGACAGTCCCACTCCCTGAGATACCCCGCCGGGCAACTGGCTACCGGGTACCCCAGGATCCCATTATTCAGGTGAGGGCGCATGTAGTGTCGCGCCCAGGGTTACATATGTCAAACCATTTAAAATCTTCCTCATTCTTCAAAAGTGAGAAGTTTGTTCCTTTTATCAGCGAGTAACAATTTGTGAGTAACAAGCTGAAAATGAGAATCCAAAATCTCTACATGTAGTATACTTGCTAAATATTCTGTAGTATGAGGTAAAAAAATACAGAATTAGTTGACTGATAAATAATTTGTGAAAAGTTTTGAGCACGACCATCACTTTTGTTCTGTAGTTTTGAAAATGAACCAGAATTTTGTTCAAAGAACAATGCAATTATTAAACATTTATTTAATAACTGTTCAAAGTTTTCAGTTTTTCCTTTTATTCCCCATGCCCTTCTGTCCACATTTTATCTATGCTACCACTATATGCCTAAAATGAAGAGAAGACTTAAACATTTTTTTTTTTCACTTTACTTCTTGAGGTAACAGAAAAGACGAGGAAGTTTTCAAAAAGACATAGTGGCCAAACCTAAAGCATGAAATTAAATTAAATCAAATTTAAATCCCTGGCAATCTTCATTCAGTGGAAAAATGGAAGAAACAGACAAAAGAAGATAGGCAGAAAAACAAAAGATTTATTCTCATGTTCAATATAATCAAAAACATTTTTAACATGGAAAATAGGGAAATATCTACTTTTATTAATTTAAACACATTTCTAATTATTGCAATTAGCTATAATAAGAGGCAGAAAACAATTATTATTTTGCTGCATCTGACATTCACAATGATGGCAATTATCATCCGTTGGAAGATTTCCTCTTCATTCAGAATGAAATGTCTTGCAGAAAGTGTGCATGTGTCATTCACAGACCATTTTAAAAGCTGATCAGCATTTTTTGTGTGGTGTGATCAGTTAATATGACCGTGCTGACCCTTTTCATTAGATGAAATCTTTTATTGCAGCATTTGCAATTGTGGAGTTGAAATTCAACTCCTGCTTTCTTGAGAAAATGCCATTTGGGACTGGTATGTCTTTGACTTGATTCTGGTCTCTCAGAAATGTTACCCCACTGCTGTCAGTGGAGTTACTTCAGTGTTACTACTGTGCCAGTGACAGAATAACACTCCTTATGTTTGGACTCAGAATAAATATGAATTTCTCGGAAAAGTTTGAGGAAAACATCTGTTTTGAATTAGGTGAGTAAAGAAAAACATTTTTTCTCTTTTTAAAAGTTTTGACTTTTTCTTAGGCACAACTCCAGAATGGCTGAATTCAAAACTTGAAGTGTCACATAGTTATACCTCAGTGATGAACAGAGACTTTGTTATGTTTGTAAGCACATATACCAAACTGAGAGTTCACTGTGATGGGTGAATTTGAGCCCTTGTGCTTTCATTTTTAAGCATCAAGAATGAATTAGACTTAATTAGGCCCCATTGGCACATGCTTACCATTGAAATCCTGTTTTTTAAGACCTGGTACACAGGCTTTAGGGAAAGTTCTTGTTTCAAAGCTTTTCCAGATTCCGGACTGCAGAATCAGCCCCCAGATATTTCATTTCTTGCCACAATGACGTAATTCAAATCACTGCTAAAATAATTGTCCCTTCTGACCAAGACCAGTTTCAGGCAAATATAAACCCAGTTCAGTGTGGATCCCTCTACAGTTAGAGTAGTGATTCTCAACCATGGTGCCACAGCACTTGGGGGTGCCCTGAGTGCCTTGTGAGGGTGCCATGGAATATTAAGAGTGTTAGGTTTGCAAACCCTAATGCATGGTTTACAAGATTAGTCCAGAGATTTCACACAGGAACCCATAGTGTCAAAAAACATAGTGGCTTGGTGGTGGTCTTTCTGAGTTCTTTGGAAAAAGAGAATTGCCTGTATTATTTTTCTTTAATCCAAAAATGAGTGAAAGCTAAGAGCTGGCATTTTCTGAGGGATGCTTTGAGTCTAACATGTTTGAGTACCATTGAACTAGAGTGCAAGGGCTAGATGCCATCTAGCAGTGGTAGCAGGGGCTACCCAGGGCCCTGGAGGAGCATCCAGAGTACCTCAGTACTTACCACTACAGCCAAGGCATATCTGGTTGGGTGATCCATGTTCTCTAGCAATTCTCTATTGATTTGATTGGAGGGGAGGTTTGTTTCTCCTTTTGGAGCAGGTTGGTAAAGGACTTGCATTTTCCTGATGTTTAGAGTTAGGCCAATACTCTCATAGACTTCCGAGAATACATTAAGAATGGTTTGGAGGTCCATTTCAGATTGAGGTTGAAGAGCCTTCCGTCCATCCTATACACAACTTCAATTCCAGGTGGGAGCTTGCTGTTGACAAGGTGCATTACGGTGGAGTTCAAGATGGAAAACAAAGTTGGAGTGATGATGCAACCTTGCATCACTCAAGTTTATATCTCAAATGGTTCTGTTTGATTCCCATCGCTGAGAACCCTTGCTGACATGTTGTCATGGAGAAGTCTTAGAACACCGATGAACTTGTTTGGGCAGCCAATTATGGACAGGATTTTCCATAGGGCTTCACAGTTTACAGAATCAAAAGCTTTAGAGAGATCAATGAAGGCCAAATAAAGAGATCGATTTTGCTCACAACATTTCTCCTCGATTTGACGTGCTGTAAAGATCGTGTCCACAGTTCCTTGAGATGGTCTGAAGCCACTTTGAGATTCTGGAAGAATTTTTTCCACAAGTGGGAGAGGGCAGTTGGCAAGGATATGGGCGATGACTTTCCTAGCAGTGGCCAACAATGAGATTCCTCAGTCGTTTCCGCAATCAGCTCTGTCCCCCGTCTTGAAGACAGTAACAATCAAGGCTTCCCTTAGGTTGGCTGGGATTTCTTCCTTGTTCCAGATTTTAAGGATGAGGACATGAAGCTGACACTTAAGTTGTTCTCCTCCTCCTTTGAAAATCTCTGCAGATATTCCCGTCAATACCAGCTGCCT
Source organism: Alligator sinensis (assembly GCF_000455745.1). Lineage (NCBI taxonomy): Eukaryota > Metazoa > Chordata > Crocodylia > Alligatoridae > Alligator > Alligator sinensis. The sequence continues at coordinate 1,381,585 of NW_005842141.1, forward strand.
TGTTATTCTTCAAACCCTACCTCCATTCAAATCAACAGAGAATTTCTGGAGAACATGGATCACTTTGCCTATCTTGAAAGACATCTTTCATCAAATGCAGACATCCTACATGGAAATACAACACCGCTTGAAATGTGCAAGCGCAGCCTTTGGACATCTAAGAGAGTCTTCTTAAATCATGACATCCTTGCTGAAACAAAGCTCTTGGTTTATCAAGCCATTGTCATTCCAACGCTTCTGTATGGCTCAGAAACTGTGGCATGGCAGGAGATGCAATTGTGCAGATCATGCATCAAGTCCTATTGTGCCTTTACCTGAATGTCTGGCAGGCACCTTAAATCCAAGCTCTCTCATGTTATTTTCCTGACAAATTCATTAGTATGGAAATATTTTAGGAATCTCCATGTCTTTGATTAGCCTTGAATAGAAATAATGCTTATGCTCTGCCAGAATGTTTTTGTCACCCTTAATTCTTGCATGTTTTCATTGAAGGAAATTACCTTTTATTTTCCAAGGAAATATGGGGTTGTCCTGAAGGCTATTTTACATTCTGGCTATTATTTCCATGATGTAGTATAACTGCAGCTTTTCCAGAGATTTGTTAGTTAAGGGAGAAGAATCTAACTATATCATAAATCTGCCTTTTACTGCACTTACAGGGATGTATAGCTACTGCTAAATTTAACCATTTTAATGCTGCCATTTTTGATAAACAGTTTTATGACAGTATAGTCTGGTCTCAAACAAAACAGCTGTAGTCTAGGAAACTAAACATGTCTTTCCTAGTATTTATACTTGCCAGAATGTACAGGAAATATTCCTTACGCACACTGTTTTTTTCCCATAGAGCCACACGGAGACAAATAAATATTGTACAAGTGAATACTTGAATCATCTTCTAGCAAAAATGGTATTTTCTATAAAAAAAAATATGTACAGACACCCTGTTAATACCTATTCAACTGGACGTTGTTTATCAGTGTCATAAACAGTTGTAGAGGAATCCATCAACTACCTGGCTCTAATACAAGTCATTTTACTGTCTGTTAAATGTAACATTAATGACAAAAAGTGCATATACATGTTGATCTTTTAAAATAATATGTTTTCACATTTTGATAATTTAAAAATTAATTTTAGGTACCTATTTGGTATGATAAACTGATGGGTCAGCAGCATTACATTGTGTGATGAAAAGCATGAAGATTGGAGAAAAATGTGAATTAAGACCCAGGTATGACTGCTGAGAAAAAACTAAAGAACAACAGACTACCTCTGTCAGTTCTGTATTGTATGTAACTCTGTTTGTAACAGTGTTGTTTATTTTTAGTATTAACATATCTGCAAATTATTTTGCTCTACACCCATGTAAAATGTATTACAGACAAGTAAGGGGGAAGATAGCTTGGAATCTAGGAATTCCAGATGTAGGTCTGCCTGAACTGAGAGCAGACTTTGTGAGCTTAGAAACAGAGAAGTGAATTGTCTTTCTTCCCACATTTCTAGAAATGTGACCCAGGAATTGGTAGGTCTGTATTTATTCATATTACTAAGTGACACTAAGGTGTACTGGTGAGATATCTATGTAACTACTAAATGCAATTGCATAAACCTTGGAATGAGATAAAATAACAGCAACCATAGGCCTACTGGTTCATTGGACAACATGAGGCAGGAGCATCAGATACCATGAGACAGTGTACTCCAATAAAAGGAGGAGGAGCTGAAGCAGCCACCTCTCCACTCACAGCCTTGAAGAGGGTAAGAGGAGACACTGCCCAATCTCAGATTGTACTTGAAGGTCCGGGCTGACAACTTTAGACAGGTGTCAGCAAGAAGCAGTACATCAACCTCACCATAGGGAGACAGGAAATCACCATTGTCTTCTGACAACTGGGGAAAGATCCCAATTTCCTGCAGGGCTGGCAGGATGTTATTGCTGTTCCCCTCTAGAGTCTTGTTCCTCTTCAGTAACCTGAGTCAAACTCTTCAGACTGAAGAAGTCTGACCAACACTTAACATCAGCTAGCAGATCTTGATGTTTGGCCACTTAGTTTTGGCCTGTCCTTGTAACATATATCCTTGCCTCAGCAGCAAGGGTGTCCAGTGATGAGGAACTCAGTTCTCAACACCCTCACTAGAGAAGAGAAAGCAGCTGGGAGGACGTAGTCACTATCTCCCAGCTGTTTTCTTCTACAGCTGCTTCTGTGAGGGCCTACTTTGCTGCTACAGTAGCTCTCTGAGCCACATTTTCTGTCCAGAACACGGCCTGCTGAGGAGAGGCTCCTTTCCAGAATGGAAGAAGAAGACACCATGTGTGGAAAGGTGTCTATTTATACCATCAAGCTCAACTAAGGGGCCTTTGTCCTCTGCTAGGTGGAAGGTAAGGCCTCCCAAGTAGAACCCTCAACTTCGGTCAAAAGGGCTGGATCCTAGCCCAATCAAAGGGAAGACCTGAAGTATTAAAAAGCCTCAGCAATCATGAAGAAGAGTAGCAATAAAGAGCCATGGTCCTCCAGTTTCCCTACTCTTCAAAGTAGGGAAGGGCTGTGGGCCCTGACTGCTTGGCCGGCATGAAGATGCAACTTCCACCCAGGTGTGGGATCTTAATGGGAGTGGTCCCTGTTACCCTCCACTCGAGAGGACAGCATCACTCAAGAACCGTAAAATGCCTAGGTCAATTGGGAATGGTGAAGAGGCAGGAGGACTGACTGATGGTGTGGATGAGTGACAATTGAAACGGAAGTTGAAAAATGACTGACCGGGGTGAGTATTGTGAAAAGGGAGGAGGGTCAACAGTGAATGAAATGGACACGACTGAGCATAGAGTAGGAGTGGGTCACACTTGGGAAGCTGACTGTCTGAGGAAAGTGTGCAATGAATTCACTAAAGAGTGACTTGTGCATGTTGGAGCAGGTGATGTGTGTGAGAGAAACTGGAAAAACATTTTGAAGGGCATGAAGGAAAGATTCATCAGAGAGAATGGAATGAGGACACAGAAGGAGGAGAGAGAAGTACAACATCCAGGGAGAAGGAGGACGGGGGTGATGAAGGGATGAAGTACAAAGACAACAGTGTACAGAACAGCGGGATTAAAGGAAAAGCAAAGGGAGAAAGAATAAAAGAAATATAGAATGAATGAATGATATTTTTAGAATATGTTCAGTGAAGAGTTGAACAATGTTAACATGAATATAGCAGTTGAGTTGTTTCTAACAAAGGGCACTGGGACTTTCCCTGATTCCACTGGAATTTGTCCTACTCTATAGATAGAGCCAATCCTACTATAAGAGGGTTCTTCTATGTATGGCTAAGAGAATGCCTCCCGCCCACCTTTAGAATGCATTCGATTGAAACAAATGGTACATATTTTTTAAAAAGTCTCCTGAAGAAAGACAGCCTTGGGTTCTCTGGAAGGTAATTTGCAGTACATAGCAATTTATGAGTTGCTTATTCTTTGAATCTCACAACTCAGCCCCAGAGATATCTGGAGTGAAATGCAGGATGCCTTGTGTTCTGGAAAAGTTAGAGGTATTGCGCTTACGTGGGAATCCTGGGGAGTGCATGAAAATCTAATAATCTTTACAATATAGAAAGCCTGTCCTGGAGTTTCCATTACTATTATTTGTTCAGCCACATTGTGTTATACACCTGACCAAACTGACAGTGTTCCCTGCGTTGTTATGGCAGCATTGAGAATAAGTGAGAGTAAAATTGAAAATATGACGGGCAGCCTAGGATAAAAAAAGGTCATGTGGTTACTTGTTATGCACACATGAATTTGCCAAAAGATTGTAGAATATGTACAAAATCTCTGCAATTCTAACGTGTTAACATCACCTTTCTTGGTGAAGTGTTTCCTCATGAAACTTCCTATCCTGTCCCCTATTGCTAGCCACCATCCCCATTCATTACCCAGCATCTAGCTTCCCAAGCAACGCCTGTCTTTTTTTGCCATTCGTCCAAACTACACCCAAGACGCATCATCCTGCAATCATTTTGCACTTCCTCTCCCTGCCGCCCCCCTCCTCCCCCCCAAATAAAAACTCCCTGCTGACTAGACAGCTGGCCATGTCCCTCTTGCAGATCCAGCCCACAGGATGAGACAGGACATTCCTTTTGTAGTGCTCCAAGCCCAGTGCCCAAAGGTTTTGGCTGCTCCTTTTGAGGTAGGTGGATACAAGTGGCCAAAAATAGGTGTCTGAACATCAGGATCCAGTGGTAGCTGTACTGGCCAGGTCTCGCCAATATCATGCTATGACCATGTTCCCACCCTTGTTAGGAAGAAACCAACAGCTGCATTTGATCAGACTACGAATTCACTTGGTTCTGAATCCTGTCTCTGGCAGCAGTCAGAACTAGATGCCGCCTACCTAAAATATCTGCTTTTGTACTGTCTAGCTCAGTGATTCTCCACCAGGGTGCCGTCACAGCCTGGGTGCCTTGAGATCCTTTCAAGGGTGTTGCAGGGTGCCACTCAATGTTAGCACTATTAAGTGTGCACACACAATTCACAAGATAAACCCAGAAATTCAAATAGGAATCCATAGTGGTAAAACCATTCTGACCTGATGTGGCCTCTTTGGCCGTATCTATATGAGTGTGGACTTGTGGTAAGTGACACTGCAGACCTGTCCCATACACTGCACATACAGGCATTCCCTGCACTTTGCAGCGTGGAGGGTTTTTTGACCCCTGGAGACTCTTGGGTTCCCGGATCAAAAAACCCAATGTCAGAAAAAAGTGGGGCGGCACACATGGCAGTGCACACCACCCGAAACCAGAGCCTGGCTGGCTGGAGCCATGCTCTGGCTGCTGGCCAGGCTCTTTGCTGCAGGAGCACTGTGGCTGTAGCTCCTGGAGGCCCCCAGGACCCCAGGTAAGGCACAGTTGCTGGCCTCAGCCTCCCCTACCCCACCCAGTGTAACCTGGCACACACCGGAGCACACGTGGCATGGGCATTCCCTGGGGACAAGTAGCAGTGGCATAAGGTGTGCCACTGCTACTTCTCCCCAGGGAAACACACTGTCATTTTCTCTAGGATTTCTCCATAGTCAAACACAAGTGAACACAAAGGGCTCGCATTTTCTGATGGATGTCTTGAGCCTAGAAGGGGGGACCTTGAGTCTGTCAAGGGGTGCCATGAGTCTAAAAATGGTTGAGTACCACTTATCTACCTCATCTCAATTGCTAAAGGTTAGAGCAGTGGTTCTTAACCTTTTTAGACCCAAGGCACCCCATGTTAAATTTCAGGCACTCATCAGAAAATGCTATTTCGGCTTTCACTTGCTTTTTGACTATGGAAACATACAGCCATTCTTTATTGCGAAGAACTCAGAAAGACCACAACAGGGTAGAGTGTTTTTAAGGGTACAGATTCCTTGGTGTAATTTCTGGGTACATCATGTCAATCAAATTGAATGAACTAGTAATGGGTGGCCGTGCCCCACAAGTGAACTGCCCAAGTTGCAGTCCTCTAGCACCCCAGGATGCAGTGTCCCTTTCCTTACTCTCCTGTTCTGTGTGGACAAACTTTCCATCCCCTGAACTCTACTGCCCAGGCACCAAGCTAACATCTCCTGCCTTCCTGGGGAGTATGACCTGCCCTCCCCCATGGATATAACCATGCTAACAGCCTACTGTTCCTTCTCCCTCCCCCCCAGCCACATCCCCCCACATATAGAGCATGGCTAGAAGCGTGTCATAGCTCACCAGGACAAGTTGCAAGTCTCAGCAGCAAGTCCCAGCTGTAGCTCTCTGCTCACCAGCCCTCCAGCAGTAAGTCACAGCTGGGCAGGTGGGGAATAATCAGAGGAGGCTTTTAGCTGGAAGGTGTGATTGCTCCCAAACTCAAGGTAGCACTAACCAATCAGCATTTGAGCAACTCAGAGTCCAACATGTAGCAAGGCCCTTTTTCTGCAGCCTGCCTTGCTTCTTCCTGAACAACCCCAGGCATTTGGATACCCCACAGCCTGAATGGTTTCTCAGTACAACCACGCTTGGTGCTAGCCTTGAGGGCAGCCCCAGCCTTTCCCATGTTCCGCTCTGCTGGCGGCTCCTACGTGGAGCTGTTGCCACAGGCATGTATCTGGCATGGTTTACGGATGCTCCTGACACCTGCCCTTTCTGCGAGCAGAGGGAGACTGTGGAGCAGAGGGAAACCATGGAGCACACTTACCTGGAGTGCACCAGGCTGAAGCCCCTTCACGGCCTCCTCCAGAACCTCCTGCTGGGGTTCTGCCTGCACCAGGAAGGAGGCTCTGGGCAAGAGGACCCTGGGGACTGTGGGACTGCTTTCTTATCCCCAATGTGATCCCGTCTCCAGGCAGAGTATCACTGAGCAGTGTCCACTGGCACCTTGGACTCATTTGAGGGCCTGTGAGTGCTGTCCAGTGTGCTTTGCTTGGTGTCTCCCCTTGGCACTCTTGTTATGAACCTCTGACCTCCACTCCTGTCCGTTTTCATTATGATTTGTCCCAAGTAACCAGTCACACATCACTAGTGGCCCCCAGTACTAAAAGACAGCTTATAGTATCCTTGGTGGGCCATGAAATCCCCTGATGTGTTAAAGTCCTGTCCCTGGTGTGATCCTTTCTCTGGGCAGAGTACCACTGGGCAGTGACTGCTGGCTCCTTGAACTTATTTGAGAGCCAGTGGGTGTTGTCCGGTGTGCTATGCTCCACGTGCCCCCTTTGGGCACTTGTTTTAAACCTCTGACCTCACTCCCATCCCTATTATGTCTTTAGTTGTTCCCAGAAATGAGTTATTTTCTACCTAGCGGCCTCCCTTTTTTAAGGGGGGCTTATAGCGTTCCCTTGTGGGTATTGGCCTGCATTACAGGCTGAGGGATACTCTCAGGGACTGCTTTCCTGTCCCTTGTCTGCCAGGGCTGCTGACTCTGTTTGAATCTATTCTGGGAGGTTTCCAGAACTCCAATGTGCCCACAACACACAATGCCAACATGCCCACATGCTAGCATATATCAGTTCTGGGTTATGGTTATGGGCATGTAGACTTTATGGCAGGAAGACATGTGCATGTTCCTATTACATTTTAAAAACCCACCACCCTACAGCATAAATTGGATTCAACCTTTAATAATTATTTTAACTAATGTCCTATCAGTTATGTCCCTGGTGACTCTCAGCAGTCTCCTGGAGATTTACATCTCATTCCTGGAGACTCAAAGGCAGTCCTGGAAAGCTGGCAACCCTAAATGTGCCCACTCACCGCTGTCTGCTCAACCCTTAAATGTGTCTGCCCAACCCTCATGTCTGCTCAACCCTAAATGTGCCTGCTTACGCTCCAAATACGTCTG
>NW_005842141.1:1388937-1389265 GCF_000455745.1 Alligator sinensis
CTGAACCCTAAATGTGTCTGCTCACCCCCTAAATGTGTCTGCCCAACCCTTTGTCTGCACAGCCCTAAATGTGTCTGCCCACCCCCTGTGTCTCCTCAACCTGTAACGTGCCTGCTCACCCCTCAATGTGTCTGCCCAACCCCAAAGGTGCCAGCTCACTTCTCGGCAGTTTCCCTGGGCAGGGCCGCTGGCTCCTTGGCGGCCGGGGGCGCTGTCCATGCTGCCGCGCTCGGGGTCCCCCTTCGGCTCCCTCACTCTGACCCTGTGACCTCCCCCGCCTTTGACCGGGTCCCAAGAAAAGGAGCCGGGAGTTTCCCAGGCGCCGCCT
>NW_005842141.1:1389701-1410875 GCF_000455745.1 Alligator sinensis
GGCCTCTCCCTGGCTTGCCATCGAGAACGGGCTGCAGCCCCGGGCTCGGGCGGGGAGGGCTCGTCTGTCTAACCTTGCCGCCCCCCTCTTTTCTTTTTTCTCCCCCTCCCCCCCGAGCCTTGGAGAAGCGGGGCTGAAGGGACCCAGCGAGGTTAGGCTGCCCGAGGCAGGATCCGACCCATCCCAGCCTCCCAACGCTTTTCTTTTAAAGCTGGGCAGAAGTCTGTATTTAAAGCGGGGTGGCAAGTGCTGATTCAGCAGGCGGCTCTGAAGCGGTGCTCTCTGTGCGTGAAGTGGGGGGGGGGAAGGGAAGAAATGTTTGGATTTGTTGAACCGGGAGCATATGGCGCTGGCATGTCAGAGCAGCGTGGGTCCAGGCTTACTGAGCAGCTCTAGGCAGGCTTCTTGCTGCCCCTGTTTTGCCTCCTTGAAGGAGAGGGGTGGGACGGAAGGCAAAGTTTGGGTACGTCTCTCCCTCTTTCCTTCAGTTGCATGCGGATGATGGGTTGGAAACGTTGCTGCTTCCTACAGGGGCTGGATGTTTTAATTCTTTGTTGTTGTTTTATTTAACTGCTCCGGCTACAAAAAGCTGCCTTGGTCCACCACGAAAGCTCTAACTTAATGTCTTCTTCCGTGCATGGACCTGCCTTATTTACGGCACTGGAAAAGGTACAGAGAAGGGCAGCAGGGCTAATCCCAGGATTAAAAGGAGTGAGTTATGAGGACGGGTTTTAAAAAAAAAGTGTACGGTGCTTAGAAAACCTGACTGGTGTGCCTCAAATGCCAAAGGCTGAATGGTGGAAATGATACTTCTGTCGGCTCCTCCTCTGCAAAGGCAAGAGAAAAGATATTAAGCGTGTTCTGCAGTTACGGTGCTCCTTACCTAGAAGGTCTGATGAGAAGAGATGCAGCTTTTTAAGAAGCGTATTCTTCTCTTTCTCATCCTTTGGTCTCAAGGTGTGCATTTGTATTCTAACCAATACATCGAACTTTCGATTCTGAAGCTTGCTTTGCTAAAAAAAAAAACCCCTAAAAATATCGATTTGTCTTTTTAAAATGCTGCACAGTGTAGGGTAAACAAAGCTTGGAAAGCAACACTTGGTGGTGTCTGTTCTGAACTATGAATTGATAGAAAGGCAGACTTGTATACCTGCCTTCAGTGATTTTTTCCCCCCCCATACACACACTTTTTTTTGTACTGTACTTCATTTGCACTCTTATTTGCACTTAGAGGTAGCTTCTGTTTGCTCTGGCTGGGTGTTAGATCTTATGGTACTTCTGTGGTTTTCCTTGGTTTTGATAATCCAAATATTCTCTCCTGTCTTGCTCCATGTATCTGGCTTTCATCCTCTAATCCAGTTGTGACACGCTTTCAATGGTGTTTTGTCTTCTAGTCCAGAAAGCTTTCCCTAATTGTAAAGCGCATCTGATTTTGGTTCTGCTCACAGAACCTGGCTGATGTCATTGTAGTTTCTTACAGACACTGGGTTTCTTCCTGTATTGCAGCCCAGTGTCTAAAAGTAGCTGGATCCAACTAGCTACGGGATCCCTCCAGCCTGGGGAGTCCCGGGTGGCAGAGAAGTTGTCAAATACCATTTCTTCCAGGAGCTGTTGTAGGATGGGGTGAGAGGGTTGGGGGCATATGACTGCGCTAGCCTGTGTTTCTGATGAAACCCAGTTAGCAGTGTCCTACTGGAGGCTGGTGCCAGCTGGTGTGTACCCCACTGGCTTATGTCTAAATACCACAGTCTGGCTTTGAGAACCAAGCAAAGAGGTACAATAAGAAAACTCATTGTCAGCCATAAGAGAATGACACACATGTTTTTAAGGCATTACATGAACATTCCTTTTAGCACCCTGGATTAATTTAGTTGTTTGGGTTCCCTACGTAAAACGTGTGCGACAGAGTAAGAGCTCTAGGGGGAGAAACTTCCGTAGTAAGGCTAGATTTCTTCACTTTAAAAGTGTTTGCTTGAAAGCGTGCTGAGCAAATCTTACAAAAACTGTTTGAATGTAGTCTCATGGGATGTGGTCGTGTTGCAGTAGTGAACTTTTCGCACCTCCATTTTGACTATCTGATTTAATTTATTACTAAGGATGCATGGCTTTCGATTATAAGGTCTTCTCTAAAGAGCTTCTTTTCTATGTATGCTAACTGAAGGCCCATGCCCCATATCTGGTTATACCTGTGGGCACCATCCCAGGAATTGGTCTGGGAGCAGCTCCTAGTCACTTTCACCTCTGCACATCAAGTAATGAGGTTTTGTGACCCGGTGGGGCTGTGACTCCTCCCCTTTTGGATCAGTTTCATCCTTTCTAGGAATGAAGCAACCAAAGAAACCTATAACAGAGGTATCAGTCTCAGTTCTTTTCTTTCAGCCTTGCCACTAGTTGCTGGCTCAGAAGCTACTTTCCGGCTCTAACTCAGATGTGACAAGTAAGTGCTGCTTCCCTTTCTCTTTCTCCCGAGCCAGATAAGAGCAACATGGGTGTCATGGCAACATTATTTCAGGTAAATGGATGCCTGATGCCATTGGCCCGTGCTTCGTTCTACCTGTTGTTGTTGCTGGTGGTTGTTCAGTGTTTGTTCTGTTTCCATTGCTTCTATCCCACTGGGCTTGCAAATCTACCTGCTCCCAGACCTCGACATACTCCAAACCAGATCCAATTTATCTGCCTTTCTCCTGGCCTCTGTAGATTTGGACATCTGTTCCTTCACTCACACAATTAACTCAGAGTTCAAATCAGGAGGAAAGGAAATGTAAAGGTAATGTTGCTAAGGAAATGTAAAGTATACAAAGGAAATTGGATTCTATTGCCTACATGCCGACTAGAAGCAGGCCGCACAAAGTGACATGACTTATCCTTGTGGGACAAGGCAAGGTCGGCCAGCAGACAATCTTTGACCACACCAGTGCTGAAGCATCTAACATAGTCTGCATTGTCAGACCTTGTTGGATGAAACTGGGAACTCTCTACTAGCTCAACTTGTTCCTCCAGGATAACTACTTCATTGCAGGGCAAGGTAGGATAAGAAGCCAGACAGCGGTGCGTTCATCTTTTCATCAAACAGTCAATGCAAGGGAGGTGCCTTGAGCACGAAAATTCAAGCTTCATTCATATGACAGCAGAAATGATTCGGGACTAACAGATTGCATGCTCCTTTACAGGTTAGTGCCATCAGTGTTGTAGTTAAAGTTTCATCCTGAGAGACTTTAACATGCTCATCAACAAGTCTGTGAAAATCCAAAAGCTCAGTTGTTCACTGAGACAGACTATTTCTGGTTCAATTCAAGTAGCCGGTCACAATCTAAATCTGGTCCCTTAGCCCAGGGGTGGCCAAATACGGCCTGAATGCCAGATCTGGCCCGCCAGGTGACTGGATCCAGCCCACGGCATCCAGTCACCCTGCATGGGGCCATGCTCTGCCCAGTTGCGTTAGGGCACGCTGCACTGGGCTCCCATTGGGCCAGGTCCCAACCTGCGTGCGGCTTCTGGAGGGGCTGTTTTTGGTGTAGCTGAGTACTGTTCTGCACTCCCTGCCTCCAGTGGTGGCTCCTGGATTTGATCTTGTCCCTGCTGTGCTACTTAGTGATGTACTGTGCAACGCCACTCTGGGCAAGCAGTTTCAGCCAGATGGCTCCTGCCCCACCACACGGGGCTCCACCTTCAGCTCATGGCTGCCTTCTGGTGGAAGGCATCTGGGATCTGGAGCCCCACATGCCTGCCAGGAGTGGTGTGGCAGAAGTAGGAGAAAGAGCTGCTGTTGGAGATGGGTGGTGCAGAGCTGCACCAGGAACAGCCAGTCAGAAGTTTCTCCTGTCCCTGCTGTGCTGTACCACATCACGCTGTTCTGGGTAGGCAGGCAGGCAGGTGAGCAGCTTCAGCTGGGCTAGTGCCCCAGTGCCCAGCCACCTTGCAGGAGGCTGGCTGAAGGGGCAGGATCCTGGTTGAAGCTGCTTGCCTGGAGCAACATGACTTGGCACAGTGCTGCAAGGGCAAGACCAGGAGCAGGAGTTGCCACTGGAGGCAGGGGGCACAGAGCAGCGCTTGGCTGGGCCATGGGCACTGGTGGGAGTGTGGTGCAGGCTGCCCCAGTGTGAGTGAGCGGAGCTCAGCCCCATGCAGAGCACTGTGGGGGCAGTGCAGAGCGCACTGCCTGGGCAAGCTCTGCTGGACGAGGCCCCTCCACCCCCCCATCCCCCCCTTCACCCACAGCAGACTCGTGGGACCTAGTGTCCAGGCAGCCCCCCTCCGCACTCACGCATGCACACACACCTCCCCACCCAGAGGGCAGGGGCATGTGATTCCAGCTTCTCCCACACCTGAACACTGCTCTCTGCCTGAAGACAGCCCCAGAACGAGTTCTGGTGAGTTCTTGGGGGAGGAGGAGAGGACATTAAAGTCCTTTCATTATGTCCCTAAAGAATTTGGTCATCAGCCCAGCCCAGGACAGCTCATCAAAACTGCCTATGTGGCCCTTGGGCCCAAATAATTGTCCATATCTGCCTTAGGCTGTGTATCAAGACTGAAGACAGCACAACCCAACCGACGCTCAGGCAGACAGTCTAATTAAGACATTGATTGGAGATCCTCCAGCTTCTCATTGACAGGAGAGACCATTGATCCTTATTTGACCATGAAGACTCATGGATGACAAGAACCCCAAAACCTTGCTGAAGTGTACAGGACTGCCAGCCTCCCAAACACAAGGTCTTGGACCTGGTGAATCGCCAGAAGCCAGCAATATGGTAGTGACACCCCCAAATGCTGGCCTCAAATATAGCTTGTCCCCAACATGGGTCTCCTGGTTTTTCTGACTGACTGCACCGGATGGAGAAACTTGTATGCTGATAGCAGAAAATATACCCTGGTATTGACAAGGTGAAACGAAAGAGATTCCTCAAACCCTTGTAAGGCCAAAAGAATTCATCCAATCCAGAAAAGCTGCCAGATCCTGAATCTCTGAGTGGGTCAGGGTGGTATGCAACAATGGTGAAGCTCACCTCTGTAGATTAGGGAGCTTGTAGTCTGACAGTTACATAACCAGGTGCTTATTTATCAAATGAACTTCCCTATGTGGAAAGCTGTGTTCCCTTCATTTGTAGGGAGCAAATGGAAAGCCGTGTTTTAGTTTAAAATGGCATCTGTGGACTAATGAAAAACCAGCTAACCTGGTTTTTATTAGTGGAGTGCTTTAAGCACTTCAAGTCCTGTTGGAAGCTGGGCTACAGGGTAGGCAAGAATGCCTCCAACTCCGTGATAATAGCCATCCCTGAAAGGACAGAGGCTTGGGTTCTGTTTCAAGGACTGCATATGCATTGCTTTTTTCAGAAATTGTTGGAGAAAATGCATAAGTAGCATTTGGGACAAGGACCTGAACCCATGACTTTCTCTGTCTCTAACTACACGACATGCAAGACAAGCATACTTCGTCACTGGGACCCTCAAACATGTAGTTGCCACAGAGTGAGGAAGCCAGTGTGCCAGAGTTGCTTCTTAGGAAAGTTCTCTAACTATCCGGCTATTTGTATCTAGGGGATGCAGGATGTGCAAAGCCACATTTATAGAGGTATCTAACCTGGCATGGGGTGAGGTGTTGTGGAGGGAGCGGGGAAGGGGTTTAAAACAGACTTTGGTGCTTCTTTCTTAGTATTAACATTAAATGCAACTATACCTCTTCTACACAAATTTAGGTAGGATTAAAAGGCCTGTTTATACTTCTGCATATTAGGGTTGTATGTGAACTAGATGACTAAATGGGTGCTGCAACAACCCTAAGAAAACCGGTGTAGTGAGTGACTGAGTATTGGATAATGTCTCAAATTATGGCAGCTTTAATGTTCGAGTAAGGGGCTAATGTATTCTTCATTGGATTTCTTGGAGTAAATCTTTCAGCTTTGTTCAGAGACCAAAGCCAGTGTGAACACAAGCAAGTTCCAAAAAGACAACTCTGTTGCAGCAGATCATAATGAATGAGGTAATTGTAAACCATATGTTTAGTTAAACCACTGGTAAACCAGCATCTGACTTGTCCCAACTTAAATCGGTGCCAGTTCCTACTAGTTCTCAACAGGACAAGAATAGGAAATTGGAATTTTCTGGCATGCAGGCTGTATTGAACATGCTGCAGAGGAAATGCTGTGCCATCCTATCTGAACAAAGGGAGCCTGATGCCCAAATTGCTAGCAGGTGAGGAAGAAACTGTTACAAAGCACAAGTTTGTGTTTTTTCCTTATTTTGGCTTGTTCAGAGTGTAGACTGATCAAAGTTTTCAGAGATTGTGAGTAGAAAAGGCAGGAGAAATGACTGCCAACAAATTGATATGAATATGGGTAGTATATAATATCTGTTTACAAATACATGAGCTTGTAGCTGTTGAGAGCTCTAGCTCATCAGTAGGAGTGAATGGCACTACATTCCCTTGGATTATCACTCTTTAGTACCTCACCAGGGTGGGAAAATATACAGTAATGGGGAAAATCTCTTGGTCCTAGACAATTCCTTCGCAGTGGAGGTGAGGATTTTAAGAGGTCAAGGAGCTTCTTAGTACGTCAGTGATCAGGGTTGGTTTGTTTGCTTTGTTTTTTTCTGCCCCTCACCCCTTTCTTTTTTTCTGCATTTTTTTTAAACAGTAGTCAGATTTACTTACATCCAATAGCTGCAGTGCTTCGGGTGCAATAACGAAGAACAATAATTTTCTCTTTCACAGCACACAATAAGTGGTCAGCAGTTATGCAAAAACAAAACAAACTAAAAAAAGCCCAACAAATCCTTCCTTAGTTGTGAAGTAGCTTTGACTACTTAACCTTTAAATACTGCCTGTACTTGTAATATAGAACTTAAAACTCTCGCCTAAATCTAACATGTGCCTGAGAGAGAGAACTAAGATGATATTCTGCCAAAAGGCAGGCAAAGTTCTTTGGGTAGACGTGATATCTTTTATGAGACCAACTGAGTAGTCGGAAAAAAGTTCTTAGCAAGCTTTCGGGCACAGTCACTCTTCATCAGGCATAGGGAGTCTCTGCTAGTCAGAGACTCCCTATGCCTGATGACCAGCACAGACTCCCTCTGCCTGACGAAGGGTGATTGTACCCGAAAGTTAGCTAAGAATTTTCTTCCCGCCACTCAGTTGGCCACATAAAAGTCATCGCATCTACCCAAAGAACCTTGCCTGCCTATGTCCTTAGGCAAACATGGCTACCGAAAACCCAGTGTTCTGCCAAAATACATTTTAAGTGAGTTCTTGATCAGGAAGTAGCAACTGGATTGCATTGCGTGTAGTATCTGTATCACACCTTGTTGGAATACCTTAGAATCATAGAATAGAAGGACCAAAAGGGACCTGTAAGAACTTCAAGTCTGGTCCCCTGCCATGGGCAGGAGGTAAATGGGCTCAAATGAGCAAAATGAGGTGCTTGTCCAGCCTCCTCTTGAACAACTCCAGGAATGGCAGCTGCACTGCCTCTCCTGCGAGTGTGTTCCAGATACCCTTACAGAAAATAAGTTTTTCCTTTTGTCTAGCCTAAAATTTTCCTCAACTGGCTTGCACCTATTAGTTCTTGTCCTCCCAAGGGGTGCCTTTCTGAAGAGTTGCTTTCCTAGATCTTGGTGTTCACTTCTAGCGTACTTGTAGGCGGCTGTCAAGTCACGTCTCAGTCTTCCCTTATGCAGACCGAACAAACCCAGTTCCCAGAGCCTCTCTTCATAGGACCTATCCTCCAGGCTCCTAATCATATGGGTAGTCCATCTCTGTACCCTTTCGAGCTTATCCACATCCTTCCTGATGTGTGGCACCCAGAACTGGACACAGTACTCCAGCTGTGGCCTCACCAATGCTGAATAGAAGGGGAGGAGCACTTCTCTGGATCTTTTGGCAACACATCAGCTGATACACGCTAGAGTTTGGTTTGCCCTCTCTAATGGCTTTCAGACAACTGGTGCTTCAGATCTGTGTTGATTCTTGTTTTCTAATATCTTCACCAGATGGAGGAGGTAAACATCTTTCATTTATCCTTTTCTTGAGGCACATAGTATTTACCCTCCTGTGTTTCAGAAACTAGGAACTTCTACATTTTAGCTGTCGGAGGAAAGGATTAAAAATTCAAAGCCTTCCTGCTTTCGTTCTTCCAATGTTCAGAAGCTAACTTTGGCCAAACTACTGGGCTCAAAGGTTCATGTTCCAAAATTATCCATCATTTCTCATTGAAACTGAGGGGGCAGAAATGGAAGGATGCTTGACCGATGTTGATGCTTTGGTCTCACTTGCTGGTAAAACTCCAGCTTCTTTAAACTGAGAAATTAATGCTTCCTTCTTATTAAAACATTAACCCCAGAAAAATTAAAGCCAGCATTTCAGAAGCTTATGCTGTGCTTGGGGGAACCATTGGTCTTTTAGACTTGGTCTAAGCTACAAAGATTTGCTTGCAGAACTCCAGTTTTGCAATCACATCTTTGAGGTCATTCAGACTCCAAGCTCATCTAGTGTGTCAGGACCCTCCACTTTGCTGGCAGGGTTGCTCCATGTCTGTTATGGAGAGTCAGGCTTTAGCTGGCTCTTGTAGTCCATTCAGTAGCTAGTGCCCTGCAAATCAGTAATGGTACTGCTAGAAGCAGCTGGAAGTACCAGTTGTTCTCTGCCACTCATCTCTTTGCACTAAGTGGTAGTTCCCCTGTTCCTTTTTGGTCAAGGTCCTGCGTTGCCAATAACTGGTTTGTTAATAAATCTGTTGTTAACAGCATTGTACTGCAGGCTTCTTTCCTGTCTCTTTCCAAACTAGAAGTACCCTGTATGCAGAGTGCATAGCAGTGTCAACAAGACACATCTCAGTGAGTCAGATTTTGCTGCCCCTTCCTCCACACACTTCTGGCTCTGACATTTTTTCACTTAGTTGACATAATCTGAGTAGTAGCAGCATTGAACAGACATCCCAGTAGAAGGATTCTTTCTGCAGTGAAACTGACTGAGCGTCAACTGCCCAATTACAGGACACCTGCAATTGCACATTGTTCTTGTTGGAGTGTCTGCCTTGAACCTATTTTATATAATCACTTTTAGCAAGAGGGGAATCTCTGAACAGACATCTAGCTGGAACTACTGGAGCTTTTTCTCTTGCACTAAAGGTACTTGACTTTTACATCAGGGCTCATGAACTTGGCACATGCAAATCTCAAAAGTTGAGTCCTTATGTCTTCAGCTCTGAATGTTACTGTTTCTTTTTCTTGGCCTTCTGATTGAACTTTCTTCAACTGATGATTCTGAGTGAGAGACTTTTTTTTCTACAGTGACCCTACCTGGATTCTAAAGTTGATAGATTTCTGCTGAACAGTAAGGATTATATTAGACTTGCAATGAATCATTGTTATTATGTCCTTCTAGGTAAGGGTACTGAAAGCCAAATTGCCATAAATAGCATTTGGCAGTTAAAAAGGCTTAAATGAGGCATTACTTTTCTTTGTTGGAAAGCTTCACAAGAGTTTGTTGGTGGCTGAAAGACCAGCTTTGGAAATAAGATTGTAGATGAAATGCTACTTGTGGCTTGCACTCTGGAGTTTGTCTGCCCAATTAAGCAGAATCAACTGATCTAGCTTTACATCCTTGCAGGTTTAGTGGAATGGGACTGAATGTTACAGGAAGAGAACTCTCATGTTCTGAGTTCTGGTTAGAAACAGCTGTGAAATCCTTGTTACCAATGCAGGAATTGGCTTGCTTTTGCCAAGGCATTGAGCAGAGATGAAACTCGCATAACCTGGCAGCATGATGAAACTTGTGAACACAATGGGGTTATGGTACAGGTAATTGTTTTTACAGGGCTTTACAAGGTGGTACGTCTGCTTTGATTGTAATACATAGGAGAGTATTATTGCAGAATGTGATGCCTCATTAATCTGGTTTAATTTGGACCAATTGGTATTGCTTATAATTATGGGTTATAAGAAAATTGCCTATTTCCCACCCCCCTTCCCCCTTTTGAGGAATGAGGGGAAATGGGTGGTACCGGTTATGGAAGTGATTGATCATGTATGGATGCATGGCTAGGTTTTTATCCTGGTTTGGAGCCCTTGGAGCTGTTATAATGCTGCTTCTGAGCTGACAGAGTTTTACAGAATAGTACAAGTTAATTAGTTGCATTAAAATCTGGCAGGGTCCCATTAGGCACAACAGCTCCTGAATAAGAGCTTAAATGCACAGGCAGTTGGATTTCTAAAATGGTGTTTAGGTGTCTAACGACAGGTTTTTATTCTTAACTTTAGGCATCTTGCCTAAAATTGGGCTCAAAATAAATGTTGGCAGCATTATCTCTGGTCATTCTCCAGCCTGACAAACAGTGCGACAGGGGTCAACTCTTGGGGCCGGGTCTCATGCAGGCCCACCCACCTGTCTGAGGCAGTGTCTCCTGCCATGACTTTGCTGTTCTCAAAACAGGTGGTAAAATGCGGGAGATTGCCCATTACACGTCCCACTGCCAGGTGACACTATCTGCGGCTCCAGCCTCCCCTACACCGCAGCCCATGCTTCGTAGATGGCATCCACATGATGTAAACATAACTTACACCACGACTGGTGTTCCAGGGTCTCACAGTGACCCTCACTCCATCCCTGGATCAGCAGGTCTTCGTGCTCAAACTGTAGGTCTTACTTTTGACCCACATGTGGCCTTCTTGCAGCAGGAGGCTTACCAGGGTCAGGACTTGCCCCTAACTCTCTGGCTGAGCCCCTTACTCAGCCTCTGGCCCAACTAGTCTCAGGCATCCACAACTATGCCTTGGCCTCTTCCCCACCCATGGGGTTTCTACCATGCCCCCTCTAGGCCCTCTACACCATGCCCCACACTGGGGTCTTCTCATCTTCATGATCAACTATTCACAGGGCTGGCCCTTGCACTGCCCTTCAGGCTTACTCCCAGTTTGGCCCTACTCAATGCACCCCTGGGACTGCCCTTCAGGCCTAATCCTCATTCAGCCCTACTCTGTGTGGAGCCACATTACACTCCTCACACTGCCCCCTCTGGGGCCTCCAGGATCTTGCATCCCTGCTGGGCTCAGGTGGCACTCTGCTTGCCATGCCTGGCCCCACTACTCCCACAGCTGCCTCCAAAACCCGCCCGGAGATGGGGGCTGGAGTTAAAGTGCCCCTCCTCACCTTTCACTGGGGAGGTAACTAACCTGGCACTTCCTGGGGGCTCCCCTCCTGCTAGGAGCCCCACCAGGCCACCCTTCCCTGGCAGCATGCAGTTTTAGGTCATGCCCAGGACCAAGAGCATCCTGCTCTTACCTGCAAGATGTTTCATACAGCCTTTCAGCCAGGTGATGTTTCTGCCTGGCTGCACGCAGCAAACTGCTGTGTTTGTATGGGCAGCCACGGGTTCTAAAACAGCTGCTGCAATCAAGCACCTGCTGGTTGCTTGACTCAGCCCATGAAGTGGCAGGCACTGCAAGTGCACTGCCACGCACAGGGTGCCTATAGTTGCACTTGTTCATGTTCTAATTAGAACATGTTGGAGCAGACTGTGTTCTAATTGCAACGCTCCCGGGTTGCTTCACCATTATGTGTATTAAGCCCCTGCACATTTCAGTATGACTGAGGGGGCATTTTATCTAAACCTCGTCAAATAAGCTTTAGATAAAGCATCCCACGGACATTTTGAAATGCACGTGATGGTGAGCCGTTTTAATTGGAGCGTCTGTCCGGGGACCGCTCTTATTAAAATGTCCCTCCCCTACTGCCAAGCACGTGTATAGGCAGCCTTGGGTTAAGTGAACACTTAACTTAGTCCTGTGCATTAGTTTTCACAAAACATTAACATAATTTGGGATTGGGGTATGTGGGGGGAAAAGTCTTACATAGACTTTGTCTCCCCTGCCATAATTCTAAAATTAGCTAAAGATCAGAACATCCTAGAAAGTGTGTAGCCCCATGGTCCTTCATTGAGAAACCAGCTGCAAACTGTGGGTTGCAAACCACCTGCAAGCAAATGGTCCAGGTTCTACTGTATGTTATTTTATATATTATTACGAGTCACAGCAGGTTATTAAAACACTATCAGCATTCATGTAGAAAAAAACCCTTATCAAGACTAATATTCTTCAAGAATTTATGGTACCGAAACACTTGCACTTGAACCCCTGGCCAGGTTGAAATGGAAATGAGTTCATTGTCAAACTGCCTCTGTAAGACACACAGAGGTTGGTTGCTCTAGAGTTGTTTGAAAGAGGATAGAGTGCTGTTTGATGACATAACACTATATTTTATATCTGAGACAACCACATAAAAGCATATGAGAGAGTTCTCTTGCTTCAGTTGGCAAAAGTTTAGACTACCAATTGTTTGATACATCTGTCTTGACCCTTCCATAAGCTCTTGTAGTCTTTCAGAGACCGAAGAACACTTTTCTTTAAGGTAGTCATCATCAGCCCTTCCATCTTTCCTGCTTAGATTACAGTGCTTGAGTACACAATGATTGTGAATAGCTTTTGATGATCTGTTTACTTCAGTTGCCCTCCCTACTGATTATGAGCAATGCTAGTCACAGTTGCAAGTCACTTAATAAATGTTAGAATTACACTGACATAACGTGTTGGATCAATACTAGCTAAAACAAAGGAAAGGCAGACTTATGAAGACAAGCAGTCAAGGCTTTGAGCTTCTCAGAATCTTGATTATAAGAAATGATTAGCAATGTAGCTCTTCAGGGACTTATTCTATTCTCTGGCTGTGTGAGCATCAACTAGTGAGCAATTTTTGAGCATGTGCAGTTGTTTTACAAGCTCAGTCTGTAGTTGGGTGGACTTTGCTTTACTTATCTACGCTCATCTGGACGCAGCCACAGAGTCTGCAATGTTTGGTACCCCAGGGACAACTAGTGGCGGTGTATCTTGTGCCACTTCCAGTTGTCTCTGGGGAACACCTGTGCCACATGTGCTCTGGGGCCTCCCAGGGCTGCAGTGGTGGCGTTCCTGCCACTTGGAGCCTGGCCAGTAGCTGCAGTATGGCTCCGGCTGGCTAAGCTACTGTTTTGAGTGTCACATGCTCCCCCTGCATGCGTCACTCCCCTTTCATTTTTTTGCATGGGGTTTTTTTTACCCCTGGATATCCAGGGGTCAACCCCTATCCCCCTCTGAGCTGCTCCCTTGCAGTACAGAGAACAGCTGAATGTGTGGTATGTGGCACCACAGATGTGTTAAAACAGACCTCAGTCTGGGTGTTGCTGTATTGCAAATTAATATTTGACTAGCCTGTTGCAGGTGTTCATGCCACCCTCTATGCAGGCCTGTCTTGCAAAGCCATCCAAAACATATAGTTTAGCTGCAAAGTCAGTATTCAGAGTCTCATTCTGTCCAGCTTTAATTTGAGCAGGTGGCAGGAACACATTGGGTGATAGGTCTCTACTGGGTCATCCAGCATCCTAGGGGTGCATTGCTTCTTCTCTCCCTCTAACTTGCACTGCGCAAGGGGTGGGAAATAACCCACAGAACCTGCTGCGGGGAAACTCTTGCCCCAACCCCGGAGGTTCTCTCCCCATCCCTGGCAGCACAAAGTACAGGAGGGGTGAACCCCAGTCCCCATGCGCAGGGGTGCTGTCAGGGACAGAGAGAATGCAGAGTTGAGGTCTGTGCTGGGGCAAAGGCTTCTCTACTGTTTGGGGGTAATTTCTGTCTGCCCTTGCTATATAGAAACCCTGCGCTTTGCTTAGCTCTGGGGAGGGATTTCTTTGGTCCCTTTCTTGTAATCAAGGAATCCCCAGGACCCAAGATCCCTTTTCTCACTGTGCCTGGTTCAACAGGACAGGGATTTCCCTGCCCCAACCACCTCCCTTCCCTGGCGGTGATCCTAGGAGATGTGTCCTTAGTAGAGGCATCTAATTTCTTCAGTGGTGCTGCTGATCAGAAAGAGCTCCCTCTGCTGGTCAGCAGCACCAGTGCAAGCTGTTGTGCCCTTGTTTTTTTCCCCTTCTCCTGACGGCCAGCCCTGTGCATGTGTAGCTGTAGAAAAATGTGGAAAAAGCCTTACCATGATTGAAAAAGCATCTACTAGGGGCCTTAAGAACATTGGAAACATTACTCTTAATATTTAATACATAATCAGATGATACAGGCATATTTGGCCATAGAAGCAGTGGGCAGTATCTAGGAAGTGTTCAATTCCTAAAGTTAATTGGAAAAAATGCATTGAGTGTACAAAAGCTGCTCCGCTTGCCTTGGCATTTTTGTTTTGGATTTTTATGAACTTTTTTCCTCCCTCTTTCAGCAAAACCTTCTTTAAATCATGACCTTGCATACAAGAAAGAAGATGTGGGGGTTTTTTTATTTATTCGTACAAATATGGGCTATAATAATCTTTTTCTGTGTGAAGCCATTCTTAGAATATCAGTGACTTCCAAATAAGAAACACATCTTGTTTTTGGAAGGCAGAATGCATAGGGAAAAGATTTTTTTTGCTGGCACATTAGGTGGCAATAGCCATTTCAAGGAAGTTAAACATTAGAAAGGTAATAGTAGTAAGGGAAAACCAAGTATTTATACTACAAATAAGATAAACATCCCATTTGTGTTGCAGGTAACTAATTTGCGTTTACAATTTGGGCTTGCTTCAGTTGCTCCAAAACCACAGGTGTCACTGCTAAATAAATGTTTCTTTGGCATATCCTACACTATGGTGGCAATTTGGATAGGAGGGAATTCCAAGGCCACCACACGGTGTAATGAATAAACAAAAGTGTGTCTAGCCTGCACACAGTGGAAAATCTCAATGAAATGGCAAAACCAGTTTTAACAGTTGTAAAAGCTGATTTCCCCCACCCCAGTAGAGTTAGTCTCTGATAATGAATTGCCTCTATAGTCTCAGATGACTTTAACAATGTGGTAGTCATTATTCCCAGATCCTACTGCTTGAGGTCATGTGATGGGTATCTGCGCAGGGTATAGTTTTAGCTCTCAAATAAAATACCTTGTTACTAAGTGGAGGGGCAGCAGTACTGCTCTATGCTACTCTGACATATAGTTCAGTTTCATGTATGCTAGTAACTAGATTCTTACTTCCACAATCTTGCGTTGTGGTGTCAAGGATCTGGTGGATATAGTGATACAATCTATGCCAGTGTCTTAAAGCAATGTAACCAGTGTAGTGGTTAGATTAAAGAAAGGATGTCAAATATCTTTGTAAACAAACTTGTTTTTTTCCTGAGTCAGCATCTCAGTCTGGCTTGTTCAAGAGAAGATGGCAAACTAACTTTAATTTTGACACTCTATAATGCAAAGCAAATGTGAGCCACAGGCTTCTCTTAACCCCCTGTGGGTAGTTTTAAATAACTTCCAATCCCATAATTAAAGGCTAACCCAAGTCCTGAATCAAGGAACATTGAATTTGCAAGACTTGCAGAATGTAACTCAGGACATGCTTTCATTGATGCGGAGAGTGGCTGTGAGTGCTGAGAGAGACGGGAATTTGTTGTTCTCCAAGGACAAAGAATTGGCTAAAGATGGTGCTTGCAGCCCTGTCTAACTATGTTGATTTCCCCCAAATGTTCCAAAAGGCCTTACATACATAAAGAACAAAGTCTGGGGTGGAGCAGTGGGTGAAGTTCAGCATTTGACAGTGGCTTAAAAAATAACAAAAGGGATTACGTTTTAATCTTTTTTTTGTAACTGGTTATTGGCTAGTAAATTTTGACAAAGTGGTTTACCAATAGATAGCCCCTGGGTGTTTCTCTAATATATTGGTGTGTTAGAATAAGCCTGCACAGATGACTTGTTTCCTGCTTACTTTCAAAAAAGGGTACTGTGGCTAGTATGACCTTCCCATGCCCTCTGACAGTTGACTAAACATACCTGTAAGCCACTTTTTTCCCCCTGCCTCATATCTGAGCATGTAACTGAATACTACACATGTCAAACTACTTCACTTAGTCCTCCAAATGCTGCTGATTACAGGATGTAGGCCTGCAATGTTTGTTTCTCTGTTCCTAAGTCTCTGGTTTGATTATGGTGAGACATAGGTGGATTCTTGCACCCAGGGGGTGTGTCTGCATGAGGTGCTTTACTGTGCTTTAGACTAATGTGTAGTAAAGCATCACCATCTACACATGCGCAGCAATTACTGCACAGTAAATTAGTTTAATGAGTGGTTTGCTAGTACCTGTAGATACAGATTAACCAAACATTAGGTACTGTGCAGTAACGCATGTTTTGACAGCTGAGGAGTAAGTTGCTTCCAGTCAGCCTAGGCAGCAGGGGGTAGGGAGCTGTCTGGACCCAGACAGCTGCCTGCCAACTCTACGTGCTGATGTGCACGGGCGGGGAGTTGTATGGATTCATACACAGTTCCATGCCCCCTGTAGATTGGGGCACAGGGTTGGCTGGCAGCTGTCCAGACTCCCCAACAGCTCCCCCTGCCCCCGGGAGCTCAGGCCAGACCTCCATGCTGGTACCCAGGGGAGCCCTGAGCTCCCCCTTGGCTGTTGTAGAGGGGCAGAGCAGAGTAAGAGAAACTCTGCTCTGAAGTGCTCTCATTGGGAGCAAATTTGCTCCTAATGGGCACACACACATGTGGGTCCCTGGGGAAAGTTTCCTGTGCCTTATTTAACTGCACTGTAAGTCTAAGGTGCATTAATAGCATGTGTGGACATGCCCAGGGTATAAGGTTAAACAGCTGGGGGTCAGATTTTTTAGCTTTTAAAGGAAATTTAGCACCTACAGATGCCACTGACACTTCTGGAAATGTCACTAGATGCCACTTCCTGTTTTGAAGTGCTAACGTACTTCTAAAAATGAGGGTTGAAGTACATAAAGGGAGGTATTTAACAGACTTTTCAAACCAGCCATCCACATATTTAGGTTCTTAAATACTCTTTAAAAGTCTGGGCCTTAATCCATAGGAATTGGTTCAGGTGCTAACTTTCTTCATCAAATTGAGGTGGGCAGTATATACATAGCATATAGTAAAAACTGTAAGTTTAGTTCAATTATAAACCACATAGCTATTTCCACTCAGTACTACAAGTTGTGCAAATGTGTTTTTGAACAGCTTTTCTGAGTTTTATGATTGCTTAGCTTTTGTTGAATAAGGGCAGTGAATTAAAGTAAGTAATTCTCTTAGTAATAAATAAGCAATAGCAAAATTAAGGATTATTTGAAGCCACTACAAAGCTTTGAAAAGGCCAGGGGGGAAAAAAGCCTAAATTTGAATAGGACATGCACACAATCAATGTGTTTCTGTTCTTAGAAAGCAGGAGTTGGCCAGATTTAATAAGTAGACTCTAAAATATGTGGATGCTTTACTGAGCTGCTGCAGTCAAACTTGGGCTGCAAGCATCTATACCTAGAACTCTAAGTTCTGACTACTTCTGAAATTACATGGGATTTGTGTAGTGCTTGGATTAAGCTGATGAAGTACAGAATTATGCAAGTAATATGTGTCAGTCATTGTGACCCTACTTAACCCTGCTAGGGGTTGTCAGTTATGACCGAGGACCAAATGTTCTGGTTCCACATACTGTAGAAATGTTTGAAGAAAAGATTGCTTAAGGACTAGAGACATCTAGCAAAGCTAGGACTGTCAGAAGGTAGCAGGAAACTGTTTTGAAAGGGACCCAAAATTCCACATTATATTGCAAGGTGGCAGTGTATGGATATCATGGTCCTTTCCCTTCAGGAAGATCTGGACTAGAGACTTAACCTAACTGTGCAACACCCTGGGACAAAATCAAAGCAAAATTCTTGCTTTCTTTCCATTTTGCTTTCTTTCCTTAATTATGCAAGTCAGGTCTTCTCTGGACACGTGTCCTTCCTGACCTAACAAAGATGGTGTTTGTTGAGATGAGCTCACAACAGAAGTGCAAGGTAAGAGAGACAGGTGGATGCACAAGGACTAGCGAGGTGGATCACTGAACATCACAGACTTTTGCTGTGTAATGGCTTGCTCTGCTTTTCACAGTGCTCTTCGTAGGAATCTTGCCACCTTTGGAGAATGGGAACTGTGACCTAGGAGCATGCAAAGTTGCCCTTGCATAATTAGTGCATTTCTGTAATTAAAAAAAGGCTAGTGTTCTGCCTCTTTAGGTATCTTTTTTTATTTTATTCCAAGAGATGAGGATTTAATTTAGTTCTAGTTTTACAGCTCTCATGCATCTCCAAAGGTCAATTTTGGGTGGCAGGACAGGAGCCAGAGACCAAGAGTCATGTTCATATTCCATATAGTCCTGTACCTTGGAATTCTTGCAGTCACTCCTTGTGTTGATTTTACTCTTGCTTTGTACCAATATCTACTCTTCTAGTAGGGTACAGAATGGCAGAGCTGGATCAATGATGGCCACTGTTACAATTATTATTTTTTTGTCAGATAAAACGAGTCTCTTACTTTTCAACCTTTTAAACTTGCTTGGTAATTAATATTACTTTGTCTCTGAGAAGTTTTTCCTTAAAGCTGCTAAGCTTTGTCTGCAGGTGTAAGAAACCCTTAATGCCAATTCACAAATGACTGAGCTCATGAAAATCCAAAACAGGGTGTGTGAGTGGGTGTTGCTTGGCTATGGAATCAACTGTAGTTACAGTCAAAGAAGTGGGGGCTGGGCCGCAAGTTTGAGGCCATAGCAGAAGCGCTCACTGTGTGGCCTTGTCAGATTCTAACAAATCTCTGAATCCTGCTAAATACTTTATCACAACAAGAACGTGAGAAGGAAGTCAGAGGTGCTGCAGTAGTGTGCAAAAGCTGCTGTTAAATTGAAACTGCTGTTACTTGGCACTACTGTACAAGTCAGTGTCTAATTGTTGAAGGTGAGACCCTGTTTAACCATGGCCTACCAGCTTGAGTGCTGTTTGTGCACATGGGAGACCCAACAGTCTTCTTGATTGGGAATGGAAGGATTATATGTTGGAGCTGCTGTGAAAGGAGATGCTAATCAATCACTGTGCCAAAAATCATCAAACTGGTGATGTGATAATGTGCTGACTGCCTTCCTGGATGTAACTCAGGTACTCAGTGTCTTGTGCTACAGCAGTTAAAACAAATAGCTTAAACATTTAACTTCCTGAACAAACTAGGTACTGAAATGTGCCATTTCTGATCCAGCCAGAGTGTCAATTTGAGATACTTCTTGCCTCCCAAGTATTTTTCTTCTTTTAAGCTGTGTTTCTTAGCTTCCTTTCAAGAGCCTTTCTTCTGATACCAACAGCATTTATATAGAGCAGAATAATAATGCATATTGCATCCTGCCAAGGGAACACTTGCTTCCTCCCTTAATTAAGAAACCTTCTTATAAAGCTGCATTTTTGGCAAATATTATGTCATGCTGTGGCCAAAGAGTATGTAAATGCTATATGCTTTGGGAACAGAATACACACTTTATAATCCTGTGCTGTTTTGGCATGCTGCTAGTATGTTAAACTTTTAAAGTCTTGCATGAACCACAATGAAGAAGAACAAAAGTTGGCCCAGATATGTGGCATGTGCATTCATGTTTAATATTGGAATTCCTGGCATGGCCAGGGACACGTGCCAGCTTTTGCTGCACAGGCCACAGTTCAGATACTTAAGTACCATGCTAAAAATAACATGACTATTTTAGACAAGGACCCAATTAGGAAGAGAATAACTTGTAGCTGTACAGTCAGTGATCTCAAGTAGGAGACAGTTACCCAAAGAAGTACAAACAAAGTTTTCTGTTAGGTTTTTGCTGGCCCAGTTTCCAATCTTGATATGACTAACTCACTGTTCCCTTAAAACATTTTTTTCATAAGTAATTTTTTATAAAAGGGAAATTAGCTTATGCCTTATTTCATATTTTGTTGCACTAGTTAATAACATTTCAAGTTATAAATCCTTCAACACTGACTTGTAAAATTCCTGGAAGGCTGGAGTGACAAGGCCTCTAGCAAATAATGCTGTCCATGGAACTGACTTTGGTTGTTGAACATGTATATAGCCAAGAAGCAGAGAAGCTGACCTGGGGAAGAAGGTAACTTTTTTGGCATCCTTCAGCTGTACCAAATGGTGAGAATCTTGATTTAAGTTACTGAAACATGCTGTTTTTCTTTCCACTATGTTTAGGAAGTGCAGTCAAGCCAATATTTTTGCACATTTCAAACTGCTGGATTTACACATTTCAGTAATGATTTTGGCAGTTGTTGGGGGGTTGTGGTAGTTTTGGGGTGATGCTGCTTCATTTAGTTAGATTCACAGTAAAGTATGTAGCTCTTTCAAGCTTGAATAACATTAGCTTCACAGAAAGGGGAAAGTAAAACTGCAAAATGTAGCACCTGTTGCCTCCAGTTGTTGAACACTTTAAAGTGAACTGTTCACTACTTGTCCTCCATTTCTGTCTCTCAAACCTTACTCTTCCCTAAACCCATTCCACTTCTTCCATGCTACCACAAAATTCTGTCCAAGTTAGAAGAACTCAGTTATAAAACAGTAAATCTGAACTTGGTTATACAATGGTAAATCTGAATAACCTTTAAGAAGTGGAATGGGTTTAGGGGAGTACATGGAGGAAAAAAACTCTTGTCAGTTTTTCAGAACTTCTGTATTGTATTCTGAAGTCAGGAAAGATCTTGGATCTTAGTATCATGGCTTTGCTATCTCAAAACTAGTACTAGTCTTATTCAAAATCAAAAATTGGTGAGAGATGGTGGGTAAAGTAGTCCCTCTTTGAAGCATGGATTATTCATCAGCAAAATGAAATAGTAATTCAATATATACTGAAACTCTGTATGCAACAGTTTCAATTTACAGAAGTTTTTGTCTATCTACATGTTTCTTTTAAAACCTTAGATTTTAGTTTATACTTCACTGTCACCCAGTTCCTGCCTGCCCCCCTTCCCAACCTCTCTGTTGCACGGTTCACAGGAAGAATCTGTGAATGGAAGGCATCCTAGTGGGTCACGCTGGCATCTCAAGTATGTTACAACTTGTACGTGGCAAACTCTCATAAGAATGAGAATGAGAAGCTGTGTTAAGTGGTTTGTTTCTATATGTTAGGTGGCAGCTTGTCTGCCAATCCACAGACTACATAAATTCTACCTCACCCAAGTTTCAGCACTGTGCAAAGGATGCTGTTCAAAATGTTGCAATAGATGTCAAGTTAATGAAATTGCAGGTCTTTTCTAAGAGGAAACTGCTTTAAACATGTCTGCATTCAGGTGGGCAGAGACTTGAGAGATCAGGGTTTTTTTCCTGCT
>NW_005842141.1:1410906-1417161 GCF_000455745.1 Alligator sinensis
AATTTACTTACTGCTCTGTTTCTCTGTTTCCACGTTTGTTAAATGGAGGAGGAAGGGGAGATGATAATGATACAGACCTCAAAGCCCTTGACCAAAGTCCATGTAATACAAAGGATTCGATTTAAGAGCTAGGTATTAATCTATCTGATTTAGATGGTCTTAAAACTTGGAAGGCTTTAAGAGCTGATATTACTGTTTAGGGAAGTAAGAGTATCCCCTGCGAGCATTGTGTTAAGTTCTTTTCCTGTTCTCCCTAGTCAAGAATTCGGTGTCCATGAATGCTTGAAGCATCAGGGGAATGGAATCTTCTTTAGTAATCTTGTATTGTTGCTGGTAATTGATCCTTTACCAGTTTTGATTAAATAGTTGAAACAACATGAAAATGTACCTTTAGCTGCTTAGAGAAATTCTGTGGTTAGACCACTGGAGGAACACTGGCACTGGCTTTTTATAAATGCCAGTGCCAAGTAGATTGCAAAGGAGTTGGAGACCATTAGGGCTCTATTTGTGGCAAGTCACCTAAACTTTTAAACATGCATCATGGGGCACTGGATCTTGCTTGCAAAACACAATTTTTAACCAGTTAGTAATATCTGCAGCCTTGTTTAGACTGAGATGCTTTAGTGATTACCTAGGCCAAGGTTATCCAACTGGTAGCCAGTAGGCTGAATGTGGCATGCATAGGGTTAAGTGACCATTGGGATCTTGTCTGACTACTTGCCCCCCCCGCTCCCCCCCCCAAATGTGCCCATTTCAAGAGCACCCAAAGGTTCCAAACGTCCCCTGCACCCTGTGCTTTTTGCTCCCTGCCTCAGGGGTGGGGTACTGCAGCATGGTATTGCTGGGGGAGCTGGGTGTGCGTGATGCCCTGGAGGGAGGTGATTGCACAGTACAGCCAGGGTGTCTGCAGTATGTGGCTCATGGGACCAATGGCTTGTCTGGGTGCAGTTCCTGTTGGTACAGCTTGCAGGGTGTTCAGTCCTCAAGTGCTTACAACAGGGGTGGCACATGAGGCCATTTTGCTTGGCTCGCCACAGCTGGCCTGGGCTCAGTAGCTGCTGCCCACTATGGAGCCTGGGCTGGAGGCTGCAAGATACGGTGCAAGCAGCCCGTAGACTCCGTGGTGGGCAGCAGCTGCTCAGAGTCCGGGCTGGACCCCAGTGCTCCTGTTTGCAGCCTACCTGTTGCCTGCTACAGCTGCCCAGAGCCCAGGTTGGCTGAGCCAGGCAGCTGGGAACAACTGCACTGGGCTCTGGCTGGGCTCAGCGGTGGCTACAGCTGCACATTCACTTTGTAGTTGATGGCAGGGGAGGGGCCAGCCATGTACCCTGAGGTGTGCATGCAGCTGCTGGACATCTGCAGCAGGCGGTGGGCAGGCTGCAAACAGCTGCTCCAGAACCCTGGCAACAGTGGCTGGGGCCTGGGACAGTGCAGCCTCGGATCCTTTCCCACCGTCTGCCCTGAGGTATGAGCGCACCTGCTGCTAACAACAAGGATTGGGCCCATTGCAGCTTCCCTGCTCCTGCTTCTGGCATACCAAGTCAAGGTGTGGGTCAAGGTTGTAGTGTTTTTGGCACTCCAGCCAAAAACGTTGCTGCCCCTGGGCTTAGAAGCGGACAACACTGCCCAACTTAGGCTAAAAATAATAAACCTCTTTCTGTTTACCAAACCAAACTAAGCACCCCCACCCCACCTGATTATACAGGATATTTGTTCTAAATGGGAAAAAAATTGTGCCAAAGAAAATGCTATAAACTGCTTTGGTCATGCTCCCCTTCAAAAAGTGCTTGTTTTCCCTCCATTGGACCTTTATTCTCGGAAGTTATACAGAACAGTATTTGTCCTTTTACTACAGTGACCCTGTACTTGGGAGAATGTCTTCATTTTAAGTTTGTCATTTACTCATTGACCAAAAGCTTCAGTTCAGGAGGCAAAATAGTGGAACTATATATAGGTTTTGATATGCCAAAGAGGGCTGCTCTTAGGTTAAATCCAGTATAATCAAGTCTAGGGCCAAACTTCAGCTGAAAGCTAGAAAAATGTAAACTACTTTCCTCACTGTCTTTCTTGTCCTTTTCTACTTTAAGCAGTCTTGACAAGGATTTCATCTGAACCTCATTTTATATCATCATCAAAATCTTTGGCTGCTCCTGGTAGAAGAAAAAAGCCAGTATTTAGTCTTGGTATTGGTAATTTTCTGAAATGCATCTTTTTTTTTTTCTGGCATGAGTTGAGATGGTTGATATCACTTCTGTACTTCTAAAATGTACATTTGATTTAGGTTCTCCAAAATATGAGGTTTTGCTGCCAAGAACCTACACTTTAAGGAAATTGGCTTCCTTTTCAATGCATAACATTTAGAGTTTTAGATTAACAGTTTTGCAATTAATTGTGTCACAGGAAGGAATAAAATTATTTCTACGTGTGTGTGTGCACATGCCACACAGAGAGAGAAAGAGGGAGAGAGATGTCATCACTGGAGTATCTAGACCTTTATAATGTCCTTTTTGATGCATAGTTTGTGGAGGATTTTTTTCCCTCTTTTTAAAATTCAAAATATAAAATGCTTTTGAACACTCGGATTATACAGAAAGTGATGCTTTAAGGTGCTCAACTTGGGGTGCTGCTTCAGATTTCCCTATTAATACTTCCAGGACAGAGCACAAGGAAACCTTCAAGTATGCTTGGATGTCATTGGCTACAAATGACTATCATTATAAATTGAATGGTGACTTGCAAAGGAGGATGTTGCAATTCTATTTGGTGTTTGTGTTTGCTTTCTTGTTTGTTTTGCCTGCTTTGTGTGAAATACACCTGCAAAGTGTGTGCATAAAGAGGCTTTTCTCAAATCCTGGTCTTTCACATCCTGAAGAGAAATGCTGCTTGGAGAAGAAATACTAACGTGATGGTGGTCAGTTGAAAGAATTTGAAAGGTGGATTGCACAGAAGGCAAGTGGTGTTTAATGAGTACATACCATTTTTTGTAGGGGGAGGGAGAAGGGAATGTCTCATCAGTGCTGCCTCTAACTTGGTGAGGAACACACAGAGAAAGGAAGCTTTCTTCTGTAGTTTTGCAGCAAAGACTCCTTAGGGTTTTTTTTTTCTAGACCTTTAGAGGCGTGTATCCCGAAGACAAAACCTGAAGCTGCCAGGATTTTAAGGAGTGGGGAAAGGAGAGAAGACAAGAATGGGATGGGGAGAGACCACTCATAGGAATGCTTTTATTAAAAAAAAAAAACAGCCTCTCCTCCAAAAATCCTTCCAGTTGCTTTCTGTACCTTCATGAAAGGATACTAACCCAGTCTTCAAATTTCTCTCAAGATAGCTTCTCATGCTAGGTTAACATTTTTGCTGCTTTTTCTTTTCCTTTACCCTTCTTAATTACTTTTCTAAGTGTCCCCCTCCCCCCCCCTCTCCCAACCTTGAATTTAAAGACTTTGACAGATGGTTTATGCAAAACTTGGGAAAAGTTCCTCGATTGGCAAAATGACCATATCATTGCCATCTTCCCATTGCACTGTATGTAGTTGTGTAGGCTGAGTGAGTCTGTGAGCTTCCACAGGGCAGTGCAAGATACCTTTGTCTTTGCACCAAAGACATACCTGACTCTGCTTATGGTTTAGCTGTTTAATCTACTGCCTTTGGTCAGATAACTTCAGAGTGTGAATGGAAACAAATAATACTTAAATACAGATTCAAAGCTTTAATATGCATGCCTGGAAAGTTTTCCATGTGCCAGACTAGTATGATTTTTTTCCTCCTTTGATCAAATGATTGCAAAAACAGCATGCTAATCTTCTGAGAGACTGAGGGTTTAAGTCTGCCTTTCAAAGCAGTTCGTGTCTCTTGAACTGAGAGTCTGGGGTGGACATTGAAATCTGAGCTGTCATACTTCTTTCGGGGTCTCTACACAAAGACATGCTCCTCTAGTCTTTGCTGGGTCATGTATATTACACCCTGTGTTGTGTTGCTGTTTTGCTGATCTCTAGCTCTTGAATGTGCTGATGCTGGTAAGAGGATGTGACTTTACATAGAAAGAGCTTTCTGCTTGCAGGCTTCTTGAATCACCCTTCTCTTAGTTCTCAGCAAAGCTCCATGGAAAAAAAGACGGCTTCTGAATAACGTCTTGTTACTTGTCCTTCTTAAACTTACAAGAATAGGGACATTTCAAGAGTGTGGTTGAAATTTGATACAAACACGTTCACAGATGTTTGAAAAAATGGAGGGATTGATGTGAATTTTTTTTTTTTAAATCTTCCCTTTTGTAATTTGAATAAACAAAGTAATTCATAAAGTTGCTGAAATGTATTCTTTTTAATTAAGGGGGAGATGGGGGGGGGGATGACTCCACAAGAGACGAGAGCCCCCTGTAAGATTTGAAAATCATAATGTGGGCGGTGGGGATCTCCAATCAGATTGCTCCTTCACTTAGGTGGACTTTTTGATCAATTAATCAGCTGGGTTTTTGTTCTGGACCCCCCCCCCCCCCCCCCCAAGAGTCAAAGTGTAATTTGAACCCTGTCTTTACTGTGGTGGCACAGCAGGCTCTGGGGTTCCAGTTTACATGAAGCTCTTGTGTGACTAAAGCACACAAAGTATGATAAACAGTTGCGACAGAATTATTACTGTTTTGTGAATGCTGCTTTTAAATACTGATTTTAAAATTGTAGCACAAAACCAATCTTTCTCCTCCATTCCTTTTCCCTCACAGTCCCCTTAATCTAGCTCAGCTTCCAAGTTCATTTAAAAATAACTGTTCTTTTCTAGCGTACCTCTTCTATGGCAGTAACCTCATAGCACTGGGGTGGGCAATTATTTCAGCTAGAGGGCTGCTTAATGAGTTGTGAGCTGTCAAGCGCTGCAACAGTAAGTTGGGGGGTGTATATGTGGGAGGGTTGTCGGGGGCGGGAGGGAGGGTGTGAGGTATGGGCCCTCCCACATACCACCCCATGTGGCAGAGCCCCCACTACCAGTGGCAGCAGCAGGCGGGGGGCCCCCGGGGGGCGGTGGGCCCTCGGGTGCTTATGGCTTGCATAGGTGCAGCTGCCCAGTGATGTAGGGCAGTTCCAAGAGCTCCATGTGGCAACAAGGAGTGGAGCCAGGCTGGCCCCCATCTATCATGCAGGGCTCCCCGTGGGTCACGTGCAGCGCCCAGGACTTGTGTGTCACCAGCGGGAAGCCCCACACGATAGAACTGACATCCTGGCCCCGCTCCCTGCTGCCACATGCAGCTCCTGGGACTCCTCCAGAAAGCAGGGAGTTGATCTCCTTTCCCCTTCTAGTGGAGTCCTGGGAGCTGCACATGAGCCATGGGGAGTAGAAGTGCACTGATGTATCAGTCCATATCGTATCGGCACCAGTAAAAGGAAAATTGAAATTATCGGCTATTAGCTTTTTTTGGCTGATGTGGCCGATTTTAATGTCATTGCTAAATGCCTTGTACATATGAATGGCCACAGCATACATGTGGCCAGGAATGCAGCCTGGCAGCTTGCAGAGCAGTGTCTGGTCAGTAAGTGTGGGGTGGGGAATGGGCGTGAGAGAGGGAAGGAGCATGGGGGTGCAGATCGAGGCTCCCATGGTGAAGGGTAAGGTAGGTGTGGGTTGGATCCAGGGGTGGGGGGGTTGGTGGCTCCCTCTGTTGCGTGTGCCCCTGGGGGAGGCATGGGGGGGCATGTGCCCCCCTCATTTGTGTGTAGGGCAAAGGCGGGCTGCCTGCTACTGGGCTGGGTGCTGCGCTGGCCTCTTCTCGGTGGGGGGGCTGGGACAGGGCTGTACTCAGGGTGGGCGGCAGCAGCGCTGGGAGGGGAGCTTACGGTGGGGGCTATGGTGAATTTTGGAGTGGCTGTAGCCCACCCCATAGCCCTTGCCTCGGCTCAGCCCCCCTGCCAGGAAGAGACTGGCACAGCCCTGGCCCCTTGCCCTAACCCTGCACACACATTCAGGGGCATATGCCTCTCCTGGGGATGCACACAGTGGTGAGAGCTGCCTCTCGTGCCTCCTGGACGAGCTGCCCAGGGCGATGTCCCACAACTCACCCTGGCTGGGGAGCATCTACCCCTGCCCCACTCCCTCCTTCATCATGGGGGCCTCAATCTCGCCTCCCATGCCCCTTCCCTCATACACGCCCCTCTCCCCCCCTCCCACCCCCCAGATTACCTGCTGGATGTCTCTAGTGGGTTATGGAATAGAGAAAATCCCACACAATTTACTGATTCGTTTTGATGCACTGGCTGGGGGAGTAGTTAGCTGATT
>NW_005842141.1:1417265-1422140 GCF_000455745.1 Alligator sinensis
TACTGTTATTTTTCATAATATACTTACAATCCTAGAATTCTGAGAAGCCAAATACCAAAATATGGTTTCATTCCTCAGTAGTACGATTTAATGGGTTGGCCTCAGTAGTACGGTTCAATGGGCTCGCCTCAGCAATACAATTCAATAGGCTG
This sequence comes from Alligator sinensis, assembly GCF_000455745.1. NCBI lineage: Eukaryota > Metazoa > Chordata > Crocodylia > Alligatoridae > Alligator > Alligator sinensis. The sequence continues at coordinate 1,417,418 of NW_005842141.1, forward strand.
GTCTCAGCAATACGATTCAATGAGCTGGGCTCAGCAGTGATAGGACTAAGTCCCCTTCCTTCAGTCCCTTTCGGGCGCTCTGCAGCTTCAGCGTGAACTAAGAGATTCGTGTTCACGGAGAGGTTGGGTCAGGTGATCAATCTGGTCCGGGCTACACTTGCGATTCTTCCTTCGTTGTTCTGCAAGTGAAGTCACCTCCCAATTGGGACAGTAGGTTACAGTTTTTATTGAGCGAGCTGCCGTCAGTGGGCTCCTCCTACTCAATTTGTCACTACTCCCAAATTTGGGCTCGGATCTTACTCAACAGAAATTACCTTTGTTGAGCATTTTAAATTACTCTTGGGGAGACTTCTTCCATATCACTGTAAATACTTTTTTTTTTTTTTTACCAATCTGGTTAAAAGGCCCTAGGCTTTGATGTCTCGGAACTCAGGATATTTGCTTTCTTTGTAAAAGACTTCTAAAGATTAACATTTAAATTAAGCGAAGTCAGGGCATTTTTCACGTAGACCCAAAAACAATGACTTAGATAAGGAGATAAATCCTATCTTCTTCCTGAAACTGGCTAATGGGCAACCTTTACAAACATTCAAACTATTTCATTCAATATGACACTGGATGCTACTCTCCAAGCTGCCAGGCTACATATTGGCAATTGAATGATAGGGCTGGTTAATCGGCCATTGGTATCAGCCAAAAAATCTTTATCAGTGCACCCTGAGGAACCCCGTGCAATAGAAGCAGGCTGGCCTAGCTCCACCCCTTGCTGCCACGTGCAGCTCGCAAAACTGGCTGGAGCCTCTGGCAGTGGGCTCTGTGTCATAGGGGGGCATATGGGGGATCCCCACACCCCCTTACCTTCCCTCACACCCTACACCTTCACAGCCACACCCTGACTGCCCAAGCTATGTGCTCCTGCTGCACTGCTAGGTGTGGGCTCCAGGCTCCACGCTTCTGCTTAGCTGCAGCTTCCTGCTGCTGCCAGTTCCCTACCTTCTGCCCAGAGTAAGCACTGTAGTAGGGACACAAGGAGGAGCTGCTGGAGGCTAGGGAGGTACCCAGGCTGTTGCAGGAGTGGCCCCACCCAGAAGCTGTGCATGCTGGCTGGGGATACAATTAATTGATGGGCGCCTGTGGGCTGGATGAAAATGCGTGGCAGATAGGATTCAGCCCACAAGCTGTATTTTTGCCTGTCCCTGTCATGGCACCTCCTGTAGAGTCATGCCAGCTAAACTTTTGAGTGTTTACAAAACCTATAGTGTACAAATTAAAAGGTTTTGGGCTGATTGGTTAGGTTGATGTGCATGTCCTCCTGAAGCGGTGTGTGTTAAATGCATGTAAAGTATTTTAGTCAAACTGAGGTAGAACACGTATTTTAAAAATAAAACCCTAAGCTTCCTTGTGAGAACAAAACATAAACTTCTGCGGAGTGAAAGTTAGATGGTTTTGGCTTAGTCTCTTGTCTGCATGTGTAAAGATTTATTTTTTTTATGGATGTCCTAGCAGCTGTACGAACAGGTCATCATGCCACACCATAATAAAAAAAGCATTGTTAGAAGTTTGAGAGTCCTTTCTAATCTAAGTAATATAAGATTTTAGTCCTAAACTTTTAAGAATAATTGATATAGATAAATCAGTGTGCCATTTTAACTCAAAGTAATGGCCTGCTGAGTAGTAAGTTTTATTTATTTATTATATTTGTATTGCGGTGTTTCTTTAAACAAATTTTGATTTTTTTTTTTTATTTATTTTTTTTATCTGTTGCCCTACGAATTCCAAATTTTCCTTTTATAAGAGGGAACCTCATAATTTATTCTGTGGTGCTATTAAGACTCCCTCCCACCTCCCACTTTTAAATAAATGTTACTTGTTTCCTTGAAATAGAGTACAGTGGTTGAATTAGGTAATTCAGGGGTCAGCAACCTACAGCCTGCAAGCCAGATCCAGCCTGTTCAGGTCTTATCTAGTCAGCCAGCAGCATAGGAGATCAGCAGCACATAGGTTAGGCTGGTGTGGTCCTCTTTTCCATTCTGTGCTGTGCCACCAGTCCTCTCTGCAGCCTCTCTGTTGCGGATAGGAATCAGAGGTTGTGGTGGTGGCTTGTGGCAGCAGACAGCTTGAGGGTTGCTGTGGAGGGAGCAGCAGGCGGTATTGGCTGCAGCAGTGGCCAGGTCGCAGTCAGCAGCCTGCCACTCTTAAAAAGTCCTTGGCCCCTGGAGAAGTCCACTTTTGTTTTTTTGTTTTTTTATAACTTATGAGCTTCAGACTTTTTAACTGGTGTTTAAACTTCCAGCTTTCTGTTTCATGCGAGGGGATGGAGGGGGACGACATGTTAGCATTTAAATGAAATTGGAATGAAAAAGCAGTCCCTGCCCTAGAAGGAAATATGAGCTGGCTATCAGCAACTTGCACTCTTTGGAATTAAGGGAGCGAAGTCAGTTCCAAGAGCCTGTCACTGACAGTGCTCTGCCACCTCCTAGAAGGCAGATGGCTCAAGAATTGCATCGGAGCTTGACTGCTGAAGAAGAGCATGGAGATAAAGGATTTTCAACTGTTGGTTTCCACTCAAATTTGGCTTCAAGCTGAAATTCCAGCTAAGGAGAGACTTATGTGGAACTTCACACCCTCTGCGTGGCAACAACTGGCCTTGAGGCGGCAAGCTGTTAAGTTCTAGCATTCTGTTTAAAGAAGCAGTCCATCATTTAAACAAAAAAACTTGGTCTTGAGGGAGGGTGGTGGCAGTAGGCTATACAGTTCTCCCCTTTTACTGGGACTGCATCTGATGAGTGGAGGCTGGTCAGACATCAGCAGGGTGCTCTAAGGCAAGGCTTCTCAACCTTTTTGTACTGGAACTCATTTGCCAAGATTGATGGCTTGTCCTGACCAACACCCCCCTGGCCTTGCTGGTGCCTGACTCACAGTCCCCTGCCCCCCTGGGCCATGCTGGGACCCCTCACTCTTGACCCACAGTTCCCTGCACACCTCAGCCCGTCTAGAGGGGGCCCTAAGCTGCCCCTATCATGCTTGGCCAGAGTGTGAGCATCAAATGCTGCCCCTGTCCCACCCTCCAACCAGAGAGTGTGGGCCCCTGCATGTATGGGCACCAGCCCTGTGCCGCTGGCCCAGGTACACAGTTCCCCACTATGAAGTACCACCCCCAGCTCCCTTCCCTTGCTGAGGGGCCAGGCGCCCCCCTGGTCCCTCTGCCCTGCCACAGCCTGTGCCCAGCCACCTTCCCCAGTGTGAGCAGGCAACCATACAACCCTTTTCCCCCTGCCCCATCCCTTGGGACAGGCCCCTGGACCTCCAACCCCCACTCCCCACTTACCTACATCCAGTGGCTGGGGCTGCTCCCACAACCCGGCCTCACTGTATGCTGGCCATGTGTGTCTGTGGACACAGATGTACATGCACTCACTGCCTCCAATCGTCCCAAGCAGCCTCTTGCAGGCTGCTAGCCTGCAAGGGAAAACCCACACTTTTGCACATTTTTCTTGCATTTGCTCATGACCCTTTCAATATTCTTGCAACCCCCTGCTTGAGAAACACTGCTTTGAGGGGCATTTCCAGCAGGACACTAGCACTGGCTTGGAGAAGAAGCACAGCCCTAGGTAGGAATGTGTGAGGCTACTGGTAGCATTTCCTTAATTGGTCTGGCCAGTTTGAACAGAGAAACTTTTCTTTAGCTAGGTGATACTACTGAAGAAGAGAACTTTTCTGAAAATCAGCCCACTTTCCTCTTCTGCCATTATTTCATAGATTTTAGGGTCAAAAGGGACCTATTAAATCATTGAGTTCGACCCCCTACCCTGAGCGTGAAAGAGCGCTGGGGTCAGATGACCCTAGCCAGGTGTCTGTCCAATCTCCTTTTAAATACCTCCAAGGAAGCAGACAGCACCACATCTCTTGGAAGTGTATTCCACATTTTGGCAACCCTCACTGTAAATAATTTTTTCTTGATGTCTAGTCTAAATTTGCTGTCCTTCAGTTTGTGGCCATTGTTTCTAGTTACCCTGATGGATGCCTTGGTAAACATTGTATCCCCTGTTTTCTGCTGTGTCTCTTTTCCCCCCCTCCCATGAGTTTGTAGATGGCCACAAGATCACCTCTCAGCCTTCTCTTGTGCAGGCTGAAGTGGTTCAGGTCCCTCAATCCATCCTCATAGGGTTTTTTCTGTAGGCCTTTAAGCAGACGGGTGGCCCTTCCCTGAACCCTTTCCAGGGCAGCCTGGGCGGTGATGACAGTGGTGGAGATGCAGGACAGCCTGGTGCTGCAGCAAGAACTGCCTGGCAGCGGTGAGGGGGAGAGGCTGCTTTTCCCCCATACTGAGCAAGTTTCTGCCCAGAAGTCTGGAGCAGGCACAGGGCACGCCGGGTCAAGGCTGCGTGTGCAGATCCCCAATGGTACTGTGGGGCTGGGGGCAGTGGCGGTGGCAGCTGGAAGGAGCCACTGCCTCCTGGGCCGCCTAGAAAGCAGTTCAGCCGTGGAGCTGCCCAGCCCTGCTGTGTGCCCAGGGGGCAGCAGGATGTGCCATGGCAAGGTGGTGAGGAGCAGGCTTGGAGTGGGCTGGGCTTGCACAATTTCTGGTGGTAGGGAGGGCGACACAGGGTGTATGGGCTCTGGCTGTGTGGGGTGGGCCCACGTGGTGGGGCTCCCATGCACACTCCACCATACCCTCAACCCCCCCCCCCAAACCCCCCAGCCGCCCACTCCTCTGCACCAA